>NC_082690.1:64428698-64735973 GCF_949987515.2 Delphinus delphis | reverse complement strand
TGTTCTCTTGGTGTAGGTTTGGTTATCCCAAGAAAGGACCACTCTTGTAGCTTCAATCTCAGGGCACCAAATGCCACACGTCTTGAGTCTTAAAATCAGGTAGCGTAAATCCTCCAACTTTGTTACTCCTTTTCAAAATTTTTAGACTATTCTAGGTTAATTGCATTTCCAAATACATTTGGAAAGTTCAGCTTGTTGATTTCTAATTTATAAAAAGTGTGTTGATTAGAAAAAAGAAAAGTGTGTTGGGATTTTGATAGATACTACATTTAATCTATATATCAGTTTGGGTAAATTAACATCTTAACAATATTGAGTGTTCTAATCCATGAACACTGTATATCTCTCCATTTATTTAGATATTTAAAATTTTTCTCTCAGTAATATTGTTAGTTTTCCAAGTACAGATCTTGTACATATTTTCTTAAATATATGCCTAAATATTTCATGTTATTGTTAATCATACTTTAAAATATCATTTTCCAACTGCTTGTTGCTTGTATCTAGAAATGCAATTTATTTTTGTATTTTGACTTTGCATCCTGCAATTCTGCTAAGCTAGTTTATTGATTTTACTAGTTTCTTTTCTATGTTCCTTAGAATTTTCTGTGTACATGATTAGGCCTTCTGCAAATAAAAACAGGGTTTTTTCCCCCCATTCTTTAACCACTGGTTGTTCACTGATTCTCTTTATCAGATTTTAAAAGTTCCCATTTGTTCCTAATTTTCTTAAAGTTTTTAACGTGAACATGGTGTTGAATTCTGTCAAATATTTTTCTAGAGCTATTAATATCATCATATGGATTTTCTTGTTTATTCTGTTAATGTGGTGAGTTATATTATTTGATTTTCACATGTTGCTTTCCTGGAATAAACCTCACTTGGTCATAATGTATTACCATTTTTATATATTGCTGTACTCAATTAGCTAAATTTTTTTGGAAGATACTTACATCTATCTTTGTGAGGCATATTGGTCACTAGTCTTCTTTTCCTAAATGGCTTTACCTGGTTTTAGTACTGTATGATGGTAACACTAGCCTCATAAAATGTCCTCCTTTCTCCTTTGTTTTCTGGAAGAATTTGTGCAGGACTTGTGTTATTTCTTCCTTAAATATTTTGTAGAATTCAACAGTGAATCCATCTGAGCCTTGGAGTTTTCTTTTTGGAAAGATTTTCAATTATGAATTTAAGTTTTAATAGATATAGGAATATTCAGATTTTCTACTTTTTCTTATGTCAGTTTTGGCAATTTATATCTATCAAGGAATTTGTCCCTCTCATCTAAGTTGTCTAATTTATTCAAATAAAGTGGTTCATAATATTCACATGTTACTCTTTTAATGTCTGCAGTATCTGTAGTGATATTCCTTCTTTCATTCCTGATATTAGGAATTTGTGTCACATTTTGCTACTTCTTGCCAGGTCTGGTCATTTCTTTATTGGATGCTAGATATGGTAAATTTTATGTTATTGACTGAGTGAGTTTTCTTGTCTTTCTTTAATGAATGTTGAGCTTTGTCCTGGTAGGCAGTAAGTTATTTGGGGTTCAGTGTGACACCTTCAAGCCTTGTTTATAAGGTTTCTAAGGGTAAGTCTAAGTTAGCATTTATTATAGGGCTATTTTACAGTAAAACTAAGGTGTGGCCTTTTGGGGTTCTATTGATGTCCCAAGTGATCAACAAGGTCTTTGCAGTCTGGCTGGTGGGAACTCTATGGTCCCGGCCCTGTGTGAACTGTAAGAACTATTCAGGTCACAGCTTCCTGGTTACTATTTGCCCAATCTTTGAAGTTTCACCCTATGTATAAACACCCTGGGACTTCCCTCGTTCTCCAGTGGGTAAGACTCCACGCTCCCAATGCAGGGGGCCCAGGTTCAATCCCTGGTCGGGGAACTAGATCCTGCATGCATGTCTCAACTAAGAGTCCGCATGCTGCAACTAAAACCCGTTGCAGCCAAAATTAATAAATAAGTCTTAAAAAAAAAAAGATTACAATCCTGCTCCTTGTTTGAAGTCAGAAAACAGTTGTTTCATATATTTTGTCCAGTTTCTAGTTGTTTACAGCAGGAAGTGTTCACTGTTACTCCAACAGAAGACTCTCTGTGCAATTTTTGGAAACAGAAGACTCTCTGTGCAATTTTTAGCTACTATGGACAGGTGAATACTCTCTTTATCACATAAAGTAGTCAGGATAACCATGAGGACCAAAAGAGATTATTATTTTAATTCACAGGGGAAATTTTCCTTTTACCTGCTCACTCATAATGTGGGGGAAATATGCTACTTACTTTGCACAGTCCTTTTATATGCAGATCAAGCCCAACAAGCAGATTGAAGGGTGGAAAATAGAATACATGTGAGTTAGCTTTGGCCCCAGTAACCAGAAAACTCTGACCTGAGGTCAGATTACCCCATTTGTTGGGAAAGAGGTCTGTGGTTTGTTATTTGGTAGACTTCATTTTCCAGGAAGGCAGTCTAATGGAGAGCTGACCCAGAAAGACCTAGCTCTTAGATGGCAAAAATTATTCCAGTTAGTCATAGAGCTTCAATACCATTATGGTTTAGTAGAAGGAGCATTAGTGTCAAAGACAAACAGACTTGGGTTGAATCTTGAATTTTGTTTTTTTTAATTTACTTATTTTAGTTATTTATTTTCAGCTTTGTTGGTTCTTCATTGCTATGCGCGGGCTTTCCCTAGTTGCAGCGAGCAGGGGCTACTCTTCGTTGAGGTGTGCAGGCTTCTCATTGCGGTGGCTTCTCTGTTGCAGAGCACAGGCTCTAGGCACGCGGGCTTCAGTAGTTGTGGCACGTGGGTTCAGTAGTTGTGGCACATGGGCTTAGTTGCTCCGTAGCATGTGGGATCTTTTGGGACTAGGGCTCGAACCTGTGTCCCCTGCATTGGCAGGCGGATTTTTAACCACTGCACCACCAGGGAAGCCCCAGACTTGGGTTGAATTTTGACTCTACATCTTCCTAGTTTTGACATGACTGAGGACCTCAGTTTTTTTTTGTTTTTTTTGCTGTAAAATAGGAATTTTATCATTAGATTGTTGTAAGGTCATGTATATCAAGCAATTAGCACAAGCCCTGCACACAGGGTACACAGAGTACAAGTAACTCAGCTAATGGTAATTTGAATAGACACCTCACCAAAGAAGATGCACAGATGGCAGATAAGTATATGAAAAGATGCTCAATATCATATGTCATTAGGGAATTGCAAATTAAAACAACAACAAGGTGCCACTGTACAACTCTTGTTGTATATGGCTAAAATCCAAAACACTGACAACACCAAATGCTGACAAGAATGTGGAGCAACAGGAACTCACATTCACTGTATGGCAATGCAAAATAGTACTGCCACTTTGAAAGACAGTGTGGCAGTTTCTTACAAAACTAAACATATACTTACCATATGATCCAGCAATCACAATCTTTGGTATTTACCCAAAGGAATTGAAAACTTATGTACAAACAAAAATCTGTACATGAATGTTTATTGTAGTTTTATTCATAATTGCCAAAACTTGGAAGCAACCAAGATGTTTTTCAA
Organism: Delphinus delphis; assembly: GCF_949987515.2. NCBI lineage: Eukaryota > Metazoa > Chordata > Mammalia > Artiodactyla > Delphinidae > Delphinus > Delphinus delphis. The sequence goes on along the minus strand of NC_082690.1, from coordinate 64,732,415 downwards.
TAGGTGAATGGATAAACAAACCAACAGTAAATCCACGCTGTGGAATATTACTCAGCAATAAAAAGAAACAGGCTATCAAACCACAAAAAATATAGAGGAAGCTTAAGTGCCTATAGTTAAATGAACAAAGCAATATGAAAAGACAACATACTATTAATATATGATTCTAACCATATGACATTCTGGAAAAGGCAAAACTATGAAAAAAAGTGAAAAGGTTAGTGGTTGCCAGAGGCTCAGGGGAGGGAGAGAGGGATGAATAGGTAGAGCACAGGGGATTTTTAGGCAGTGAAACTATTCTATATGATACTGTAATAGTGGATATATGTCATTATACATTTGTCAAAATCCATAGAATGTACAACACAAAGAGTGAGCACTAATGTAAACTGTGGATGTCAGTTAATAATATGTCAATATCAGCTCATCAGTTATAACAAATGTACCACACTAATGCAAGATGTTGAGGATAGGGGAAACTGTGTGGGGAGAGGTGAAGGGATATATGGGAACTCTCCATACTTGCTGCTTACTTTTTCTATTATCCTAAAACTGCTCTAAAAACTAAAGTCAGTTTAAAAATCAATAGGGCAAAATGATAAAATTATATAAGTGGAGAACAAATTAGTGGTTATCAAGGGTTAGAGATGGTGGTGGACAAGGGGGAAAAGAAGTAATGTGACTATAAAGAGGATAACACAAGGGTGATGTGATTATGGAATAGCTCTGTATCTTGATTGCAGTGGTGGCTACATGAATCTACACATTGGATTATATGGCATAGAACTATACACACACACATTGTACCAATGTCAATTTCCTGGTTTTAATATTGTGCTAATGTGAGATGTAATGGGGAAACTGGGTGAAGAGTACACAGGACTTCTGAAGACTAACTTCGCAACTTCCTGGGAATTTACAATTGCATAATAATAAAAAGGTTTTTTAAGAATAAATATCATAACCAAGAGGAGTCTAAGTAAACATGAATGTTAAATGCCATGTAGCTGTACCACAATGTTCAATGCAGCACTATTTACAATAGCTAGGACGTGGAACCAACCTAAATGTCCATTGACAGATGAATGGATACAGAAGATGTGGCACATATATACAATGGAATATTACTCAGCCGTAAAAAGAAATGAAATTGAGTTATTTGTAGTGAGGTGGATGGACCTAGGGTGTGTCATACAGAGTAAAGTAAGTCAGAAAGAGAAAAACAAATACTGTATGCTAACACGTATATATGGAATCAAAAAAAAAATGGTACTGATGAACCTAGTTGCAGGGCAGTAATAAAGATGTAGACATAGAGAATGGACTTGAGGACACGGGGTGGGAGGGGGAAGCTGGGGCAAAGTGAGAGTAACATCGACATATATATACTACCGAATGTAAAACAGTTAGCTAGTGGGAAGCAGCAGCAAAGCACAGGAAGATCAGCTCGGTGCTTTGCGATGACCTAGAGGGGTGGGATAGGGAGGATGGGAGGGAGGCTCAAGAGGGAGAGGATATGGGGACATATGTATGCATATGGATGATTCACTTGGGTATACAACAGGAAGTAACACAGTATTGTGAAGCAATTATACTCCAATAAAGACCTATTAATAAAAAAGTGCCATGTAGCATCCTGGATGGGATCGTAGAAGAGAAAAAGGACATTAGGGAAAAACAGGACATCTGAATAAAGTATGGACTTTAGTTAATAATAATACATCCATAGGGCTTCCCTGGTGGCGCAGTGGTTGAGAGTCCGCCTGCTGATGCAAGGGACACGAGTTCGTGCCCCGGTCCGGGAAGATCCCACATGCCGCGGAACGGCTGGGCCCGTGAGCCATGGCCGCTGAGCCTGCGCATCCGGAGCCTGTGCTCCGCAACGGGAGAAGCCACAGCAGTGAGAGGCCCGCGTACCGCAAAAAAAAATAAAAATTAAAATTAAAATAAATAAATAATACATCCATAGTGGTTTATTAGTTGTGACAAATGTACCATACTAATGTAAGGTGTTAATAATAGGGGATTAGATGTGGAGTGTAAGGGAAATCTCTGTTCTATCTTTGCAGTAATTCTGCAAATTAAAGTTATTCAAAAATAAAAAGTTTATTTAAAAATAATAAATAGGGCTTCCCTGGTGGCACAGTGGTTGAGAGTCTGCCTGCCGATGCAGGGGACGCAGGTTCGTGCCCCAGTCTGGGAAGATCCCACATGCCGCGGAGCGGCTGGGCCCGTGAGCCATGGCCACTGAGCCTGCGCGTCCAGAGCCTGTGCTCCGCAACGGGAGAGGCCACAACAGTGAGAGGCCCGTGTACCGCAAAAAATAATAATAATAAATAAATAAATAGTGGCAAGCTAATAAGAACATAAGTCCAAGTACATAATGACATATCCAGAATATATAAAGAATTCCTACAAATCAGGAGAAAAAAAAAAAAAAGACGGACAATTAAAAAATCTACAAAAGTCTGGTGGCTTCCCTGGTGGCACAGTGGTTGAGAGTCCGCCTGCCGATGCAGGGGACACGGGTTCGAGCCCCAGTCTGGGAAGATCCCACATGCCGCAGAGCGGCTAGGCCCATGAGCCATGGCTGCTGAGCCTGCGCGTCTGGAGCCTGTGCACCGCAACGGGAGAGGCCACAACAGTGAGAGGCCCGCGTACCACAAAAAAAAAAAAAAAAGAATCCACCTGCCAATGCAGGGGACAACAGGTTCGAGCCCTGGTCCGGGAAGATCCCACATGCCGCAGAGCAACTAAGCCCGTGCGCCACAACTACTGAGCCCGTGCTCCGCAACAAGAGAAGCCAGCGCAATGAGAAGCCCACTCGCCACAACTAGAGAAAGCCCACTCGCAGCAACAAAGACCCAACACAGTCAAAAATAAAATAAATAAATTTATCAAAAAAAAAAGTCTGGGAGTTCCCTGGTGGTCTAGTGGTTAGGATTCCGGGCTTTCACTGCTGTGGCCCTGGGTTCAATCCCTGGTTGTGGAACTGAGATCCCACAAAGCTGTGCAACGTGGCCAAAAAAAAAAAAAAAAAAAAAAATTTACAAAAAACTTAGACATCTCACTACAGAGAAAAAGAGTAAAACAAAATGAACAATAAACTTATGAAAAGGTGTACAACATCATTAAAGTCATCAAAGAAATACAAATTAAACAACCATAAGGTAGATTGACCCATGCAAAAAATGTCTAAAATTTAAGTGATTGACAATGCAGTGTTGGTGAAGATGTATAACGACTAGAACTCTTATGCATTGCAGGTGGAAGATAACTTGGTACAATCACTTTGAGTAAATGTTTGGCAGTGCCAACTAAAACTAAGCATTCATATGACATTGGATATATACTCTAAAGAAATTAGTGTTTATGTCTATCAAAAGACATGCACAAGAATGTTTGTGGCAGTGTTCTTTGTAATTTCTCAAAACTGGAAATGACCCAAATATCTATTAATAGAATGAATAAATAAATTCATACACTGGGATATTACACTGAAATGAAAAAGGACAAACTATTGATACACACAATATGGAAGAATCTCCCTGAGAATGTTGAATGAAAGAAGTCACACACAGATACAGTATGTATTGTATGACCCCACTTATATTAAATTCAAAAGTATAGGGACTTCCCTGGTGGTGCAGTGGTTAAGAATCCGCCTGCCAATGCAGGGAACATGGGTTCGAGCCCTGGTCCGGGAAGATCCCACATGCCGCAGAGCAACTAAGCCCATGCACCACAACTACTGAGCCTGTGCTCTAGAGCCCATGAGCCACAACTACTGAGCCCACATGCCACAACTACTGAAGCCTGCACACCTAGAGCCCATGCTCCGCAACAAGAGAAGCGACTGCAATGAGAAGCCTGCACACCGCAATGAAGAGTAGCCCCTGCTTGCCACAAATAGAGAAAGCCCACATGCAGCAGCAAAGACCCAATGCAGCCAAAAGTTAAATAAATAAATAAATAAAATTTGAAAATAAATAAATAAATTCGTGCGCTGGAATACTACACTGAAATGAAAAATAACAAACTATCGATATACACAATATGGAAGAATCTCCCTGACAGTGTTGAATGAAAGAAGTCACACACAGATACAGTATATATTGTATGACTCCATTTATATTTAAATTCAAAAGTATAGGGACTTCCCTGGTGGTTCAGTGGTTAACAATCTGCATTCCAATGCAGAGGACAGGGGTTGGATTCCTGGTCGGGGAACTAAGATCCAGTTTATATTATGAAAATATAAACTGATTCAACTATTCTGGAAAATAATCTGTTAGTATTTACTTAGAAAAATCAAATAATGCTTACACACTATAAGGCAGTACTCCCAGTCCTAGGTCTACATTTCAGATCATATTCTTCATGGCTTTTTGTTTTAGGGGGAAGTAGGAGGGAACCCAGATATCTATCATTAGGGCAGTGGAAAAGACAAAAGTAGTAAATTCACACCTTGGAACACTATGCTGCAGTTAAAAGCAACAGTCTCAGTGCACCTATAGCAATATGAACAGATCTGAAAAACACAGTGTTGTGTGAAAAAGGAAGCAACTTTATGAGATTCATAGCATAATGACATTGATGTAAATTACAAACCTATACACATGCCACTTCTGACCATAATAAAGTAACTACAGGAATAGCCATCTCACTGTAAACAACTATAAAATTGGGAATTCCCTGGTGGTGCACTCTACGTTTCCACTGCAGGGGCAGAGTTTCAATCCCTGGTTGGGGAACTAAGATCCCCATAAGCCATGTGGTGGAGCCAAAAAAAAAAAAAATTGGATAAAATATATGAAGCATCCATTTTGAGGTAAAGGAAAAGAAAAAAGTATAAGACTGTGATCCCCAAGAGAAAGGGAACTTACAAAGTGAGCCCCATGATTGTCCATCTATCTGTCTTTTTTAAAAAATTTATTTTATATTGAAGTATAATTGAATTACAATGTTGTGTTAATTACTGCTGTACAGCAAAGTGACTCAGTTATACATATATAAATATTCTCTTTCATATTCTTTTCCACTTGGTTTATCATAGGATATTGAATATATTTCCCTGTGCTGTACAGTAGGACCTTGTCGTTTATCCATTCTATACATACAAGTTTGTATCTGCTAATCTCAAACTCCCAATCCAACCCTCTCCCACCCCTTGGCAACAATCAGTCTATTCTGTCTGAGGATAATTCCTAACTACAACTTAAGGAAGAGGGTTCTGGAAGAACACCAGATCTGAGGAGGCAGAGATCAGAGTTCAGGACAGGAGAAATTGCTGGAATCATTGGGGTGAGATTTCCTAGAGGAGGGAGCTGTGTAGAGGTGAGCTGTGGAAGTCTGGGTAGTGGTGGTCTCCCATGAGAACATGGCTGAGGGTTGTGCTGTACACTCACAGAGTGAGACCATACAAGGCTTGCTAGATAGAAGCTCCCAGGAGCTGGAGAATGGACCAGAGATACTAGAGATCAAGCAGTCTGGGAGTCACAGGAGTTCCAGCCCCGTCAGAGTGAAGAGATCCCATTAAACATCTCTGGACTTCAGATGAGACACTAGAAAATCTATGCCTTAGGAATAAGGACCATATCTTAAAGAAAAATCTATGCTAGATTCAACTTGATAAAATATAAAAGCAAATCCTCAAAGATGACCCAATATGTTTTTAGGAAATACACATAGAAGAATTTAGCATTAAAGGGGTATCATGTGAGCTGCTCTCACTTCTGAGAATGACTGCATTCTGCCTATAAAATGAGTATCTCTCTAATTAAACTCACTTTCAGGACTTTCCTGATGGTGCAGTGGTTGAGAATCTGCCCTGGTCCAGGAAGATACTACATGCTGCATAGCAACTGAGCCCATGCACCATGTGCCTGTGCTCTAGAGCCCGCGTGCCACAACCGCTGAAGCCCACAATCCTAGAACCCATGCTCCGCAACAAGAGAAGCCACCACAATGAGAAGCCCGCGCACCACAACGAAGAGTAGTCCCCACTTGCCGCAACTAGAGAAAGCCCGTGCGCAGCAACGAAGACCCAACGCGGCCAAAAATAAATAAATAAACTCACTTTCACTTTAAAAATAAATAAATAAATAAATAAATAAATAAATAAATAAATAAAGGGGTATCATGTCTGCAACTTACTCTCAAAAAAGAAATATATGCAGAGAGAATAATAAAGCAAATGTGATAAAATGTTAACATTTGAGAAGTCAGGGTAAAGGGTATATGGGAATTTTTGTACTCTTTTTATAACGTCTGAAAATGAAAATTAAAAATAATAACAAATACAATTTAAAAATTAAATTAAAAGTTAAAAAATAATGAAATAATAACCCATGTTGTCACATTCCCCCACACACACCCGCCCCAAGCAACATAAATTTATTTTCTCATAGCTCTGGAGGCAAAAAGTCCAAGATCAAGGTGTCAGCAGGATTGGTTTCTTCTGAGGCTTCTCTCCTTGGCTTGGAGATGGCTGCCTTCTCACTGTGTCCTCACATAGTGTTTCCTCCATGGACATTGTGTCCCTGGTGTCTCTTTTTGTGTCCTAATCTCTCCTTATAAGGACACCAGTCAAGTTGGATTAGGCCTTGCCCTAATGGCTTCATTTTTTTTTTTTTTTAGTTTATTTTTGGCTGCGTTGGGTCTTCGTTGTGGTGTGCAGGCTTCTCATTGCGGTGGCTTCTCTTGTTGCAGAGCACAGGCTCTAGCTGCGCGAGCTTCAGTAGTTGCAGCACACGGGCTCAGTAGTTGTGGCTCGTGGGCTCTAGAGCGCAGGCTCAGTAGTTATGGTGCACGGGCTTAGTTGCTCTGCAGCATGTGGGATCTTCCCGGACCAGGGCTCGAACCTGTGTCCCCTGCATTGGCAGGAAGATTCTTAAACACTGTGCCACCAGGGAAGTCCCCTAATGGCTTCACTTTAACTTCACCTCTTTTAAGGCCCTATTTCCAAATATAGTCACATTCTGGTAGTTAAAGCTTCACCATATGAATTTTGGTGAGGACACTATTCAGCCTGTAACATCCTCAGTCCCGCTTTTTCTTTCCTAATTCCTCTTTGTTTCTTCAAATATTTGAAAAAATTAAAATCACCTATGATTGTGGATTTCTAAATTTATTCTTATAATTCTATCAGTCGGTTTGCATTACATATTTGGGGCTATGCTATTTACAGAGGAACTGAAACTTCTATCATTATGAAATGATTCTCTAGCTCAGTAATTTTTTTCATTAAAGTATATATAAATTTTTTTTTTTTTAATTTTTTTTTTTTTTTTGTGGTACGCGGGCCTCTCACTGCTGTGGCCTCTCCCGTTGCGGAGCACAGGCTCCGGACTCGCAGGCTCAGCAGCCATGGCTCACGGGCCCAGCCGCTCCGCAGCATGTGGGATCTTCCTGGACCGGGGCACGAACCCGTATCCCCTGCATCGGCAGGCGGACCCCCAACCACTGCGCCATTCTATGTCCCCTGCCTGTGTGTCCCAAGCTTGTGCTCCGCAACGGGAGAGGCCACAGCAGTGAGAGGCCCGCGTACCGCAAAAAATAAATAAATAAATATCGGGGTATATCTTTGTGATGCCCAGTGCATAGGATATCATGCTGACCTAGATATCGAGTAAAAGCTGGATCTTGCATTCAGCAAACATATATTGAAATTCTACTACGTGCAAACCAGTTCTGGTTCAATGCCGTGTTCTTAAAGATAACTGACACCATGAATGAACTAAGACTGAGAAATGGGGAGAAGATAGGCAACGTATCAATAGGAGAAGTAAATAATTAAACACCTATTCTACGCATGGCTTTATGTTTAGCTCTGCTATGAAGGTAACAGAGATGAGACAGTCATTGTATTTACTTCAAGGTACTCATCTAATAGAGGTGATGTTTTTCTATAACAGAGTTGGGAGTGAGAAATATTCTTAAAAGAAGTAGAAATGGGAGCTCCAAGGACAGAGGAAGCCATTACTTGCAGCTAAGATAACAGGATGGAGGAGATGGTGTCCGAGCTGGACTCTGGGTACATAACACTGAGTCGTGCAATAACGAGACCGTGGGGCAGAACATTGTAAACACAGGAAACGGCAGAGGCACAGAAATGGGAGAGCATGATTTGGAGAAGCTGGTAGTTGGGATCTTTGGTTGCAAAGATCATATTACCGGGCTTCCCTGGTGGCACAGTGGTTGAGAGTCCGCCTGCCGATGCAGGGGACACGGGTTCGTGCCCCGGTCCGGGAAGATCCCACATGCCGTGGAGCGGCTGGGCCCGTGAGCCATGGCCGCTGAGCCTGAGCGTCCGGAGCCTGTGCTCTGCAATGGGAGAGGCCACAACAGTGAAAGGCCCACGTACCGCAAAAAAAAAAAAGATCATATTACCTTAAGTGATAAAGATTTCCTCCAAGGCTATGTGGGAAAATAAAGAAGACAGGAATCTCAATCATGTAGGACTGAGGCCTTGTGGGGGATTAAATTCCATCTGGGAACGGGAAAGTTATACTAGATCCAAGGCAGCTCAAGGGAACAGGTATTTTGTGTGGACACCTCTCTAAGGCTGCGCCGCTGTGTAGGGACGCTCGTTCTGCATCCGTTGCTCCTGCTCCTACTACTTCTCATTTTGCTTCTGGGTACTCAAGACGTCTGTCTACTCCTGCATTATGCTGTGTCATAACTTCTGGTTACAGCCTTTTCTCTGTGTGTCTTTCATCTTCTGACCCTGCCATTAACTAATTGCCTGTCTGGGTCTCAAATTCAATCTTTGCAAGAGAAAATTTGATTGATCTGGTTAATTATTATCATTCCTATTGAACATCTCTCTTGGGCAGTTGGACAGACTATGAATAGACTGGTCAATTAGATGTGGCAAAGTTGACAGAGCCCAGTGGCATAGGACAAGGTGACCTCAGAGCATTGGGAATAGAAGGCACTGCTCCAAAACTGGGAATATCAAGTGAAGCAACTTGGCCTGATCCTAGGTATAGCAAAGAGAAATAAACCTGAGACAAGACAATGATGGCCATAAGTGCCAGGATGAGTCATTTAGATTTATTTGACTAGGCCAGTTGTTCTCAACCTTATCCGACCTCTTTTTGTAATGTCCTCTATGCTATTCTTAAATGAGGTCTATAGATACTATAGTCTAAATACACATATTTTTAAAGAATCAATATAGTGCTTTAACTATAATACAAGGAAGAAATAAAAGGAAAGTGAGGGGGCTTCCTTGGTGGTGCAGTGGTTGAGAATCCATCTGCCAATGCAGGGGACACGGGATCGAGCCCTCGTCTGGGAAGATCCCACATACCGCGGAGCAACTAAGCCTATGCACCACAACTACCGAGCCCGCGTGCCTGGAGCCCGTGCTCCGCAACAAAAGAAGCCACTGCAGTGAGAAGCCCGTGTACCACAAGGAAGAGTGGCCCCCGCTCGCCACAACTAGAGAAAGCCCACACGCAGCAATGGGGACACAACACAGCCATAAATAAAAATAAATAAATTTATTTTTAAAAAAGGAAAGTGATTTACAATAAAATAATCTGTATTTTAATATGCAGTTGTTCATGGACAGCTACACTAGAAGTCATAAAGCAGTAGTCAGATGCTTGCAACAATACAAAAGCACAAAATTATACAAGTACTGGCTACAATTCAGACCAATATAAGTGCGTTGTGTTGGTGACTCAGATGCCATCAACAATATTGGAACCAGTAACGGTAATTTTTTGAAATGATGTCGTCATACCCTAGCATAGTGTCCAGTACTCAGTTAGATTTAGAGTTTTTTGAGATAAATAAAAAACTTTTCAAAAACAAAAGAGATCCATTCAAGATTTTTAAAAGAGAAGTACCTGGATCAGAATAATCTTCAGGAAGATTTAAGACCCTAAAAGATAATAAGCTTCAAGGTCTGGGTTGTTTTTATATTTGGCTCATCTCCCACTCCTACCCCAGTGCTTATAAGCAGTGGGTACTCAATACATGATTTTGAATTGAATTGATTTGAATCAAAGAATTTCTCCAGCAAAGTACCCACGGAGCCCTTTTGTATAACATTAGCTTTGGGCAGAGCTCCAGAAAAGCAGCGTTGGCGGAAGAGATTCCCTTACCACAGGGCCCAAAGTTAGTCCTATCTCTATTTCATATGTGCAGGATTCTGGAGTCTGAAATAGAATGTTCTAGGTACAGCTCTATTGCAAAGAAAGCTACATTCTGTCAGATCATCTCAAGATTCACTAGCAACAAGCGCAAGGACCAACAATCACAGAAGTCTTTAACAAAAAATCCATTCTATGTAGCTGGCACACATGTGTTTCAAACTTTGGTTGCCTGTTTGAGGAATGTCTTCATTACCAAGTGTAGTGCCTGGCACATAATAACCACTTAACGAATATATGTTGAATGGATGAATGAATAGCAGCAGTTGAAAACAGTGCCTAAGATAGAAAAATGGAGAAGCAAAATTCTAGTGTATGTTACACCAGAACCACATCCGGGACTCCATTAGTTTTCAGTTTGAAGAACCATCTAACAGACTGACTCAAAAGCAAGCATTTAGGCTACACATCCAAGACAAAACAACAGTGAAAAAGTAAGTAATATATGTGCATGGTGACAAAGTAATGCAGAAGAGCCTAAGATGAAAAGTAGCAGCTGCTTCTTTTTTTAAAAAAATAAATTTATTTATTTATTTATTTAAAATTTATTTTTGGCTGTGTTGGGCCTTTGTTGCTGGGCGCAGGCTTTCTCTAGTTGCAGTGAGCAGGGGCTACTCTTCGTCGTGGTGTGCAGGCTTCTCATTGCGGTGGCTTCTCTTGTTGCGGAGCATGGGCTCTAGGTGTGCGGGCTTCAAGAGTTGTGGCATGTGGGCTCTGTAGTTATGGCTCACGGGCTCTAGAGTGCAGCCTCAGTAGTTGTGGCGCACAGGCTTAGTTGCTCCGCGGCAATCCCAGAGCAGGGCTCAAACCCGTGTCCCCTGGCAGGCAGATGCTTAACCACTGCGCCACCAGGGAAGTCCCAAGTAAGAGCTTCTTGATCTTCTCCCCACACCTTTCAGTCTCATTGCCCCAGATAGGTCCAAGTTTCTAAAAGTAAAACTTTGTTCAAAAGATCGTATGACATTATACACCTATTTTCAGCTTAAGCCATTTTCTCTAACTATGAAACTACTGATCTGATTAAGAAGACTTACACATGGAGTTGATTTTCAAATGGTGGGTAAAGTTTTCAAGGAAACACTTATACCATTTCAACTTTGGTAGCCATGGCAGATGCTGTCTGTCATTACTCAGTATAAAGCCATTGTTCTCTTTAATAGCAGAAAGACAATAATATTTATTTATAAGTAAACATTTGTTGAGCATTATGTGCGGGGATTCGAAGCACTCACTTTACAAATATGATCTCATTTAATTCTCACAATTTATGAAGTATGTACTATTATTATCCCAATTTTTCAGATGAGAAAACTGAGATTGAGGTTAAATAACATGTTCTGAGTCATACAGAAGACAGTAAACAGTGGCACTTGAACACAAACTGCTTGAAGAAAATCTGAAAATGTCTCACAACACAACTCTGAATCCCACTTCTGTCAGACTCCTGGAAAGTTCTGGTCTTTTAAAATGTATACCTTACAGCATTAAAGAAAGGCTGTGATTATCCAAGTGGGATAAAATATCAAGACTATTTGGGAAAATGATGCGAACTCTTAAAAAGAAAATAAGCTTTCCTGTACTGAAATGGTTGGCAGCCACTTTTCCTCATAAGGTTCCTCATTTTGCCCAGTGAGAACGTTTCCAATGGAGGACAAAGGCTGACAATCAGAAACAAGTAAAGAGCAATAAACAACCTACAGTCAATAAAACAACCTACAGGGACTTCCCTGGTGGCACAGTGGTTAAGAATCCACCTGCCAATGCAGGCGACATGGCTCTGACCCCTGGTTCGGGAAGATCCCACAAGCCACGGAGTAACTAAGCCCATGCACCACAACTACTGAGCCCGCAGTCCTCAACTACTGAAGCCCGAGAGCTCTAGCACCCACGCACCACAACTACTGAGCCCGTGAGTGGCAACTACTGAAGCCTGCGCTCTAGTGCCCGTGGGCTGCAACTACCAAGCCTGCGTGCTGCAACTACTGGAACCCGCAGGCCTAGAGCCCGTACTCCGCAACAAGAGAAGTTACCACAATGAGAAGCCCACGCACCGCAACGAAGAGTAGCCCCCGCTCGCTGCAACTAGAGAAAGCCCGCGCACAGCAACGAAGACACAACACGGCCAAAAAAATTAAAGAATAAAAATAAAACAACCTACAAGCACACCAACAGGAGGATAGCAGTTTATGTGGTGAGCATAATGCAGTTATTTAAAACAATGATCCTGAAGATCTGTGAGCCATGGACCAATGTTTACATAACATTACCTGAAAACAGTAAAATAGAAAGTGATAGCTGTATTGTAGCTATGTAAAAATCTCTTCTTTGTGAACATTAAGTAAAGAGAGAAGCAAAAGTAATTGTGGCTTCTGGGGCCACCCTGGTGGTGCAGTGGTTGAGAATCCACCTGCCAATGCAAGGGACACGGGTTCGAGCCCTGGTCCGTAAAGATCCCACATGCTGCGGAGCAACTAAGCCCGTGCACCACAACTACTGAGCCTGTGCTCTAGAGCCCGCGAGCCACAACTACTGAAGCCCACGCACCTAGAACCTGTGCTCCACAAGAGAAGTCACCAAAATGAGAAGCCCGTGCACCTCAGTGAAGAGTAGCCCCTGCTCACCACAACTAGAGAAGGCCCTCAGGCAGCAACGAACACCCAATGCAGCCATAAATAAATAAATAAATAAATAGTAATTGTGCTTTCTGGTTGAGGGACTGTAATTAGGTGTAATTTCCAACCCCCCCATCCCCCAGCAATTTCTATAGTATCATTTTTAACTAAAAAATAAATTTGAGCAAAAACGATAAAGCATTATTTTACTAAAATGGGTTCTGGCCTCACTATTGTAGAAGTGGGGAGAAACAGGAGAAAGACCTTGGGATCACGTTTATCAGGGATCTCTAGAAAGTTCCCTCTGCCACACTCCCATCTTGTTTAAACTGTCTCAGAAACCAAGGTTTATTTTCTCTTGGAATTCTAGAAGTTTTGCTCTTGCATTAAAAAAAAAAAGTGAGTGTTTTGTTTTCATTATTATTTACTAAATTTGGGAACTGGGTCAGGCAAACCAATTCTGTTCCTGGGCAAGTCCCTTTGATCTTCAAAATCCACTCAGTCTTTGAGACACACAGCCTGTCTCCTTTCACAGGTCAGGAGCTTCCACTGAAACCTGCACAGAGCATCTGTTGCTTGGGGCGACTTCAAGATGTCAAATTTCGGTCTCAGATTCCAGTCCCGGGGCGGGATATTCGAAAACTTGCGCCTAATCTCTTCTGGGCCGTGGTGCCGGGATGGCCTGGGATCCGCAGGCGCAGCCCTCGGCGCAGGCTGCCCGGACGCGGCGCGCGGGAGCCGAAGGTGCGGGAGCCGAAGGTGCGGGGGTCCTGCAGTCGCGCGTCCGCCCTCCACACGGGCCTCCGCGGGCGTGGCCTGCGCTGACTCGGCCTTTCCGGTCAGTGGTGGCTCCCCACTGCCCCGCACGTGCGGCCGCCGAGCGTCACAGCTCACTATGCAGAGCCGCGGGCGGCCGGCGCTCTCCGCGCTGACCGCGTTCCGGCCCCGCTATGACCAAGCCGCTTCCGCCTCGGGGACCGTTCAGCTCCTGCAGCCACTGCCGCCGCCGCCACGCGCCTTCTTCCGCCCGCAGCCGCTGGGCTCTAAGGTCCCGACAGGGCTTGGCAGCTGGATAAAGCATCCCTGAACTCCAGTGCCCTCTGCAAGGCTCTTAGTGAAGAATTGAGGAGCTGAGGCCTCAGGTCGGGAAAACGGCCCTCACCGCGCAGTGCAGAGTGGGTGACTGGGGTTGAGGCAGCGGAGGCCTCGGCAGCCCCATGACCTGCGTTGGAAGCTCAGCATAGCTGCTTGCTTGCCGGGTGTGAGACCCCCTAGAGAGTCGCTCAATCTGACCAAATCTCATTTTAAACATGGCGAGATGGGGATAAGACCATACCCACCTTGGTGGTGTTGGCCCAGCCTAGCAAATAGCGGGAACTCAGCAAATCTAACTTTTTGTATTATTTCTTTTGAATTTACCTTTTGGATGTAGTTCTCTCTCTCCACGCCACCGCAACCATCTTGCACTTCTTAACATCTCAGTGCAGGGTCACCGCGGGTGACTTCCTAACTGGTTTAGCCACATTCCCATCCGACTCTCACACAATGACCTGGCACATTTTTAAGGCACACTACATTTTTCAAACAGATTGCCCTGCTTCAAGAAAATGGCTCACCTCCCTGTTGTTTTTGGTTTGCGTAGAAAGTCCCTTTTCTGGTATTTAAGCACTAGAGTGTAGCCTGGCTCACCCAAACCCTCATCCCTCCTATAAATATTTATGCTTACTCTTCATCCTACATTGTGGCTCATAGATTCCAGCCCTCTCAGAGCTGGGGTGTGTGTGTGTGTATACTATGTAATAAATGCTCTCATCTAAGTGCGAACAAGAAAGGAAGCAACTGAGAGAATAGACGGGGATGAGAAAAGGTTTCACGGAGGAAGTAACATATAGGGGTGTGTGTGGTAAGGGCAGTGGCTCGGTGGAGTTTGCCAGCACTGTGATAGATAATATATATATCAGTGTCCTGGTTGGTGTAGAACCCGGACATCAAGTTGGGCTCTGCACTGTTGTGACAGGATGCTTGAAACACCTAGTCCCTTCCCTTGATTTTGTTGGGTCCAGAAGAAGTACGTAAAATTTGAGTTTTTAAAATTAACATCACCTGATGAAACACAGGCTGTGGAAAGTAATAATGGATTCCTTAAGGGAAAAATCCCCTACTGAAGAAGGAGTTCCCATAGAGGGTAGAATCAGCCACAGGGCCTGAATGTTAGAAAAGGGTGTTTATGAAGATTTTATAAAGCTGTATTTGAACCTGCTCCCTACTCAGTCCTAGGAAGGAGAAGGCTGTGTACTAAAACGGAAACAGCCGACTCACCAGGAGCCCAGGTACCCTTCTGGATGGCTTGCTGAAAGAACTGAATTGTTAGGAACTCAGCTCTGAGATCCCCCATGAAAAGAGCTTTGCATAAGAAAGGGACAGGCATTTGCCTACTGACCAGAGAGAGAAGGGCAGCACAGATCTGCAAGTTGGCAGAGACAGACTCGAGATGGCAGTAGCAGAGAGAGTGGATGCTCCAAGGGACCTCGGCGTTCTAGGACACCTCCGTGACACGTTGCAGGTAGCCCAGGTAGCATTGATTGGGTACTTGGAGAGAAGACAAGGAAGCAAAGTGGTGGCAAGAGGAGCAGTTTACACAGGGACTGCGATTACAGTCGATCTTAAGTTCTTTCTTTTGATGTTTCTGAATTAAAATCTCCATCATGAACATGTTTTAGTATCAGAAAAGGAAACAGGGGACTTCCCTGGTGGTCCAGGGGTAAAAAAATCTGCCTTCCAATGCAGGGGACGTGGGTTCGATCCCTGCTCGGGAAACTAAGATTCCCACATGCCACGGGGCAAATTAGCCCAGGTGCCACAACTACTGAGCCCGCCTGCCTCAAGTAGAGAGCCTGCGTGCCACAAACTACAGGGGCTGCAACTACTGAAGCCCGCGTGCCTAGAGCCCGTGCTCTGCAACAAGAGAAGCTACTGCAATGAGAAGCCCGCGTACTGCAACGAAGACTGGCCCCCACTTGCCGCAATTAGAGAAAACCCATGTGCAGCAACAAAGACTCAGCGCAAGCAAAAAAAAACAAAAACAAAAACCAAATACATCATGATGCCATTAATATAAATTTAAGAATACACACAATAGGGACTTCCCTGGTGGCGCAGTGGTTAAGAATCTGCCTGCCAAGGCAGGGGACACAGGTTCAAAGGGGACACAGCAACGAAGACCCAATGCTAACGCAGCCAAAAAATAATTTTTTTTAATAAAAAAAAAAACACACAACATCACAGTCCATTGGTGATGGATACATATGTGTTCGCAGATAAAATTACAGGGAATGGAATGGAAAGATGCACACCAAACTCATGGTGGCAGTTTCCACTGGACATTGAGAGCAGAAATGGGACTGAGTGGGAGAGTATGTGGTTAAAGAAGACAATAAAATTATCTATAATGTTTTCCTTCCTTTAAGAAGGTGAATGCAGGGACTTCCCTGGTAGTCCAGTGGTTAAGACCGCATGCTTCCATTTTGGAGGCCGTGGGTTCAATCCTTCATCAGGGAACTAAGATCCTGCATACTGCCCGGCGTGGCCAAAGGGAAAACAATATATATATGAATGCATATCCTGTAATAACCTATAACGGAAAACAATCTGAAAAAGAATATGTATATATACAATATGTATATATACACAACTGAATCTCTTTGCTGTACACCTGAAACATTGTAAAGCGACTATACTTCAATTAAAAAAAAGAGAAAGGGACTTCCCTGGTGGTCCAGTGGTTAAGGCTCCGCACTTCCAATGCAAGGGGTGTAGGTTTGATCCCTGGTCAGGGAACTAAGATCCCACATGTTGTGCAGTAAGGCCAAATGAATAAATAAATAAAATAACAGATTTAAAAAAAAAAAAAGAAAAAAACGAATGCAAATATGAAGCTTAAAAATTGGTGTTTCTGGGTGGTGGGAAAATGTGTGATTTTTATTTTATTTATTATATTGTTTTTAAATTTTTGATTTTTTAAAAATAAATAACTGAAGAAAAAAAGAAAAAGAAAAAAAAAAACAAACAAAAAATAAAAAAAAAAATAAATAAATAAATAACTGTGGGGACTTCCCTGGTGGCACAGTGGTTAAGGCACAGTGGTTAAGTGGTTAAGACAATGCAGGGGACCTGGTTTCCATCCCTGGTCAGGGAACTAGACCCCACACGCATGCCACACCTAAGGAGCCCGCCGGCCGCAACTAAGACCCAGCGCAACCAAATAAATAAATAAATAAATAAATAACTGTGGAGTCTTTTTTAAAAAAGCAAATTATGCATGACTAAAGAGAGATATAGGTAAAGTTCTATGGGAGTTCAGAATGCAGAGACATTATCAAAGGCAGGGTGGGAGAGAGAGGGGTTCAGAAAAGGCATCTGAACTATGCCTTCAAGGACGGAGAAGATGAAGATAGATGAGAAAGGAAATGTGGAATGGTACTCCAGGCAGAATGAGCAGCATGAAAGAGGCATGGAGACAGGAAAGCAAGGGACTCTTGAGTAGTTGCTTGGCTGGACTAGAAAATACCTGATGCCAAATAGCAGGAAGCAAGGTTTAAAAGATGGCTGCAGCCTCATTCAAAAGGAGCCTTCTATGGGAAATCAAAGAACTTCAGCCTGTTCTGTAGATAGTGGCTTGTCATAACGGGTTTTGGAGTTGGAATGAAAGCATCAGGACAGGAAGATTAATCGGGCCATGAAATATAAAATAGTTTGAAATGGAGCAGGACCAGAGGCAGAGAAAGCAGCTAGGAGGAAATGACTATAAGGAGTCTAAGTGAGGGATGAATTCAGGTCCTTCCCCATCACCTCCCCCCAACTCCTTTTTTAAAGCAGCTTTACTGATCCTGGTGCCCTTCTGACCACACACAATAGTCTCTGAAATAGTGTTTCTGCCTCTGGGATGATGTTTCCCAACCATTGTTCATGTTCCTGGCTGAGAGTTATAACACGCACTTCTCAGTTACAGTGGTTCACTGAAGCAGGGGTTCTAGGGACATCTGGTTGAAGTATGTAGTTTGAAAGAGGATCCAAGTGATTTCTGATCAATCATAACTTTCATCTTGTACAAACACTATCCTAAAGCATTCAAAGGTTCCCTTTGTCTCGTTCTATTCGAAGGTTCTATTCCCTGAGAATACAATAGAAGCTCCATGCCTCAGCACCCCACCCCCCACCCCAGGTCTGGTAGCAGCTAACTTCTGCACCTTCTCCTATATGGATACCAACTCTAGCCATGTTGATATGCTCTGTAATTCCATAGGCATAGCCATGCATTTTGTCATTCCCCCAACTCTTTTATTTTTCTGGGACGCTCTTCCTCCCAATCTCTGCTTATCAAAAATTCTCTTCACAGTCCAAATTCCACTTCTTCCACGAAGCCTTTTTTGTTCACCCCAGAGGAAATTATCTCCTTCTTCTCAGTTATCAAGGTTTCTACCTGTCACATGACAGCTTATTTTCTCTCTCTTTCTGTCTCTCTCTCTCTCTAACATTATCTCTTCCTCTAGTTAGATTTTGAATCTCTGGAAGTAGTGACCAAGTTTTTTCACTTTTCTTTTTGTTTTTTAAATCCCTCTAAAATACACTAGCCCAGACTTCCCTGGTGGTGCAGTGGTTAAGAATCCGATTGCCAGTGCAGCGGAAACAGGTTCGATCCCTGGTCCGGGAAGATCCCACATGCCACAGAGCAGCTAAGCCTGTGTGCCACAACTACTGAGCCTGAACTTTAGAGCCTGCGAGCCACAACTACTGAGCCCATGTGCCACAACTACTGAAGCCTGCACGCCTAGAGCCCATGCTCTGCAGCAAGAGGAGCCACTGCAATGAGAAGCATGCGCACCGCAACAACAAAGAGTAGTCCCCACTCGCCGCAACTAGAGAAACCTGCGCACAGCAAGGAAGACCCAACGCAGCCAAAAGTAAATAAATATAAAATAAAATGGAATGGTTGAATGAATGAAAGAATACATTTTTGAACACTTTTTCAACTGGCTTTTCTTTGGTGTATTTCCTTCCTGGAGGTTTACCCAGCTGGTAAAGCAAAAGGAAATACCAGTCAGTTTTTTTTGCCAGCTGTATTAGTTTCAAGTAATAGAAAACCAACTCATACTGACTTACACAATAAAAGTAAATCTCTTGATTTATAAACCAAGGAATCCATTGGTGGATTGCTGGCATTAGGATTGGATCAATGTTGTAACAATTTTTCCTTTCTCTTTCAGTTTTGTTTTCCTCTAAGTTGACTTAGTTACCAGGCAGTCTCTTCCTATGTGGTGTCCAAGATGGCACACAGTAGCTCCAGGTTACATTCTATCAATTTAGTAACACCAGCAGAAAGCACTTCTTTTCTGATAGGGCGCGTAACATTTCCAGGTAAGACTGTCATTGGCCCAGCTTAGGTCACATGCACATCACTGTAATCACTGAGTCCAAGGAGTGTCATGTTGCTCTGATTGGCCAGGGGGTAAAGCTGGGGTTTGGGTTAACCCTACCAGAATGCTGGATTGAGAATAGGAAAGGAAAAATTATGGTACCAGACCAGAAGGGATGCTGAGCAGGCAAAATAAATGTCCATTAAACACACATTCACTTAACTAGTACTCAGCAGTCTCTGATCCAGGTTGACTGTGCCTGAGTAGAGACTGCAAGTGACTCCATGATCTGTCCTCAAATGACTCACTACACAAGGCTGTTCTGATTTGGTCCCAAGGGTTGCACCGTTCTTCAGAGCAGTTATATAATAAAACATCCTACTCAGGGGAAATGGTTCATGCCTGGCTTGAGTCCTATGATGGCCTAGGGCCACTGAGAGGAAAAGACTGCGATCTGATACCACCAGGGGACACAGTGTCATCTGCAATAGTACTGGGCAGGCCAAATCTGCCATTGGGAGGGCACAGGAACAACCAACGAGCAGTAGCATGGGCAAGCAGTTTGTTCCTGGGGCCAAACGGGACCTGACAGGTCTTAATGGGAGAGAGAAAAATTCTGAGATAGGAGATACTCAGGCCTTCAGATGAACAGATAAGTCTGGTCAGCAGGTAGCAGGACTCCAGCCACTGGACTAAATTTCAGGGATAGTCCAGTCTCAAGGAGTGAGGAATTGAAAGGGGCACGCGTGTGCCAGTTGCAGGGGGATCAGGACTCGGCAGAGTATAAGGATTGGATCTAAGGCACTAGGCTGAAATCCATGGACTAGGTCTGGAGTCCACAGCAGGGCTGAGTCTCAAGAATAAGACTGAAGGTCAGTTAACAGATAGGACCGGGACGTAAGTGCAGATCAGCAACAGCCTTGGTAAGAACCCGTAGAGTGAGGGATGGAAGTGCCATAAATTCCTCTTGCCTCTGCTGAGAATTCTGTCCAGTGACTAGATTAAATCTGGGCCTGCAGATGCCACTGAATAGTCTCTCAGCTGAGGGGAAGGAGGGAGACAGAAGTTGGCCCACAACAGGGTCTAACCAAGTAAAAAAAATTGAGACGTGTTCTCATTGGAATGCATAACCTAATAAAAAATCAAATTGAAAAACTTACAGCTGGAATGTATTAAGAAACAAAGCCACCTGGAAAGAAATAGATACAATTGTAACAAGATGTTAACTGAGATTTCCCTCTTTTCTTCTTTTCACAGCTTAGAATAATAGATGGCAAGTACCCTCATATTATAAGAAGACATGTCAGATGGTGTTTGCATGACTTGCTCAGGGGGTGGCCCCCAGATTGGTTCTGAGATCTGTAGCCTGCCACTCCCACTTTTGGTCTGAGAAAAGATGATCAAGAGGAGAGGTTTAACAATGAGGTATCACCTCACATCTGTCAGAATGGCCATCATCAAAAAATCTACAAACAATAAATGCTGGAGAGGGTGTGGAGAAAAGGGAACCCTCTTGCACTGTTGGTGGGAATGTAAATTGATACAGTCACTAAGGAGAACAGTATGGAGGTTCCTTAAAAAACTAAAAACAGAACTACCATATAACCCAGCAATCCCACTACTGGGCATATACCCTGAGAAAACCATAATTCAAAAAGAGTCATGTACCACAGTGTTCACTACAGCACTATTTACAATAGCCAGGACATGGAAGCGATCTAAGTGTCCGTCGACAGATGAATGGATAAAGAAGATGGGGCACATATATACAATGGCATATTACTCAGCCATAAAAAGAAACGAAACTGAGTTATTTGTAGTGAGGTGGATGGACCTAGAGTCTGTCATACAGAGTGAAGTAAGTCAGAAAGAGAAGAACAAAGACTGTATGCTAACACATACATATGGAATCTAAAAAAAAATGTTCTGATGAACCTAGGGGCAGGACAGGAATAAAGACGCAGATGTAGAGAATGGACTTGAGGACACAGTTGGGGGGCAAGGGTAAGCTGGGACGAAGTGAGAGCGTCGCATGGACTTATATATACTACCAAATGTAAAACAGATAGCTAGTGGGAAGCAACTGCATAGCACAGGGAGATCAGCTCGGTGCTTTGTGACCACCTAGAGGGGTGGGATAGGGAGGGTGGGAGGGAGACGCAAGAGGGAGGGGATATGGGGATACATGTATACATATAGCTGATTCACTTTGTTATACAGCAGAAACTAACACAACATTGTAAAGCAGTTATACTCCAATAAAGATGTTAAAAAAAAAAAAGAGGAGACGTTTAAGAAGTGAGGATTGTTTTGAAGAGAACTAACAGAGCGCTGTGGTTTTCCTCTATCTTTGGTCAAGGGAAAGTAAAGAATAGGGACCTGCCAAGAAGGGAGACTGACATTGCAGGTGGATGTGTGCTGAATGGAAGACATGCCCTGAGGTGGCTGGGACCTGGAGCAGAGTATGGTGAGAGAGTTCTTGGGACAATCTGACCTGAGTCCCCTGAGTTGTGGTGTAGAGAGACTGATACCTTTTCTCACCTGAAAGCTAGGTGAGAGGCTGGCTGGAGGACCAAAGATGGTAGGTTAAGGGGCTGGGAAGGGAGAATTGACAGAATGAGTTTGAAAGGCAGTAATAAGAAAGAATAAAATTATTCCTTCCATTGGTTAAAAGGTAAGAAACCTGAGCTCTCCTTTCAGCTCTACCACAAATTAACTGTGCTACCCTAGAAAACCGCTTGATCTCTCTGGATCTCAGTTTTCTCTTCTATAAAAGGAAGAATCGCATTAAACTGTCTCTAAAGTACCCCGAAGGGACCTTCCATGATTTTCCAATTCTATGGGAGTATTAGGCTGAACTCCATGGTGACTTGTGGAGTGGGATGGGTTATGATGGTGCATATATATACATCCCATTACACTACGCCCTAGACATTCAGGTCTCAAAGGTGCAGCATTCTCTTTTTCCCCTGCCCCATCTTCTCTTAACAAGTACTTAAAAGATAAATTATTTTAAATTTTTTAAAAGAAAAAGTAACTCATAATACCACTAACCTGACACATTACTAATTATCTTTTGGCTAATTCCTTTCCAGATCTTGACCACCTATCTGCATATTTGCCCCAGTTGCAATCACTAGCACATACTTTTTGTGTTCTTACAGAGCCCCCGGTTCAATACACTATGCATGACCAAGAGGAGTAAAAGCTTGCGTGCTTCCAATTATTGCATAATAAGAGCAGGCAAGGAACAAGGTGGCCTTTGATAAGACAGTCTTTTGGGGCACAGAACTACTCTGGTGTGGCCTCTCTTCCTCCTTAAGTCTCCTTCCCCCCTCCCCACCCTCACTTCCTGATCCTCCAGCAACAACAGGAACTCAAGAGGTCCGGTAGAGCTAAGCTAACACAGCCTCTGATCTACATGACACTCACTTTGAGTTTACTTCTGGGCTAGAAATACCAGGTGATCCGTGTAGCAGATATCACAGCAGCCACCAGAGAGTTATGTCAAGCCCCTAAAATCACAGAGAAAACCAATATCAAGGGATATAGAGATGTGCTAGTGATTCTGCTGTTGTTAAGACAGGAGTGAGGGGACTTCCTTGGTGGCACAGTGGTTAAGAATCCACCTGTCAATGCAGGGGACATGGGTTCGAGCCCTGGTCTGGGAAGATCCCACATGTCTGAGCAACTAAGCCTGTGCACCACAACTACTAAGCCTGTGCTCTAGAAGCCACAAGCCACAACTACTGAAGCCCACGTGCCACAACTACTGAAGCCTGCGAGCCTAGAGCCTGTGCTCCGCAACAAGAGAAGCCACCACAATGAGAAGCCTGCACACTGCAATGGAGAGTAGCCCCTGCTCACCACAACTAGAGAAAGCCCGCGCACAGCAACAAAGACCCAAAGCAGCTAAAAATAAATAAATAAACAAATAAAATTTTTAAAAAAAAAGACAGGAGTGAGGAGGTGGTCACAGAGGATCAGCAAGGTGATGGCAGTCCAGCCACCTTTTATTAAAATTGAAGTATAGTTGATTTACAACGTTTTATTATTTCAGGTGTACGGCATAGTGATTCCATATTTGGATAGAGTATATTCCATTTAAAATTATTATGAAATAGTGCCTACATTTCCCTGTGCTGTACAATATATCCTTGTAGCTTATCTATTTTATACATAGTAGTTTGTATCCCTTAATCCAATATCCCTATCTTGCCTCTCCCTCCTCTTTTCCCTCTCCCCACTGGCAACCACTAGTTTATTCTCCATGTCTGTGAGTCTGTTTCGTTATATACATTCGTTTGTGTTATTTTTTTAGATTCCACAAATAAGTGATAACATAGAGTATTTGTCTTTCTCTGTCTGACTTACTTCACTAAGCATGATACCCTCTGTGTCTGTCCATGTTGTTGCAAGACACTCCACCCACCTTAGTGCCAACTCTTGTGTCTCAGTCTCTATGACCTCAGTCCTACTGACAGGAGCACCCCTGAGCCCAGCCCCAGCAAAGTCAAGCTTTTTAGAGAGGTCTTTGTGCATTCTGATCTAGGCAGAGATGGAGATGGTTCAGTCTGGGCCTTGAAATGCTGTTCCTAAAACTTAGTCTGGTATCGTAGAAGCTTTAAGAGCAAGGTGACTAGTAAAGGGCAATGGGCCTAGAGAAGCAGGTAGGTAGGGCTTGGTTCATGGAGTCCCTGGAGTCTGCAGGGGAGGAGGAGCCTCAGATAATTTGCAGCAGGGATGTGACTTGCTCAGATCTGTTTAAGAAAGATCCCTCTGGTAACAGTGTGGGGAATGATTTGAAAAGGACGACTGGAGCCAGAGACCTGAGCTTATTAAAATTTGGTTAAGACATTACAATTTTTAGAAAAACATAGGATTTAATCATTAGAAGATAAAAAGGACAAAATGCACTAGATGATAGAGAAATACTATACCCTTGGAGAGCTCCATAGGTAAAATATCTTTCTTTTTTGTTGGGTTGCATTTTTCTTTTTCTTTGGCATTGAACATTTTAAAGAAATATGTGTTTACATTTTTTTTCTGATTACAAAAGCAACCCATAATTACTGAAAAATTTCAAACATTTCAGAAATATTTAATTTAGGAAGTAAAACTTCTACACAATCCCATCCCCCAGAGGTAACAGCTGTTACTAGTAAAATACCTTTCTCACAGTTGGAAATCTTGCTCTTACCAAAGGACTTGACATGCCTCACAACCAGATCTCAAAAGGCAATGCAAAAAATAAAAAAAAAAGGCAACGCAATGCTTGAATTCCCTGAAGAATAAATGATGAAAGATTATTCAGAGCAGAAAAGGTATACAGAAATAAATGGGTGAAAAAGATTAAAAGCTAAAGGATCTAATTCCCAATCATATTTTCTGCTCAGGGGTTCATTTGCCTGAAGCTATCCAGGATGCTTGACTAAGGGGTGGCTAGAGTTTACTGCGGTGGAATAAATGAGCTCTAGAAGTTAACCTTCGTTCTTGGTTAAGTATTCATATGTTGCCGTTTTTTTTTCTTTTTAAAAAAATTTTATTAGAGTATAGTTGATTTACAATGTTGTGTTAGTTTCAGGTGTACAGTAAAGTGAATCAGTTATACATACATCCACTCTTTCTTAGATTCTTTTCCCATACGTTGCAGTTTTCTTTTTTTTTATTATTTAAAATATTTATTTATTTGGCTGCATTGGGTCTTAGTTGCAGCACGCGGGATGTTCATTGCAGTGTACAGGCTTCTCTAGGTGTGGCGCATGGGCTCTAGAGCACATGGGCTTAGTTGCCCCATGGCATGTGGGATCTTAGTTCCCAGGGACCGAACCTGTGTCCCCTGCATTGGAAGGCGGATTTTTAACCACTGGACCACTAGGGAAGTCCCTGCAGTTTTCTTTTTAAAAGGAAAAGTGCTGTCTTGAGGCTAAAAAGGGTTTCCCATTCCTAGCAGGCCTCTTGACATGGTGGATAGCAAAAGAAAATAATTCAGTATTTTTGTGCCCATTTGTACCTGTCAGAATGGGATAATAACATCTGTCTGCCTCCCCAGGGAGATGATGAGATGATTGATTTCTTCTTTGTTACTTGCTTTTGAAATCAGAGGGAAAAATCTAGACTTAAGGGCCCTTTAAAGGAAAGAACTGTCCTTTCTAGACAATTCTTGGAGAGTTTCTTTAGAAAGAGAGCCTTTCTTGGAATGCATTCTGGGGCTTAATAACTTTTACCGTCAGAAATTCTGAACTCTTCAAATGCGTATGATAGAAACCCAATTCAAACAAGGTGAAAAAGATAAGGTTATTGTCTCATTCCTCTAAAGCCTGACAAAGGTAGAATTGGCTTCAGGGATACAAGTTCCATCAGGACCTATGATTGGATTTGAGAAATTCTATTTCAGTATCTGCATGTTGCTTGAGTGGAGAAGGTGCATTCTCAGAAGCTGTGGAATGGCTATGTTTAGCCATATGCATGTCAAAACACTGAAAGCTAGGCTTCAAAGACAGGGGATACCAAAACAGCTGTGCAGAGAGAAACAGAGATGAGAAATAGTGAGAGAACTAACAGGATCACAGTTCTTGATGGTTTTCCAGATTCTCTTTCTTTTCCCTTTTTATACTGGCTACCTTGGGGCTTTGCTAAAATGCCTTCTCCTTGCACTAGTTTAAAGTGAATTTCTCTTTCTTGCAACCCAAAGAATTATGACTATTATGATCTGAATGTTTATGTTCCCCCCAGCCCCTACTGTGACACTATTTGGAGGTGGGGCCTTTGAAAGGTGACTAGATTTAAATGAGGTGATGAGTGTGGGGCCTCCATGGTGGGATTAGTGCCCTTCTAAGAAAAGGAAGAAACACCAGAGCTCTCTTTCTCTGCCATGTGAGTAGTCAGCAAGAAAATAGCGATCTGCAAACCAGGAAGAGTCTTCACCAGGAGTTGAATCAGCAGACACCTTGGACTTCCCAGCCTTCAAAACTGTGAGAAATAAATGTCTGTTGCTTAAGCCACCTAGTCTATGGTATTTTGTTATAGCAACCTGAGCTGACTAGGACAATGACTGAGACAACTACTATGAAAATTAGTGATGGCTTTTGCTGTATACTTTCTGCAAGATGTAGAGAAGCATCTTTCTTATACTGAAACTTCCCTCTCAAAGGTCACCAATTTCTAAGTGCAAAACCCAATGACTTCTACTCACTTTTCATTCTTCTTTGCCATGGTGACTGTCTTTGCCTTCTGGAATCTCTCCTCTCTTGGCCTTTGTGATCCCCCCTCAATGGATTCTCCTTTTACTTCTCTGACAGTGCTTTTTCAGTATCCTTCACTGTTTTCTTTTTTCCACTTGCCCTATATAGGTGATCTCTAAGATTCTGTTCTTGGCTGCCTTCTCATCTTGCTCTGCCCTCTTTGCTAAATACGTTTATCTACTCCAACGATTTTCTCTTGCACTCATAGGCTGATGACTTCTTCATTTATTATTCATAGCCTTAAAGTTTGCTGAGCTTTAGGTCCCAATTTTTACTCTCCTGGTGAATATCCCCACCTAGATAATGTGCAAACACTGCAAAAATGTCCCAAACTGAACTTCTCCTTTCCTTAACCTGGTCTCAAATTGCTTTTCTAGCCACCAGTCTCTTCCATACTGAACTTCTCTTGCAAGCCACACTGTCTTCTAGTCTCCAGCCCAGCTTTGTAGACTTCCTTTCCGGATACCTCTTCTCTTCTCCCCTAGGCTCCTTTTCGGTACTCCCTTCCTACCACAGTGTTGCTCCCATTCTCACTTTCTTGTCTAAATCTTGCCTTGTCCCGGAGCTGGTGGTGGGATGAATTGGGAGATCGGGATTGACATATATACACTAATATATATATAAAAAATAACTAAAAAAAAACAAACAAAGAATGACCAGAGAAGGCCAATAAAGTAGCCTTTAAAACTTGAAAAAAATAGGGCTTCCCTGGTGGCGCAATTGCTGAGAGTCCGCCTGCCGATGCAGGGGACGCGGGTTCGTGCCCCGGTCCGGGAGGATCCCGCATGCCGCGGAGCGGCTGGGCCCGTGGGCCATGGCCGCTGGGCCTGCGCGTCCGGAGCCTGTGCTCCGCGACAGGAGGGGCCACAGCGGTGAGAGGCCCGCGTACCGCAAAAAACAAAACAAAAAAAAAAAAAACGTAGAGTGAGAGATGGGGCAAAAGTTGATTAGGGCAGATGCCCTCTTAACTCCTCTTGGTAGGTGATTGAATTTGGCCTTTATCCTACAACCCAGGTGGGTCTTGCCTTTAAAAATGTCTGCCTGGGGAATTCCCTGGCTGTCCAGTGGTGAGGACTCAGCACTTTCACTGCTGTGGCCCGGGTTCAATCCTTGGTCGGGGAACTAAATCCTGCAAGCCGCGTGGAGTGGCCAAAACAGACAAATAAAACAACAACAAAGTCTGCTTGGAATAGTGAAGATTTCTTGAAATTTGTATCTTGAGAGGTTTTGTTCTTTAAGTAAGCAAAAGAGAGAACTCTGCACTGACACATTATATGGTCTTGATATGTGATGGGGCCCACATATGTGAGTAACTGGTTTATGAAGAAATCTCAACCTATCACGGCATAAGAAGCAGTAAAGCATGTTGGTCAGGGGCTTGGCTCTGGAGTGGGACTGCTGGGGTCTGAATTAGGCAAATTAACTTCTCTGTGCTTCAGTTGCCTCTTGTGTCCAGTGGAGATTGTAATGGATCTACTTCACAAGCTTATTATGAGGATTAGACAAGATAATATATGTAAAATTCTTTTTTTGTTTTTTTTTTCGGTATGCGGGCCTCTCACTGCTGTGGCCTCTCCCGTTGCGGAGCACAGGCTCCGGACGCGCAGGCCCAGCGGCCATGGCCCACAGACCCAGCCACTCCGCGGCATGTGGGATATTCCCAGACCGGGGCACAAACCCGTGTCCCCTGCATCAGCAGGCGGACTCTCAACCACTGCGCCACCAGGGAAGCCCAATATATGTAAAGTTCTTGAACAGGCTAAGCACATAGTAAGCACTCGGTAATTGTGAGGTATTATTATTATTTTAAATAAACTTATTTATTTTTATTTGTTTATTTTTGGCTGCACTGGGTCTTCATTGCTGCGCGTGGGCCCTCTCCAGCTGCAGCGAGTGGGGGCCACTCTTCATCGCGGTGCGTGGGCCTCTCACCGTGGTGTCCTATCCCGTTGCAGAGCACGGGCTCCAGGCACAAGGGCTTCAGTAGTTGTGGCACACGGGCTCCGTAGTTGTGGCTCACGGGCTCTAGAGCGCAGGCTCAGTAGTTGTGGCACACGGGCTTAGTTGCTCTGCGGCATGTGGGATCTTCCCGGATCAGGGCTCGAACCCATGTCCCCTACATTGGCAGGCAGATTCCCAACCATGGCGCCACCAGGGAAGCCCGGTATTATTATTTTTGATTACCACTTTCAAGTATGATGTGGCAAATCCCCCTCACCTGTATCTTAATGACATCCTGGGCAGATTCTATGACTTGACAACTAAAACTCAGTTCAGTCTGGTTTAAAATGTCAGTCTCGGGGGCTTCCCTGGTGGTGCAGTGGTTGAGAGTCCACCTGCCGATGCAGGGGACACGGGTTCGTGCCCCGGTCCGGGAAGATCCCACATGCCGCAGAGCGGCTGGGCCCGTGAGCCATGGCTGCTGAGCCTGCGCGTCCGGAGCCTGTGCTCCGCAACGGGAGAGGCCACAACAGTGAGAGGCCCGCGAACTGCAAAAAAAAAAAAGAAAAAAAAAAAAGAAAGAAACAACAAAACCTAAACTGTCAATCTCATGATTGGTTCGAAGCTCTCCACCTGCCCCAGTATAAGCTAGACTTACGGCAGAGGAGATCAGTGGACTTTTTTAAATCCTCCTCCCACTCTAGTGCGCTAGAGGGCAGGTGGAGGCTGAGTCATACCCTGGGACACCTTGTCCCCTTCCCTGTTCTCAGGAAGGGGTCAGAGAGAAGGATGAGGCACTCAGAGGTCTTCTCATGTAGCTAGTTGCCTCTTGTTGGAGAGGCATCCCTGAAATTACTGCTCTGGTTCAGTTTTGTCCTGCTACTGCTGTGGCCTCTGATGGAGTGGTAGTCTCGACCCAAATGGGTTCACAATCTCTTTATGCACATGTTCAGTTTTACCCCAGATACCTCTTTAGTGATAGATTACTGAAGCACAATTGGTGCTGGAGAGGAGACTGGAAATGATGTTTGATTTTGTTGTTGTTGTTATTGTTCTGACAAGCAGGGACAGTTCACAATCAGAACAAACTCTTATTTCCCACAGTGCCTGCTGAGTAACCTCCCAGGAAGGATGTGTTATAGAGCTAAGAGTGGCTGAAGCAGATCAGAGACCACAAGGCCAGATGCTGCCCAAAGGGCTTCTGGATTTCAAGTACTTTAAAAAGAGCAAGGGGCTTCTCTGGTGGCACAGTGGTTAACAATCTGCCTGCCAATGCAGGGGACACAGGTTCGATCCCTGGTCCGAGAAGATCCCACATGCCGCGGAGCAACTAAGCCCATGCGCCACAACTACTGAGCCTGCGCCCTAGAGCCCACGAGCCACAACTACTGAAGCCCACTAGCCACAACTACTGAAGCCCGTGTGCCTAGAGCCCATGCTCCACAACAAGAGAAGCCACCGCAATGAGAAGCCCGCGCACCGCAACGAAGAGCGGCCCCCACTCGCCGCAGCTGGAGAGGGCCCGTGCGCAGCAACTAAGACCCAACGCAGCCAAAAATAATAAATAAATAACATAAATAAATTTATTTAAAAAAAAATAGCAACAACCCAAAATAATATTTATTGGATATCTACTAAAGCTAGGCACTTAGTATACATTATCCATTCTATGTGATAAGGATTATTAGCTCCATTTTACAGACGAGGATAGTGAAGGTAAGAGGAATTAAATCAATTGCCATTATTTTGAGGGCCCTGTTTCTTACTTAATTTCTATAGTCAAAAAAAAAATCTAGTTAAGATTTCAGAGAGGCAATATAAACAAAAGTCATATTTCGGACATTTAGGAGATAGCTCTGATTGCTAATGTTAATTTTTTTCTGATGCAAATATATGCCTTTACTTTGTGTCAATTCACAAGAGCCATAAAATGTCAATTAAAAAAAAATGTCCGTTTTTGCCATCCTTACAGTTTTTTTCACTACAGAGAACTAAACAAAAGAATGACCTTATTGTTGTTAAGTTCAACGGGGACTTTTTCTATCCTTTTAAAATGTGTCTTCTGTATTCATGTGTATCTCTTCACCTTAATTGAACGAACTTTTTCATTACTAATTTACATATTTCATTGAATAACAGCGTGTTTTAGGGTGACTCTTCCAAGAGCTATTGAGGAAAATATGTGTAATGGTTAATCTATGATTTGCTAATGACTTTTGATTTCCTTTGATCTCCGATCCAAGTGGTAAAATGCACTGTGTGTGATAGACTCACACCTGGTACAGAAACCAGTGCTAAGGGCATAATTAGAAGTTGACAATGGATGTGATAATCCCAATTCATTTTTCTTTTTGGCAAGACAGTAATTGGCTGGAAATTTAAAATTCTCTTTTTAAATCCTTAAACAAATCACTCCTCCGAAGTTTTACGTTTAACCACTACCATCTATCAGCCACCACCTATTCAATTATAAATATGTACAAAAAGCCTGTTGTATACCAGGAACTATTCAAGGTGCTGGAGTACTGTGGTAACCAAGGCAGACAGGGCATTTGCTTTCATGGTGCTTAGGTCTTATCTAGGGAGACAGACAATAATCCAGTAAGTAAAATTTCAGATGCTGTATTGTGAGGAAAATAAGACTAAATGTCATGAGACAGAGTCATGGGAGGAGGGCAATATTAAATAGGATAGTCAGGAAGGACTGACATTTGACTGAAACCTGAATGATGAGGAGGCAGCTGCTCAAAGATTTGGAAAAGAGCCTCTCAAACCAAGGAACCAGCCGGTGCAGAGGCCTGAGGAAATGTGTGGCAACTTTTAAAGTTTTGGGTACTGAGAATGCAGGCCCTCTCTACAATGAACTCCCCGCCCCTGCCCCAGCTCCCCACCACACACACACTGATAAGAACCCAGCAGTAAGTACAGTGAGAGATTGGAATATTTTACTTAACTTCTGGACGGTGAAAGATCTGGTAAGGAAATAAGCAGAAGTCAAGAAGAAAATGAAGATGAATTGGAACCTGAAAGGCCTACTAAGATTTTTCTATCATTAAGGTGGATTCTAGGAAATTTAGTTTTGTTGATTTAGTTTTGTTGATTCAATAAAGTTACTGACTAGCAAGGAATCCACCCTAAGTCACTCTTCTTCTATGCTTAGTGCATCACTCTATTTATAACTAAATGTTTCCTGAAGTAAAATAGAAAACAGCCACTTTGTTCCCTGTATTTATGCTTCTCAACAGAGATCCCATAGTAGATTTTCTTACATTTGTGGTAAACTATTTTTAACCATGCATCAAGGCAATATAAATAGTTTTCATGTGATTATGTCTTTGGAAGTCTGGCACAAAATGTGATTTCACTTAGAGAGTGTGGTGTGACAGCTGTAAATCGTCACATTCCAGCTTAATGCTTCAATATTGTATTTTCAGTGTGACTGAATGGCTGGCTTTTTCCGGCTTTGACTGCCTTTTCTATAGAGAAGCTGGCACTCAGACAAATCCCCTGAGACACCCTCACAAAGAGATGCTGACAGATGTCTGTCTCTCAGAGGTTCTAACTGGGCAACATTCCATGCAGACATGCTGGGCATGAGCGTGGGTGTCTGTGTCTGTTGGCCTATGGGACAGTCTTCTCATTCTGTCTTGCCAGCAGCCAAAAGGCATGGAGAGCCCTTTGGGATGGGAGTTCTGCCCTGGGGCCAGCATGCTCAGGTAGAATGGCACTGAGCCAGTTTAACAGGGCAAGGAGTCTTATTCAAGAAAGCCAGAAGTAGTGCAGCAGGCTGGAGAATCAAACCTTTCTCCTCATTATATGGTTGGGTCATAGATAAGTGCTTAATAAATAATTGGTTCCTGTTCAGGCACTCTCCTCGATACGTGTGATATACAGATGCTTAACTCAAGGAACTCACCCTAACTTGTTCAGGGAAATAGCCTATAGCAGCCAACTCTTTTTTTAGCCACTCCACCCCAACTCCAAGACTGCTTACAACTCATTCAATGAATTTTCAAGTAGTTGTATCAAGTACTTTCTTCTATGCCAGGCATTGTGGTCTGCTTAAGATAAACAGAAATAAAAAGATTGTTCTAGGATTAATATTATATACACAAAAATGTTATAATGGTTATCTTGGGAGAGTAGAATTAGATGGAGATATGGACAAAGACTCAAATTTTACATTTTGAACTTTACTATTTGAACTTTTTGTAACATTTTTTTGGCAGTGATTATTTTTTGTAACTCAACTAAAATCTTCTGTTTGTGCCAGGCACCCTTCTGAGCTTTGAGAAGACAGCAGTGAATGAAGCAGAAAAAGTCCCCTGTCCTCAAGGAGCTTACATCCCAATTGGGGAGTAATACAAAACAAAAAACCTACACAAATGTGCTATTATAATATAATAAGTGACGACATGGCCCATGGAAAAAATAATTTTTAAAACTAAAAGTGTTCATTTTTAAAAGTTATTCTATTCTGACTTGTTCAGATAATCTTGACTTTAGAGACCAGGATTCTTTACTGGCCTGGGCAAATAGCAGCACTGAGAGAAACGGGCCAGAGGGCCAAGCCTCAAAGCCTTGAACCATTCGGACTCTTGCCAACACTCTCTCCATCCAGCACAAATGAAAAGGCAGTTTGAGATGCCTGCGTTCTTTTGGCACAAGAGTGATGTCAATCCAGAGAATTTGACCTGGCTGGTTGTTCTTGACTGGAGCCCAGCCCTTTTCTCACTCAGTTTGGGGCCAGAACTCACTGCTGTGCCAGTATATGAAGGTGCCAACCCTGCCTACCCCACATACATAGCCTGCTTCTTCTTTCCAGCTTTACCAGCTGGTTTCCATTGGCTTCTGGCCTGCCTTGTCTGACAGCTGCCTGAACATTGGGACTTAAAAATTAGTTCTAAATGCCTGAGTCCAGCCACCACATTCCAACCTATTTCTAGGACAACATCTTCTTTCTTTGGCTCCCTGAGAAACTACTCTTCTTTTTCTGTTTCTAAACTGTTTCCATTCCTAGTTCAGGCTGAGGTCTCCTCACCTGGAAGTGTAAAACTTAGGGGTTCCAGTTCCTGCTCATAGCCAAGGAGAAGATGCTGTTTTCACTAAATTCCTCTAGTCAAAGAAGAGGTAAGACTTGATATGATATTAAAGAAACACAATAAAAATTGTATGCATACTAACATTACGAACATTTAAAAAATCTTCTTTGTTTTTATTCCAATCATGAAGGTAACACAAGCCTGTTGCAAAAACTTTAGAAAATACGGTAAAAATAATTTATACTTTAATAAATTATTTTCATTTTTATCTATTCTTGTGCTCATATGTTTATTGCTGTTATTGGTTAAATATATTATTCATGCATTTGGGACAAAATTTCAAAAGTAAAATCTCACTGTTTCCCTGCCACCCAGTTCCTCTCCCTGAAGCGAACTGTTCATCACAGTATCCTCTTTTTCTTTAGTGAAAACTTTTATATTTAAAATTACCAACTGGACTCAGTTTAGATAACCCCAGTTTTGTTGGCAACTTCCAAAGCATCGTAATCAGGAGCCAGTTGAACATACGCTTCTTCTCTCCATCAGGCCCTATCAGGGTGCTCACCTTGGCCACGTCAATGTCATAGAGCTTCTTCACAGCCTGTCTGATCTG
The DNA here is from genome assembly GCF_949987515.2 of Delphinus delphis. Classification (NCBI taxonomy): domain Eukaryota; kingdom Metazoa; phylum Chordata; class Mammalia; order Artiodactyla; family Delphinidae; genus Delphinus; species Delphinus delphis. The sequence continues at coordinate 64,698,384 of NC_082690.1, read as the reverse complement.
GTGCTTGTTGGCCTTGATATCCACAATGAACACCAGTATGTTGTTGTCTTCTGTTTTCTTCATGGCTGACTTGGTGGTGAGGGGGAACTTGGTGATGCCATAGTGGTCAAGTTTGTTTCTCCTAGGGGCACTCTTCTAAGGACATTTGGGCTGCCTTCTGAGCCACAGTGTTTTGGGCAGTTGGAAGGTGAGTGATGTCCGTATCTTTTTTCGTGGCTGTGGATGCCTTTCAGCACTGTGTTCTTGGCCTTCAAAGCCTTTGCTTTGGCTCAGCTTTGGGAGGGGCAGGGGCTTCCTTCTTCGCTTTCAGCACCGTCTTTGTGAAAAGTCACAGTATTCTCTTATAATCCTTTTCATTTCTGTAAAATCTGTAGAAATGTCCTACTTCAATAAACCTTTCTCTGCTTCAAACTCTGATGTTTCAGTTTATTTGGCCTCACTGTGCATCGGGCACACGAACTTTGGTAACAATTTCTTTTCTGATTTTAATACTTTAATTTTTCTTGCTTTGTATCTTAGTCAATCTAGCTAAATATTTGTCAATTTTTTTTTAAGAAAAAGCTCTTGGTTTTATTGATTTTCTCTATTGTTTTTCCATTCTATATTGTATCTGTCTCCATTCCGTTCTTTATTACTCCCTTCCTACTGCTAGCTATTGTTTTAGTTTGCTCCTTTTTCAAGCTCCTTAAGGTGTAAAGTTACTTTATTGATTTACTTTGCCACTCTCTCTATTATGTCAATGAAAAATCAAATAACAATCAAGCTAAGAAGAAAGAAAAGAGAATATTATTCAAGACAAACTGAGGATTATAACCCGGGAAACAGATTCTCAGAAACTCTGAGAACTGCTCCATTGATCAGGAGTTAGAGATACAGTTTTATACATTTTTGAGATAAAGAATTAATGTACCATATTGAAAGGTTAGCATTGTGCACACAGTTCATCAGTTTTTTTGTTTTTAGTCAGTTATGCACGTACAGAACAAGCCCTTGGTCAATGTGACCCTTTGTATGAGATGAAAAAGAAATATTAATCATAGAATTACAATGCTGGCGTCTGAAGAAAGGGACCAGCTTTTTCTCAAAGTTTGATTTCATCCTCCTGCTTTGAGAAGGTCTGGGTAATGTATAATGTAGATGCACAGTGCACATTGGGAAAGGCCTACCATAAAGGGGTCATGTCATTTTTTTTTTTTCCTTTCTGTCTTAGTTTGATTGTCCAGCCATAGAAAATTTAAGATTTTTCCTCACCAACTATATATGTAGATATTATTATTTACTATTTTATTTAAAAATTATCGTACACTAACACAACGTTGTAAAGCAACTATATTCCAATAAAAATTAATTAAAAAATAAAAATTATTATACAGTATAACTGATTCTTTACAGTATTGTTCTATGAATATTAGCAAATATACACATGTGCATAACCAATATCACAATCAGAATACAGAACAACTACTTGTTCTGTTAATTACTAAGATAAGTGGTAAAATCTCCGACTATAACTGTGACTTGTGTATTTATTTCTTTCAGAATTGTTGCCAGTAGTACAAAGAATTTTTTTCTTGAATCATTTGAGTGGGATATAAAGTTACTCTTTTTCATTTTGTAATTAATCAATATTTTATGATAGATATTTCAAAACTATGTAAATATTCTATTTTCATCAAACTTTAAATTTATTCATTGATTTTTTTATCAACATAAATTCATGATTTCATATTTTATCCAATGAGTTATAGTCTGTTAATATCATTATTTATTTTGGGACCGCCCTGGTGGCACAGTGGTTAAGACTCCACGCTCCCAATGCAAGGGGCCCGGGTTCCATCCCTGGTCAGGGAAATAGATCCCACATGCATACCACAACTAAGAGTTCGCATGCCACACTAAAGAGCCTGAGTGCCGCAACTAAGGAGACCACCTGCTGCAACTAAGACCCAGCGCAACCAAAATAAATAAATGAATAAATATTTTTAAAAATATATCATTATTTATTTTGCAACTCAAGCTATACCCAATTTGGCCACTGGAGCCTCTTCAAGCTGGCTCTTGTCCTTTTGATATGTCCCTGTCATTCTTTGAGCACTTCCTTGTTTCTTGTACAAGATGCTCCAGACTCATCTTGTATTTTTCCTTGCCTGTAACTAACCCTGTAATTAGCCATTTCTCCAACAACTGAAAAATATTACTTAGAACCAAGATCTTAACACTAAGTATATTCATTGTCCTTGAGGTGTCACTGCTCCAGGCCCATTTGGTAGACACACTCAATTACATTTATATTCATTCTTACTTCCATCTATCTATTGAAAACCATGAGTTCAGACTGATACCTCCAATTTCAATATCCCCAACATCACAAGTTTCAGTCTACTTTTCTCCCTTCACATGTTTTTAACTCTAATGATGGTAAGAAAATCCAGGCCACTATTATCGTAATATTGTTACTTATTTTTTATCAATGTACCAGTTTGTAACCAATCTCTTATTGCTGCACCCTTCTCTCTCCTGTGTAGATGCCCACCTTATCCCATTTGACTCCAACACCTTGAACCAGGTTGCCCTAGATGGATGCATTTTTCACCCAGTTTTGACTCTGACTCCCAGTACCAGGCTAGTACCATCACAGCCCCCTGCATGGACACTCTCCTCAACATTCTTTGGCTTTGAAAACCTGCTTTGAGCTGCCCCTCCTCAAGGATACCCTTGTCACCTGATGTGCAGAAGAGTTAATATAGAAGGCCTGAGACTGCTATTGCTAGAAGGGATTGTGTACAAGTTTGGTCCTTGGCTGGCACCTGGTACCTTGGATTTCAAGAGGGTTCCCACCTTCCCCATACTGATAAGAATGGTTCACTGTGCCCAAACTTTTTGTATAAATAATGTGGTTTATCCTGAACAACTTGCTTTCCTTGTGGGAATCTGGAATTTTTGTACATACAGGCATGGAGTACCTTTGTGACCAACTTTTGATAAAAACCTTGGGTTCTGAATCTTATGAGCTTCCTGATAGATAACATTTCACACATGTTGTCACTGTTTGTTGCTGGAGGAACTAAGCATGTTCCCTGTGATTCCACTGAGAGAGAACTCTTAGAAGTTTGTGCCTGGTTTCCTTTGAACTTTGCCCCATATGCCTTTCTCTTTGCTGATTTTGGTTTGCATCATTTTGCTGTAATAAATCATAGCCATGAGTATGACTGTGTGCTAAGTCCTGCTAGTTAATCATTGAACTTGGGGGTGGTCTTGGGACCTCTGACACACCTGGCTTGGGCTCTGAAACTCCACACTGGGCTGCTTCTCTATAAGGACACCCTCCCCACTCTGCTTGGGTTTTAAACCCCTATGCTGACCGAGTCTCCTCGTTCTGTCCAGGCTCTGACATCCTACACTAGCCCACCCCATTTCAGGGACAATGTCCTCACACTACCTGTTTCCAGTTTTTAGCTATCGTGACTAAAACTGCTGTGAATATTTGTGTATAAGTCTTTTTCTGGACATGGACATGCATTTTAAACTATACTTAAGAGTGACACTGCTGGGTCATAAAATAGGTGTTTGTTTAGCTTTATAAGAAACTGCCAAAACTTTTCCCAAAGTGGTTGTACAATTTAATACTCCCACCAGTGATATATGATTACCAATTATTCTGTAAAAACTATATAATGAAGAAAAAAGTCTTTTATAGTTACCCATCTATTTTTGGCACTCTTCATTCCTCTGTAGGTCTGCATTTCCTTCTGCCATAATTTTCCTTCAACATTTCTTGTATTTTAAGTCTGCTGATGACAAATTTCTCAGTTTTTGTTTAACTGAAATATCCTTCTTTCACCTTTGTATTTGAAGCTATTTCTGCTGGATTTAAAATTCTCAGTCCACAGTTTTGATTTTATTTTCTTTAAGCACTTTAAGGAAGTTGTTCCATTTTCTTCTTATTTGCATTATTTTTCTATAAGAAGTTTGCATTCATTCTTTTTCTGTTCCCCTGAACGAAATGTGTTTTTTCTCTAAAACCCCTCTGGCTGTTCCAAAGATTTTCTGTTCATCTCTGGCTGTCAGTATCATCATGACAGGTCTAAGTGTGTTTTTCTTTATATTTATCCTGCTTGGGGTTCAATTAACTTTTTGATCTTCGGGCTTACTGTTTTCAACAAATCTGTAAAAAAAAATTGACCATTATTTTAAAAAGTACTTCAAATATCCTAATTTTTCTCTTCTTTCTTTCTGAAGTTCTAATTAGACATATAATATGTTGGACTCTGCCTTTTTCTCTCTGTGCTACAATTTGGAAGATTTATTTTGCCCTGTCTTTAAGTTCACTGGCCTTTTTTTTGTAGTGTCTAACTTGATGTTAAACCCATCTAGTTAATTTTTCACTTCAGGTATCGTATGTTTTAGTTCCAGAATTTCTGTTTTGTTCTGCTTTACAGGTTACATTTCTTTAGTGGTATTTCTTGTTTGTCCCCTTATTATGTTCATGGTTTCCTTTAAATCCTTAAACATATTCATAATAGCTTTAAAAAAAAAGTCATTTCTGGGTCTCTATTGACTGATTTTTCTTCTGATTATAGGTCACCTTTTCCTGAATCTTTGAGTGCCTAGTAATTTTAGATTGCATGCTGAACATTGTGGATCCCATGCTATAAAACTTGATTTTATTTTCTTTTTAAAAAAAATTAAGCTGCGGCACAGCAAAGGAAATCATCAACAGAATGAAAATGCAACCTACTGAATGGGAGAAGATATTTGCAAATCATGTATCTGATATGGAGTTAATATCCTAAATATATAAAGAACTCACACAACTCAACAACAACAAAAACAAACAATTCAATTGAAAAATGTGCAGAAGATCTGAATAGACATTTTTCCAAAGAAGACATACAGATGGCCAACAGGCACATGAAAAGATGCTCAACATCACTAATTATCAGAGAAATGCAAATCAAAACCACAAAGAGAATGACTATTATCAGAGAATGACTACTATCAAAAAGATAGGAGGGCTTCCCTAGTGGCGCAGTGGTTGAGAGTCCGCCTGCTGATGCACGGGACGCGGGTTCATGCCTCAGTCCGGGAAGATCACACATGCCGCACAGCGGCTGGGCCTGTAAGCCATGGCCACTAAGCCTGCGCGTCCGGAGCCTGTGCTCCGCAATGGGAGAGGCCACAACAGTGAGAGGCCCGTGTACCGCAAAAAAAAAAAAAGACAAGAAATAATAAGTATCAGAGAGGATGTGGAGAAAAGGGAGCCCTGTTGGTGGGGATGTAAATTGGTGCAGCTGCTATGGAAAACAGTATGGAAGTTCCTCAAAAAATTAAAAAGAGAACTGACATGAGATTCAACTATTCCACTTCTGGGTATTTATCTAAAGAATACAAAAACACTAATTTAAAAAGATAAATACACCCCTGTGTTCATTGTGGCATTATTTACAATAGCCAAGATATGTAAACAACCTAAGTGTCTATGATTGGATGAATGGTTAAAGATATACAGATTACAGTGCAATACTATACAGCCATAAAAAGAATGAAATCTTGCCACTTGCGACAACATGGATAGACCTTAAGGGTACTATGCTGAGTGAAATAACTCAGGGGGAGAAAGACAGATACCATATGATTTTACTTATGTGCGGAATCTAAAAAACAAATGAACAAACAAAACAAAAACAAACTCATAGATACGGAGAAAATATTGGTGGTTACCAGAGAGGAAGGGAAGTGTGGAGAGGATGAGATGGGTGAAGGGGATCAACTGTGTGGTAATGGATGGTAACTAGATGGTAACTAGTGGTGATCACTTTGCAGTATATACAAATATCAATTTATAATGTTGTACACCTAAAATTTATATAATGTTATATATCAATTTTACCTCAGTGAAAATAATTGAATTTTGTTCTGTAGACGGTTAATTTACTTGTGCATCAAATCAATCCTTTGAATCTTGTTTTTAATCTGTATTAGTGTATGTCTAAAGCAGCCTTTTCTCTAGGGTTAGATTAGCCCTAATACTAAGGCTTTGCCTTTCTGGTGTCTTTTCTGAATGCCAAACTTGGTCACGAGCTTTTTTCACTCTGGTTTAGTGGAACTTTAATGTCTTCCAGTCCCATGTAAGCTCTGGAATCTCCACACAGCTCACAGCTTTCCAGTATCCATTATTTCGCGAGCATTTTTCTTTGCTCCACCTCATGTGGTCTTACGCTGGCTTGTGCAGGTTTTCAACCAAAAACCCAAGGAGATTCCTATGCAGCTATCTGGAGCTTCTTCTTTGTTCCTCTCTGGTCCTGCCCTGCAAATTCCAGCCTTAATGGTAGCCTTGAACTCCCATCCTGTTCTCTTTGGCCTAGTAATACCACTGTGCCCTCTTTGGGCTACCCCTTCTTGTGCTGTGGTTCAGAAAGTGCCTTTAGGCAGAAGACCATGTAATCATGAGACTCATTTGTTTCTCTTCTCTCAAGGATCATAGTCCTTGACTGACTATTGTTCAGCATCTAAAAACAGTTGTTTCAGATATTTTGCCTAGTTTTCTAGTTCTTTGTAGTGGGAAGGCTGGTCTGGTACCAATTACTTTGTCATGGCTAGATAGGGAAATCTCAAATTGGCTTTAGGTTTTGCATTATATTTTAAGAGGCTTTTCCAGTGGTTTCTCTTGGGGAGGGTGAATAGTGACTTGGAAGGAAGTATTCGGTATTCTGGGTGTTGGTACTCTTCTGTCTCTTGACTTGGAGATGCCCCTCTTGAGTCTGTGAATATTCAGCAAGCTGCAAACTTAAATTATGTCCATATTTCTTTATGTAAAATATATTTTAATGTCTTCCTTATTCCAATATTAATTTTAGATCCTTAAAAAAGCTTTTCAACTTTTATTAGATAAATATTTGCTATGCTTGCACAAAGGCTAGACTTCCAGGGCCATCAAGTCAAGACTGAAAGCAGAAAAGCACTGTGTTTGCTCTAGAGATTAGGAGGGGGGAGAAAAAGTGAGGTGCTGACAATAAGAGGGAAGAACAAAAATGTCTAGAAGAATTTATTAACTGTCTCTCTGTTTCTCTTCAAACAATTCAATAATCTCTACATTATTCATTATTGTTTTGTGGAGTAGATTTTCCTTTGGGTGTGTGATGGGTGCTAAATTCTGTTTTAAATTTGCACAGGGATAAAATCAGAGGCTTTCTTATAGGTTATACTAAGAAAGGTCTTTCTGCTCAAGATAATAAAAATGTTTTTTCTATTTTATCTTTCTATACTTTCATAGTTCTTATTATTAAATTTAAAGCTTTAATATCATCTGATAATTAATTTTGTATATAGTATATGATAGATATCTGATTTTAAAAATTGGTTAGACAATTATCCTAGTACCATTTATTAAATAATCTATCCTTTTTTCTTCTGGTTTAAAATGCCTCCTTTGAGTCATGTGGGACCCACCAGCATGCACTGAATTGATCTGGTTGTGCCTTATACACACACACACACACACACACACACACACACACACACACACGCAGAGGCATAATGATTGATTTTTTAGAATGAGTTCCTCTAGGATAGCCCTTTTTTCCTCTAAATTAGTTTTTTCTTTAAATTTAACCTTCAGTTTTGAGTCACTTAGTTGCCTGTTGCATCAAATGATTCTTTGGTTTTACAGGTTGTCTCCCAGTGATGCCAGATGGGATCAGCACAGCCCCAGGTGCTAGTTGCTAATGCCTATAAAATAACCCCCCCACACACAAAGGAGAATCATTTAAGAGTTCTTTGGACTTCATCTTCAAAAGTAGCCAAAGAATTCAAGCGACAGGTTATCCCAGAAAATTTTTTGCAGTTAGTGAAATTAGGCTATAACTAAGAACATTCAGAATATCACACACACAGTTTAGGTATTCTTGGTATAGTGGTGGGACAGCAGTGATTATAAAATGAAAGTAATTAACATGTGTATGCTCTGTTGGGGGGAGAGTAAAGAGAAACAGGTGTTCAGCCTAGAAAAACATTTCTCAGTGGATTTCCTATGAAGTCAATGTGTCTTGGGTTTAACTTTGCAACAAATTAAAAATTTTTTAAATTAAAAAAAAATGCCTCCTTTATCATATACTAATCCCTATGATTATATGGGTCTACTTGATCTCATTTGTTTACCTACATTTTTCCTGACCCAGTACACCCCTGTTTTAATTACTTTATAATATTTTTTATATCTCCTGATACAGGTCTACTCCTCTCAGCCTTCTTTTTTCATTTGTGCATTTAACTGTCTAGTGATCATATGCGTTTGGAGAGCTTTCATGTATCTCAAAGGCATTCACTGTACAAAAACATATTGAGAAAGGCACCATGCTGAATCACGAAAGGGGCTTATAGTCTGGTTGCAGATAATAAGTAGACAATTAGGGGACTTCCCTGGCGGTCCAGTGGTTAAGACTCCACGCTTCCAATGCAGGGGGCATAGGTACAATCCTTAGTCAGGGAACTAAGATCCCACACGCCATGTGGTGTGCCCCTCCCCCCCAACAAAGTAAACAATTAAATATAATTAGATAATTACTAAAATAGAGTCAATCCAGGGGAGGAAGTGCCTGTCATGATTGGTAGGTACCTTTAGGACAACTCTTCTAAGATAAGCAGTAATTGATCATAGAGAAACACTGCGGGGAAGACATTCAAAGCAGAGGGACAACTATTGCAAAGGCACAGTAGCACAAATGAGTATGGTGTGTTCAGGGTACTATATGTGGTCCGGAATGGTTTCTTTTATTCATTTATTTGTTTATTCGTGTTAGATTCAGAGTCAGCTAGACCATTTGAGCTTGTGTCAGACCATGAAGGGCTTCAAGATTGTCTCTCAGAGACCACTCTAGTGGTAATATGGAAAATTGCTTAGAGGTGAGTGAGAAGAGAGGTCATGAGATCTGAATGAGGAAGGTAAGGAAGAGGAGATGGAGATCTGACTAGACCCAGTGTTTGGATGTGGTGTGAAAGACAAGAGGAATTCATTCATTCATCATTCATTCAACAAGTTGAATTTAATGAATGTTAAATGAGAGTTCTTAGGTTTCTGGCTCAAGCATAAGGGGAACTGATGGTGCCATCTCCCAAGACTGTGAATACAGGAAGTGTTTAAAGTTTGGAAGGATAAAGTTGATTTCAGAGTTGGATATTCTGAGTTTGAGGTGCTTGTGGTACACCCTGGTATAAATGTCTAATAAGTGTTATGTGTATAGTTCTGGTGTTTGAAATAAAAATTTGTTATCTATGTATGTATAAGTGGTTATTGAAGTCATGGCCAAGATTGCCTAGAAAAAGTTTGTAGACTGAGAAGAGAGTGGATATCTAGGGGAGATGCCAGCTTTTAAGGGAAAGGAAAAAAGAAGTTTCCCCCAAAAGAGTTTACTAAGTGGTCAGAGAATTGTCATGGAAACCATGAAGGAGGGAGCAGTTAATGTATTAAGCAATGGAGAGAGGTAGCAAATGACTAAAAACTGAATCCAATGAAAAGAAGCTCACTGGTGACTATAAGGAGAGGAGTTTCAGGTGAGAAAAGATGATAGAAGTCAGGAAGCAAGGAAGTATAGATAGACAGTATCCAGAACAAAATTCAGCATCTTTCCCTCCAGTGTGACTCCTCTTCCTGTTATCTTAGGCACAAATATTCCACTCAGCCTCCTAAACCAGAAATTCCTTGAACACCTAATCCCTTCACTCTCATTTAATATCCTTGTCTAATTAGGGCATTACTCCCCTAGATTCAACTTCCTTAGTTAACATTTCTAATATTCCAGAAGGATAAATCCCAAATATCATGATTATCTATGGATGGTGTTATTAGAGATGATTTTTATATTTTTGTTTGTTTTTTCAGTTTTTTTCCTGGAATAACTAGTATGTATTTACTCATGTAATTAAATAAAAGTTTTAAAATAATTTTTCTCACATTATCTCATATCTGACATCATCTTTGTTTCCAGTCCACTACCCTGGGTCTAGCTGGGATTATTACAATAACTTCTTAGCTTCTCTTTCTGCTGCTAGTGTGGCACTCCTCTAATTCTGTCACTGGGCAGTAAGGATAAGCTTTGTAAAATACAAATCTTAATACATCTCTCTCCAGTTAAAAAAGTTCTTCAATGGTTTCAGATATCTTTCAGGATTAAGTTCAAACTTCTAGCACTTTGTGATAATGCCCTTGTCTTATCTCACTTTTTTCCATTCTCCTATTCTTTGCTTAAAGCTCCTTTTCAAAGATAAGCAGTGGTTAAGAATCCGCCTGCCAATGCAGGGGACACAGGTTCCATCCCTGGTCTGGGAAGATCCCACATGCCGCAGAGCAACTAAGTCCCTGCACCACAACTACTGAGCCTGCACTCTGGAGCCCACGAGCCACAACTACTGAGCCTGTGTGCCACAACTACTGAAGCCCACACACCTACAGCCCGTGCTCCGAAACAAGAGAAGCCACTGCAATGAGAAGCCCGTGCGTTGCAACGAGTAGCGTGCAGCAACGAAGACCCCATGCAGCCAAAAATAAATAAATAAATAATAATAATAATAAAAAAACAAAGCTGTTCACAAAAGCTGTTTTCTCCTCCTTTCCTTTGTTAATTCCCTCTCATCCTTTAAATCTGTTTAATAATCATTCTCCTTAGGAGACCTTCACTGCAGCTCCATTCTAATTTAGACACTCCTCTCTTCTGCTATTGCAATCTATACACCTCTCAGTGTCATCACACTGTATTAATGAACTTGTTCATCTTTTCCTAATTTGTTGGCTATTTAATTTTTCTTCTATGAATTTATTATTCATATCTTGTCCACTTTTCTGTTGAGTTGTGCTTTTCTTATTGATTTGTAGTAATTCTTATTTACGTGACAAATATTTTTTCTCAGTCTGTTCCTAGAGTTTATTTTTTGGTGCTTAAAAGGTTTTTTTTAGTAAAATATATCAAGGGTTTAAGTTAATAGTTTTGCATCTTGCTCAAGAAGACCTCTATTCCAAAGATATAAATTTACTTGCTTATGTATTCCTTCTAATATTTTTGTTTTGTTTTTTATAGTTATCTCTTGGAATTTGTTTCTGAATAAGCATCATCCACATTATTAGTCTCTGGGTATTTTTTTTTTTTTTTTGGCTACATTGGGTCTTCGTTGCTGCATGCGGGCTTTCTCTAGTTGCAGCGAGCGGGGGCTACTCTTCATTGTGGTGCATGGGCTTGTCATTGCAGTGGCTTCTTTTGTTGCGGAGCACAGGCTCTAGGCGTGTGGGCTTTAGTAGTTGTGGCACATGGGCTCAGTAGTTGTGGCTCACAGGCTTAGCTGCTCCGTGGCATGTGGGATCTTCCCAGACCAGGGCTTGAACCCATGTCCCCTGCCTTGGCAGGCAGACTCTTAACCACTGCGCCACCACGGAAGCCCCTCTTCGTCATTTTTTACGGTTGAAAATCTATTCAACATATTTATTGAATGCCCTCTTAGGTGTTGGCACTGTCATCTCCTGGGGGATACAATGGTGGACAAAAAGACAAGGCCCCTTACCTTAATGGAGCTTACATTCTAGAGGTGGAGGCAGACAATAAACAAGTAAAATAATCCAAATAATTATTGCTTTTAATAACGACCATGAAGGAATTAAATGGGAAGCTACCTCTTAGAGTGGTCACTGAAGGTGTTAATATAAGTAGGCAGAGGATGTGTACATAAAACAGTTCCACTGAATGGTTCTCCCATCATTTACCTAACCATTCTTTGGTGTTGGGTTTTTAGATTGCTTCCCCATTTACTATTATACTAAGAAATAATCCCATTAGGAATAACTCCCTCTGCATGTTTATTCCCACAGAATAGCTTCTTAGAAATTTAATTACTGGATAGGAACAATCAGTATTTTTATACACATTACCAAGTTACTTAAGAGGGAATTCCAATACATTCACCAGTGAGTAAGCTGAATACCGCTCTGAGAGGTAGGAGTGGAAAAAGTAAACGCCAAAAAAGGTACGTTTGGGATCTGAGAAAGGAAAAGATAAATATGCTGACCTGGATTTACAAATGAGGGGTGGCAGGGCGATGACGTGGGAAAGCATTGGCTTGGGAACAAGAAAACTGGATTCTAAACCGATTTCTGCCACCCTGTGACCTTCACAGATTACGGGCTCCTTGAGCCTTAGTTTCCTGAATCTCGGTGGATTCGGCTCAGGCTTTATGTTTTCCAACATCTTCAGAGCAAGCATTGTCTAGCCCCTCCAGATTCGAGACAGATTCTCGAATTGGTAGAGAAGGGAGTCAGCTGACTCAGCATCCACCACGAAACTCCAACTAATCATTCCCGGGCACTTCCGGTCGCCAGGACAAAGGCATTACAGTCTCTGAGATCGCACTTCCGGATAATTAGAGCTGCGCGTTGGATGCCTGCGTCTCTGAGTCACACCCGCTGACTCCGGTACCGTGACTGCGCATGCTCCGCGCAGTCATGGAGCGGGGCGGGGCAGCAAGTGGGGCGGAAGGGGACCTTGACTAGTCTCGCGGTTACTGGGCGGGCGCGAGCGCGCTATCCTCGGGGGCGGTGCGGGGCGGAGCCTAGTCCGAGTAGGCGCTGCGGGTCCGGGCTTAGTGTTACTGTGCTTGCGGGCCTGAGGTCGTCTCAGGTGAGGTCGTCGTCCCGGAAGTGGCTGTGGCTGTGGCCCCTGGGTGTTGTAAAGAGCCTGCCGCGTAGTTGTTGTTAAGGGGCCGCGGCATCACCCCGCTTCCTCCACCTTCCCTGCAGCAGCCATGACGAAAGGCAGAGTTGTCGAAAGGTCGCAGACGGGGTCACTCCATGCGACCCCTCCGGGGGACAAGGCAGCGGGGCCGCGGGGTCCCTCGGCGCCAGGCAGCGGAAACCACCTGAAGGGTGAGCTCTTCTGGGAGCCAGAGCTGCGGCTGGCCCAGCGGCGGGAGTGTGCCGGGAGGGGCTTCGGAGGAGAAAGGACCCCAGCGGGTTCAGGGGATTTGCGGGTGGAAAGGGGGCCTGTTGGCATCTAGTGGCGGGAGCAGAGTCGGGGACCTAGGCAACGGCCTACCACAAGGCCGGACACCTAGTGGGTTCGTAAATGCTTTTTCAGTTGAGTTCAATTAGAAGAAGGAATGACACTGGCTGGTTGACGCTCAGGGAGATTGTAAGATTGATAATATTGAAGTTAGGCAGAACTGGAAGGAACATTAGCATTCGTTGATTTATTTTTACAGATGAGAAAACTGAGGTCCAGAGTGGATATATAACTTGCACAAAGTCAGAAAGCCAGATTAGTGAAGTATTGGCTAAAAGCAAGGATTTAACTACATCCAGGTGCCGCTTCGAGGTAGCAAGAACACTTGGGTTTGCGTCCCTGCTCTACCACTTACGACTTTGGACTTGTTACCCTTCAAAAGCTCAGTATCTGAACTGTACATTGGGGATGGTGATAATATTAATAATAGTAATATCTATTTAAGATTGATGCGTGGATTAAACAAAATAATTCACATAAAGGATTTAGTGTAATGTTTGGCTTATGTGAAGTGAAGGCTGAATAAATGTTAGCAATTACTATTATAGCTAAGATCTCTTATTCTCAAGCTTTTTTCCCACTACGCCATCCTGGCATTTCTCAAGGCCTCAAATATTATTTTAAGAAAAAAGTGTACCCAGAAACTAAATACTTTGATTTCATCTGGGCGTAGAGTTTTCATTGCTTTTCAGCAGTTGAAGTGATTTAAGCTCCTAAATGCTTTCAAAGCCCATAAACTTGGAGAAATCCTAACAAATGCCCATTAAGTTGTCTGCATCTTACTCACACTGATGTGTTCCACCACCAGTGATGGGTAAAGAGAGGGTCTTTTAAGAGTGTCTAGCGACATTGTAACTATAGTCATCAGTAAAGTATTATACACTTTAAAAATATATTTATATATGGATATAATATGTTTAACATTCAGCTGAAATTTTTTTTTTTTTTTTTTTGGCCATGCAGTGTGGCTCTTAGTTCCCTGACCAGGGATCGAACCCGGGTCCTGGTAGTGAAAGTGCCGAGTCCTTAACCACCGTACCGCCAGGGAATTCCCATCAGCTGAAATTTTTTGAATCAAATTTAAAACATGAAAAATTTAGAAAACGTCTTGCAGAAAATGGTATTTTATTTTCAAATAATTTAAAATGTCTCCAGTCTAATTTGGGTCTTTCAGCTTTATATATTTGGATATTTTTACACCTTATAGACAATAGAGCCAAATAACTTCAAAAACCAGAAATGAAGTGTTGTCAAAGTATAAATCCACTCTAAATGATAGTAACCTTGTTTTGATGATGCTGCAACTGAGAATGACAGTAATCTAAGGGCTTCCTGAAAAAGTATTTTCCAGATAGGAAAATACTTAGGAAGTATTTTCCATGGTGTCCAGATAGGACATCCCTAAAGATTGTCATTCGGTTTGGGATAGCAGTCAGTTATTTTATTATTATTATTATTATTATTTTAACCTTAAGCTGTTCAGAAAATAAGACCTTGAAACTGCCAAAGTGCTTTTACAATTGTTTCTTGTATTTTAACATTTGAACAACACATTCAACAAAGTTATTTTTGTGATGCTGTCAAATGACTTCTGTGGACTACAGATCTATAGGAAGACAGAGGGAAGAGATGTGAAGGCACGCCTTCATAGAGAAGTAGGGTTTGGGTTAGTAGAGAGAACAGAAAAGGATTCTGGGTGGGGGAAACATTAGGCTTGAAGGTTAGTTAGTGTGAACCTTTTGTGTGTGTCTATAAAGAGATAAACTTGTCAGTAGTAGAGGATTTCTTTTTTTTTTAATTTTTATTTATTCAGAAAAGGAAAGGTTTTAGAGAAAAAAATTTTTATTAACTCTTGAGAAATACATGGTAATAGAGTGTTTCTATAAATTCCATGTATTTGTATTTTTAAATAAATTTGTATTTTTATTAACTGATACATCTACATAATTTTGACAAATAGTTGTCATTGTGTGTATGCTTGAAATATTTTACACCTCACATTGCAGCGTTTGGTACATTTAGTGGATTCCTTGCCTTGACTCTAGTCCGACGTCTGAGTCTTACTGAGGACCGCTGTGATGATTTGAGCAAGGCAATAACACTGAAAGTCTAATTCTTGCATGATTAGAAAGGGTGAGAGACAAGAGGTATTACTACTTGAGAGGCTCTTGACCTACTCTGTGTGCAAGGGTACCTGGACCAGGTGTTTTATTTTCTTTTGTTGTTTGCCCTGGCTGATCTTTTTACTCGCAAATCATAGAAGTTCCCCATTTTGATTTAAGAGAACTCCTAGGACCACGTTTTCCAATATATAGGTCATACCGTTGTGAGCGGTGTGAAATGAATTTGATGGGTAATCATGAGCCATTTAAAAAAATGGAAGAGAAAATAGCAGAGTTCTTCTAAGCTAGGTACTGGCTTAGAGGAAGAAGAAGAAAGCTCTGATTACTGATAACTGGGAACTAAGACTAAAATTGGCATTTGGACATCAACCAAGGTATTAATATGATGTGTTGATGTCAGTCTCAACCCAGATATTACATATCAGGATTCTTTTGCTTGTAATCAGTAGAAAACACAATCGAAAGCTTTGCTAAAAGGAGGTTTATTGGTTCATATAACCAGAAAGTTGAGAGATTAAGTGGGATTCACTAGCTTCAGTCTGGGACCAGTGGCTCAGTGATATCATCAGGATCAGATTTCTTTCATATCTTGTTTTGCTTACCTGATATTAGCTTTACCTTAAAGTTGATTCCTCTTGAAGGTCCAGGTAAGCTAAATGCTTCCTTGATAATTTTGAGAATCTTTTTCTAAGTATTAGCAATACAAATCTAGATATTAACTCTGATTAGATTGCCTCAGATCAAAAGCTTATCCCTGAACCAATCACTGTTGTCAGAGGGTAAGAATAACCTAATTGGCTCAGACTGATTCATGTTCAACACCTAAAAAAAGGGAGTAGAAATGAGGCTAAGTCAGTTTTCCCATAGACGTGGATTTCTGTGATGGGTCACTCATGATTTTTCTCTACTTGTGCTCAACCATCTTGGTATAGGAATGAAGAAAGTGAGCTTGAAACACTGATTTTGGGTTAGATTAGCTATAAGGAAAGAGTGAGGATTCTAATCAGAGGTGCTGCTGCATACACCATGGAGTCCAGGCTGGGCATATAAGGAAGAGAAGTGAGGAGCCCAACAGAGGGAGAAAATGGAGGTGTTAAGCTCATGAAAGAATAAAGATGATCAAGGAATGGCAAGTTGGAATTTAAAATATCCAAGATAGAGCAGTCTCAGGTGGTGTAAGAACTTAGTGTACCACTGGAAGTGGGTGGCTAAAGTTGAATAGAAATGAAAGTATAAGAACTTTGAGGCTGGGTGAATCATCTAAATAGATGTATCTTTTAGGATTATGAAAAGTTTGCTTGAAGCTTGGCTTAGTCTTCGCTGAATAGGGGAAGTGCCTGAAAGTGGTTGATGATAGTGAGGCTGTGTGGGTTGAATGGTAGCAGAGATGCAGGGCATAAATATCAGAGAATGAGCTTTTATACAAGATAGGTAGTGCTCTTTCTTCTGCTGCCTGCAAACATGCTTTCTCTCTGTGTGTTTTTTTAATGGTTAATTCTTTATATTTTATAAAAAAGTTATTTTAACTGTTTAAATTTATACTTGATGATACTACCATTTTTGATTATTAATACATAATTTAAAAAATTTTAAGCTCTTGAAATAAAATTTACTTCCAAAAATGTTACAATAGATTCTTGTAACCATAAAAAACTTGTTAGAGGGAATTCCCTGGTGGTCCAGTGGTTAAAAATCTGCCTTCCAGTGCAAGGGACGTGGGTTCAATCCCTGGTCAGGGAAATAAGATCCCACGTGCCGTGGGGCAACTAAGCCCGTGTGCTGCAACTACTGAGCCCGGGCACCCTGGAGCGGGCGCAGTGCAACTACTGAGCCCATGTGCTCTGGAGCCCGCACGCTACAACTAGAGAGAAGCCCACTTGCTGCAACTAGAGAAGCTCGCGTGCCACACAAGATCCCACGTGCTGCAACAAAGAGCCTGTGTGCCACAACTAAGACCCCATGCAGCCAAATAAATTTTAAAAAAAAAGAACTCTGAAATCCTTGTTAGAGTTCCAGTAAACTGTGTCCTCAGGGGAGATGGGTCTTTTGCTTCCTCCTACCTATTAGAATGGTAGGATTCTGTAGGTCTAGAACTAGTGGACTAGATGACCAGTAAGAGTGATTCCTAAAATCTTGTAGATATAAAGATTTTGCTTTTCAAAAGATATTGATATGAAAGTTATAAGAAATAGAGAGCTACTACAGGGGCATTAAGGTTAAGTTTTGATTTTTCAGGGTAGATATATGCATATTAGAAGTTAGAGAAGAGTTGCTTGTTAGTGGGAAGAATTGGAGATATTCAGTGAATGGAGATGAGATAATTCTGAGAGCAAGATCTGCAAGGAAGTGTGTTGGCATTTGATGCAAAGATAAGGGGAAAGAGGGAAGTGGAGATAATTTCATAAACAGATCTTGAGGTAGAGATTGGGAAGCTCTCTAAAGTATGGAGACAGCCTCATTGGTTGAGAATAGGGGGAAGTAGAATTAAAGGCTTGAAGACTTGAAATAGCCCTTTTGGAAGGTACTGTAAAAGGATTATAGTTTGCCAGTGATAACCTTAATTGACGATAGAAAAGCAGGAAGCATATGAACTTGTAAGCCAGGAGAGCACAATGATCTTTCTCTAGCTGTACCTTTGGCCTGGGAGGAGGTTGGAAAACAGATAGTGGGATAATTGAGAATGGGAATTAGTATGATGGAAGATTTGGAGGTTAATGAATGTATAAAGCACTGTTGTGGGTGGCTCTAAATGCTAAATAACTTGTGTCTAATGCAGCCAGAAGGAGGATGCACATTATAAATGTGTATGTTACACATTCAGATGTTGAATCATTAAAGCAAGGTTTATAACCTTTCTTTTTTTTTTGGCTGCACCTTGGACTTGCGGGATCTTAGTTCCCTGACCAGGGATCGAACCTGGGCCCCCAGCAATGGAAGTGTGGAGTCCTAACCACTGGACAGCCAGGGAATTCCCAAGTTTATAACTTTTATCTCTGTTCAGAACTAAATGAATTACGTGCTAGCCTCTAGATTTATTAGAACTATACTAAAAAAGAATTGTGGAATCATAATAGGGAACACTCCCTATTTCCAAGTTTGTGTGAAAGAATGGAGAGCTTCAAAATTGACTCACTTAGTTTTATTGCATTATTAGCTGTTTTCTTGTGTTTACATTATGCTGAGTACAATGCTTGAAAAAGTTTTCCTTTCAGAGAATGAAAAAAATAGGTATCGAGTTAAACTTGGAGGTTAATTTTGTTCAACAAATGTCTATATATTTCATCATCCAACTGTAAGGCAACAAGTAGCAATCAGAGAGATGTGTACTCAAGGAAGGCTTAGGGTGGTGTTCTGTAGTCCAGTTAAGTCCACACCTTTCTCTCCTCGGACTCCTTACTTAGGACTTGTGAATTAATGATGGGAAGAAAAATATTGTAGTTAAATTTTAGAGTTGCCATGCAAAATGTCTTGTTTAATTTTTAATTTAAGAGGACTGTTACCTACTGAAGTCTTTATTTAAAATTTTTTTTTATTGGAGTATTATTGCCTTACAATGTTGTGTTAGTTTCTGCTGTACAATGAAGTGAATCAGCTATATGTATACATATATCCCCTCCCTCTTGGACCCCCCCACTTCCCACCCATCTAGGTCATCACAGAGCACCTCGCTGAGCTCCCTGTGCTTTATAGCAGGTTCCCACTAGCTATCTATTTTACAGATGGTAGTGTATTTATGTCAGACCTAATCTCCCAGTTCATCCCACCCTCCCCTTCCCTGCCTGTGTCCACACGTCTGTTCTCTATGTCTGCATTTCTATTCCCATCCTGCAAATAGGTTCATCTGTACCGTTTTTCTAGATTCCACATATATGCGTTAATATACGATATTTGTTTTTCTCTTTCTGACTTACTTCACTCTGTATGACAGACTCTAGGTCCATCCACATCTCTACAAAGACCCAATTTCATTTCTTTTTATGGCTGAGTAATATTCCATTATATATATGTACCACATCTTCTTTATCCATTCATCTGTTGATGGACATTTAGGTTGTTTCCATGTCCTGGCTATTGTAAATAGTGCTGCAGTGAACATTGGGGTGCATGTAACTTCTTGAATTATGGTTTTCTCAGGGTATATGCCCAGTAATGGGATTGCTGGGTCATATGGTAGTTCTATTTTTAGTTTTTTAAGGAACCTCCGTACTGTTTTCCATAGTGGCTGTATCAATTTACATTCCCACTAACAGTGTAGGAGGGTTCCCTTTTCTCCACACCTCTCCACCATTTACTGTTTGTAGATTTTTTGATGATAGCCATTCTGACTGGTGTGAGGCGATAACCTCATTGTAGTTTGATTTGCATTTCTCTAATAATTAGTGATGTTGAGCACCTTTTCATGTTGCCTCTTGGCCATCTGTATGTCTTTGGTGAAATGTCTATTTAGGTTTTTTGCCCATTTTTGGATTGGGTTGTTTGTTTTTTTGATATTGAGCTGCATGAGCTGTTTGTATATTTTGGGATTAATCCTTTGTTGATTCATTTGCAAATATTTTCTCCTATTCTGAGGGTTGTCTTTTCATCTTGCTTATGGTTTCCTTTGCTGTGCAAACGCTTTTAACTTTAATTAGGTCCCACTTGCTTATTTTTGCTTTTATTTTCACTACTCTAGGAGGTGGATCATAGAAGATCTTGCTGTGATTTATGTCGAAGAGTGGTTTTCCTCTAAGAGTTTTATAATGTACAGTCCTACATTTAGGTCTTTCATCCATTTTGAGTTTACTTTTGTGTATGGTGTTAGGTAGTGTTCTAATTTCATTCTTTTACATGTAGTTGTCCAGTTTTCCCCGCACCACTTATTGAAGAGGCTGCCTTTTCTCCAGTTTATATTGTTGCCTCCTTTATCAAAGATAAGGTGATCATATGTGCGTGGATTTATCTCTGGGCTTTCTATCCTGTTCCATTGATCTACATTTCTGTTTTTTTGTGCCAGTACCATACTTTCTTGATTACTGAAGCTTTGTAGTAGAGTCTGAAGTTGAGGAGCCTGATTCTTCCAGCTCCATTTTTCTTTCTCAAGATTGCGTTGGCTATTTGGGGTCTTTTGTGTTTCCATACAAATTGTAAAATTTTTTGTTCTAATTCAGTGAAAAATGCCTTTGATAGGGATTGCATTGAACCTATAGCCTGCTTTGGGTAGTATATTCATTTTCAAAGTATTGATTCTAACAATCCAGGAGCATGGTATATCTCTCCATCTGTTTGTGTCATCTTTGATTTTTTTCATCAGTGTTTTATAGTTTTCTGAGTACAGGTCTTTTGCTTCCTTAGGTAGGTTTATTCCTAGGTATTTTATTGTTTTTGTTGCAGTGGTGAATGGGATTGTTTCCTTAATTTCTCATTCTGATCTTTCGTTGTTAGTGTATAGGAGTGCCAGAGATTTCTGTGTGTTAATTTTGTATCCTGCAACCTTACCAAATTAATTGATTAGTTCTAGTAGTTTTCTGGTGGCATCTTTAGGATTTTCTATGTATAGTACCATGTCATCTGCAAACAGTGATGGTTTTACTTCTTCTTTTCCAACTTGTATTCCTTTTATTTCTTTTTCCTCCTCTGATTGTTCTAGCTAGGACTTCCAATACTATGTTGAGTAGTAGTGGTGAGAGTGGACATCCTTGTCTTGTTCCTGATCTTAGAGGAAATACTTTCAGTTTTTCACCATTGAGAATGATGTTTGCTGTGGGTTTGTTGTATATGGCCTTTATTATGTTGAGGTAGGTTCCCTGTATGCCCACTTTCTGGAGAGTTTTTATCATAAATGGGTGTTGAATTTTGTCAGAAGTTTTTCCTGCATCTATTGAGATGATCATATGGTTTTTATTCTTTAATTTGTTAATATGGTGTATCACATTGATTTGCATATATTGAAGAATCCTTGCATCCCTGGGATAAATCCCACTTAATCATGGTGTATGATCTTTTTAATGTGTTGTTGGATTCTGTTTGCTAGTATTTTGTTGAGCATTTTTGCGTCTATTTTCATCAGTGATATTGGCCTGTACTTTTCTTTTTTTGTGATATCTTTGCCTGCTTTTGGTACCAGGGTGATGGTGGCCTTGTTGAATGAGTTTGGGAATGTTCCTTCCTCTGCAATTTTTTGGAAGAGTTTGAGAAGGATAGGTGTTAGCTCTTCTCTAAATGTTTGATAGAATTCGCCTGTGGAGTCATGTGGTCCTGGACTTTTGTTTGTTGGAAGATTTGTAATTACAGTTTCAATTTCATTACTTGTGATAGGTCTGTTTATATTTTCTAATTCTTCCTGGTTCAGTCTTGGAAAGTTGTACCTTTCCAAGAATTTGTCCATTTCTTCCAGGTTGTCCATTTTATTGGCATAGAGTTGCTTGTAGTAGTCTCTTATGATCCTTTGTATTTCTGCGGTGTCAATTGTAATTTCTCCTTTTTCATTTCTAATTTTTTTAATTTTTATTTTTTAAAAAATTATTTATTGGGCTTCCCTGGTGGCGCAGTGGTAGAGAGTCGGCCTGGCGATGCAGGGGACATGGGTTCGTGCCCCGGTCCGGGAAGATCCCACATGCCGCAGAGCGGCTGGGCCCGTGAGCCATGGCCGCTGAGCCGGCGTGTCCGGAGCCTGTGCTCCGCGACGGGAGAGGCTACAGCGGTGAGAGGCCAGCGTACCAAAAAAAAAAAAAAAAAAAATTTATTTATTTATTTATGTCAGGTCTTAGTTGTGGCGTACAGGATCTTTGTTGCAGCATGCAGGATCTTTTGTTGCAGCCTGCAGGCTCTTTGTTGTGGCGTGTGGGCTTCTCTAGGTGCGGCACATGGGCTTCTCTCTTTTCGCAGCACGTGGGGTCTCTAGTTGTGGTGTGCGGACTCAGTAGTTGCAGCACGTGGGCTTAGTTGCCCCTCAGCATGTGGGATCTTAGTTCCTTGACCAGGGATCGAACCCTGCATTGGAAGGCAGATTCTTAACAACTGCACCACCAGGGAAGTCCCTCATTTCAATTTTATTGATTTGAGTCCCCTCTCTTTTTTCTTGGTAAGTCTGGCTAAAGGTTTATCAATTTTGTTCACCTTCTCAAAGAACTAACTTAGTTTTATTCATCATTGCTAATGTTTTCTTCATTTCTATTTCATTTATTTCTGCTCTGATCTTTATGATTTCTTTCCTTCTACTAACTTTGGGTTTTCTTTGTTCTTCTTTTTCTAGTTGCTTTAGGTGTGAGGTTAGATTGTTTGAGATTTTTCTTGTTTCTTGAGGTGAGATTGAATTGCTATAAACTACCCTCTTAGACTGCTTTTGCTGCATCCCATAGGTTTGGGTTGTTATGTTTTTGTTGTCATTCGTTTCTGTGTGTTTTTTAATTTCCTCTTTGCTTTCTTCAGTGATCTCTTGGTTATTTAGCAGCGCACTGTTTAGCCTCCATGTATTTGTGTTTTTTACAGTTTTTTTCCCTGTAATTGATTTCTAATCTCATAGCGTTGTAGTCAGAAAAGATGTTTGATATGATTTCAATTTTCTTCAATTTTCCGAGGCTTGATTTGTGACCCAAGATGTGATCTATCCTGGAGAATGTTCCATGTGCACTTGAGAAGAAAGTGTTTTCAACTGCCTTCAGGTGGAATATCCTATAAATATCAATTAAATCTATCTGGTCTGTTGTGTCATTTAAAGCTTGTGTTTCCTTACTTATTTTCTGTCTGGATGATCTGTCCATTGGTGTAAGTGAGGTGTTAAAGTCCCCCACTATTATTGTGTTACTGTCGATTCCCCCTTTTATGGCTGTTAGCATTTGCCTTGTGTATTGAGGTGCTCCTATGTTGGGTGCATAAATATTTATAATTGTTATATCTTCTTCTTGGATTGATCCCTTGATCCTTATGTAGTGTCCTTTCTTATCCCTTGTAACAGTCTTTATTTTAAAATCTATTTTATCTGATATGAGTAATGCTACTCCAGCTTTCTTTTGATTTCAGTTTGCATGGAATATCTTTTTCCATTCCCTCACTTTCAGTCTGTATGTTTCCCTAGGTCTGAAGTGGGTCTCTTGTAGACAGCATATATATGGGCCTTGTTTTTGTATCCATTCAGCTAGTCTGTGTCTTTTGGTTGGAGCATTTAATCCATTTACATTCAAGGTAGTTACCAATATGCATGTTCCTGTTACAATTTTGTAACTGTTTTGGGTTTGTTTCTGTGGGTCTTTTTCTTTCCTTGTGTTTCCGCCTAGAGACGTTCCTTTAGCATTTGTTGTAGAGATGGTTTGGTGGTGCTGAATTCTCTTAACGTTTACTTGTCTGTGAAGCCTTTGATTTCTCCGTTAAATCTGAATGAGATCCTTGCTGGGTACAGTAATCTTAGTTGTAGGTTTTCCCCTTTCAACATTTTAAATATATCCTGCCTCTTCCTTCTGGCCTGCAGAGTTTCTGCTGAAAAATCTGCTGATAACCTTATGGGGATTCCCTTGTATGTTATTTGTTGGTTTTCCCTTGCTGCTTTTAATATTTTTTCTTTGAATTTAATTTTTGTCAATTTGATTAATATGTGTCTTGGTGTGTTTCTCCTAGGGTTTATCCTGTATGGGACTCTCTGCGTTTCCTGGACTTGGGTGGCTATTTCCTTTCCCATGTTAGGGAAGTTTTCAACTATGATCTCTTCAAATATTTTCTCATACCCTTTCTCTTTTTCTTCATCTTCTGGGACCCCAGTAATGCCAGTGTTTGTGCGTTTAATGTTGTCCCAGAGGTCTCTGAGACTGTCCTCAATTCTTTTCATTCTTTTTTCTTTATTCTGTTCTTCAGCAATTATTTCCACCAGTCTATCTTCCAGGTCACTTATCTGTTCTTCTGCCTCAGTTATTCTGGTATTGATTCTTTCTAGTGTATTTTTCATTTAGTAACTGTGTTGTTCATCACTGCTTATTTATTGTTTAGTTCTTCTAGGTCTTTGTTAAACATTTCTTGTATTTTCTCGGTCCGTGCCTCCATTCTATTTCCGAGATTTTGGATCATCTTTACTATCATTACTCTGAATTCTTTTTCAGGTAGGTTTCATGTTTCCTCTTCATTTATTTGGTCTTGTAGGTTTTTGCCTTGTTCCTTCGTTTGTAACATATTTTTTTGTCGTCTCATTATTTTTGATGGTTGGGGCTGTGTTCCTGTCTTACTGGTTGTTTGACCTGAGATTTCCAGCACTGGAGTTTGCAGGCAGCTGGGTAGAGCTGGCTCTTGGTGCGGGGATGAGGACCTCTGCGAGACCTCACTCTGATTAACATTCCTGGGGTCTGAGGTTCTCTGTTAGGCCAGTGGTTTGGACTCGGTGCTCCCACCACAAGAGCTCAGGCCCAACCCCCAGCCTGTGAACCAAGATCCTGCAAGCCACCTGGTGTGTGGCCAAAAAAAAAAAAAAAGAATAAAGGAGCAGAACAATAACAAAGAATAAAAAATAAATAAAGTTAGAAAGATAAGAAATATACTAGATAAAATACAAATAAAAATGAAATAGCAACACAGTAAAACAGAACCATAATAGCAAAAAGAAAAAAAGAAAAAGAATAAAAGCAGGAAAAGGCCTTGGCTGTGGGGGAGGGGCAGACTTAGGCAGGGGCAGGGCCTAGGCTCAGGACTGGAAAAGCCCTGGGGGGTGGGGGGCAGGGGTTAGGCTCAGCACAGCTGGAGGGGCCCTCACAGTGGAGGCTCAGGCCTGGGGCCCCAGCAGGCTTGCTGGGACCCAAGTGGGCAGGGGCAGTACTGGCCAAGTTCCCTCTGATACTCCGAGGTTTCCTCCCTGTCCCCACTGATCCCCTTCCTGTGGGTAGGGGATCACAGTGTGCCCTCTGTGTGCCCCTCCTCAGTGCCCACCTCCCGAGCGTGGGAACCCCTCCCCTCCCCCAGCCACCCCTTGGGGCACTGGTCCCATCTCGCCTCTACTTTTCCTCTCCCCCTCCCTCTCACACCCCCAGGACCCACGCAGATGGAGGGGGCCTCGCAGATGGAGGGGGCCTCGGAGGGTGGAGGATCAGCCCTGGGACCTCAGCAGGCTCCCTGGGGCCTGAGTGGGTGGGGGAAACGCTGGCCACGTTCCTTTCCAATCCTCTGATCCCCTGACGGTCTCTCCCCATCCCCATTGATCCCCTCCCTGTGAGTGGGCCCCTACGGGCGTGGGAACCCTTCCTCTCCCCCAGGCGCCCCTCAGGGGTGCCAGTCCCCCCTGCCTCCACTTCTCCTCCCCCCTCGCTCCCTCCAATGTCCTACGCAGTCGCTCGCAGGTTCCTCCTGTTCCCTTAGGTGTCCAAAGTCCCCCACCATCACCTGGTAGGTGCCCTAGTTGTGAGGAGATGCAAACTCAGTGTTCTCCTACTCCACCATCTTGACGCCGCCCACTTGCATATGATTTTTAAGATAACACTAAGATTACCTTGTTGGAGAATGCAAACATATTCTCCCATTCTTGGAGTCACAGACAGAGCCACCCAAAACATTTGAGGTTCAACTATATCCTGAAGCCCTTGGTGTAAAGAGAAAGTGTAACATTCATCAGTTGCATTAGTGAATCTGTGGGTTCTTTCTCATGACAGTTTGAAGTAATTGCCAGATTACCTCATTTTTCTTAAGAGGCCATTCTGCCTATGCTGTTATCTCCCAATATAGATTTATAAAATTGAAAGTCAGTGATAGCATTTAGAGCAATGCCCTTTTTTCCCCTTTGGCTTATCAACAAATCAGTGCTACAAATTCTGGTGTTCTGTTTTTCTGTGCTTCTAAAATGCATATATCCCTGCAAAGAACTATGGCCAGTTAATAAACATCAAATATGGTAGTATTTAAAATTTAATGTTACAGTGTTTTGGGCAAAAGTGTGAACAGTTTCTTGGGAGGAAAACCTTTCAGGAAATTATTTACTGGCTTGGAATACTGTCTTCCTCTATATTTATCTTAATTATAATTTTTTTTTTTTTTTCAGAGAAAGCCTGTGCAGAAGCTGGGTCAGCAAGAATGTCGCTTCTTATATTGGTGTCCATTTTCTTATCTGCAGCTTTTGTTATGTTTTTGGTATATAAAAATTTTCCTCAGCTTAGTGAGTAAGTATACTGAAAGAAGTGGAAAATGTCTAGACATTTATAGAGATGAACGTGCATTGAAAGTTCAACTAATTTAAGGAACAGAACTGGCATAATAATTGTATGTCAGCTCTCATGGCTTGTAGCAAGTTCATATTGACACTGTAATTTAAATACTTCTTTCCAAATATGTCTCTTGATTTTCTATGCAAGGTTCTCCTAGTGCTGCTCCTCTAATTAAGGCATCTTTCTAATGGCTATGTTGAAAAACATAGCCACATTAATAAATTTATTGCATATTATTTTTTAGTGTTAGTAGTGACCAAGTAAATTTATATTGCAGTCCATAATAGATATTGACCTGCAGTTTGAGAAATACTGATGCTCTTTTTCTCTGCTTTATCCCTTTTTCCATCCCTGTTTTCTCCCTTCCTACTTTTCCGTGTCACCATTTTTTGTCTGCCTCTATTCATCCATTTACTTCCGCACCACATCTCTATCTCCTAGCTCTTTTTCTCTTCCCTGTTTTATAGAAATGACATGGTTTGAATAGGTACTTTTCACTGTCAAATGCACTTTGTAGAAAAACTTGTCTATCTAGTATACAGCCACAATTCCATAACAAAAACCTTGGGAGTGAAACGTATTTCAGAATTTAGAACTTTTCTATTTTGGAAAGATAACATGGAATAAATACTGTATATTATGTAGTATCTCCAGCAGGATCTGGGGTAGCACCCCATAATCAAATACATTAATATTTTTACAGTGAAACCTGTATTATAGAAGACTATGAAAAACTGTATATAAGTGTGGGTCAATTTTTGCTGACAGATAACAAAGAACTTTTGGTTTTCAGAGCTTTTTGAATTTTAGGGAAAAGATTATAGACCTGAAACATAGTTTATGAGGATTAAATATCCCTGGGTTATTCAACCACAATAACAACACCCTTGGGTAATCATAGATTACATCAGAGACTACTAAAATGTAGTTAGACTTTCAACCAGGGCCAGCTTGGTGTGGTGATGGATAACTGTGAAATGTGATTTCAGGGTATAAGGAAGTTCCTGTTTCCTCTAAATTTCTTTCATTAACACTTTCTTATGCTTGAAATTTTATAGTTAAACTTATCTTTATTTTAATACTTTGATTTCTTACGTGAATGTAAATGCCTTTGGGAGGATAGCATGTTATATTGTTATGTTAATATTAGTATCATTGAATTTTAGATCTTTTCTCTTTTTAATCAAAGGAGTAGGAAATAAAGAGCTGACTGAAAGAGGGAAAGAATATAGAGTGTAGATTAAGGTTGTTTTGGATCCCAGTCTGCTCTAAGAAATATAACACTTTCGTATAATAATATGCTGTTATAAATCTTCTATATTCTGCCTATTTCTTTCGGTGTGTGTATGTGTGTGAGATGCATGCACACGCCTATAAAGAGCTTTTTTAAGCTTTTAAATTTATAAATGAGAAAACCCATTTTAGTTTACCTGCTATTTTTATAGCACTTAAACAACATTCTATCATTGATTTGCAAGGTTAGTTAAATTTCATCATGTAAACAAATGGGTACAATAAATGGGTACAATATACATTAAACACAAAGATGATTATTTGGGGCTTTTATAAACAGAACATTCAGTTCCAAACAAGGCACCAAATATAAAGTAAAATTAATAGAAAGTGACAAGTGTTTTAAGTTTTTTTTTTTTTGTTTTAAGTTTTTATCTGAACTTTCAGCTGGGATATTCAAGAAAAGATGTGAACTATAAATTCATTGAAGTTTTTACTTAATTTCAGTTATAATTGATTATTGACTTCAGTTTATCATGAGGATTACCCAAAATGATGTTCAGTATGTTTTAAATATGCTAACATCAGTGGTTCATTTCTTAATTCAAAATTTACTCCAGTGTTTGAGCAAATGCTTTTTTAACCTTTAGTTTGGGTCATCCTGAATTTTCAAATGGATTACATATCTCATGAAATTATATTAAAACATTAAAAAACAAATAATTTATAGACTTTGAACTTAAATTTTGTGAATTTATGCTTAGCATATTACAGATCAAGGCATCAAAGCATTTTGGATAGAACTTCATGTTTTGAACTTGACTTTGATATGAATTATCTTGGCAAATTTCTATTTAAAATTTTTTTTCACTTTATTTCTTTAGAGAAGAAAGAATGAATATGAAGGTTCCCAGAGATATGGATGATGCCAAGGCTCTAGGAAAAGTTTTATCCAAATATAAGGACACCTTTTATGTTCAAGTACTTGTAGCTTATTTTGCTACATATATTTTGTATCCTTTTAACTGAAAAATGTTTTCTAGTTTTGTTTAAGAAAAAGGTTTTAAAAGATCTGCTGCTCAGTTATACGTAACTATTTTTCCTTTTAAAAATTTTTAATGCAGTATAACCTTAAATAAAATATTGAAAAATGAGAATGAAAAAATTCTCACTTTAATCCTTTCTCTTCAAGTCAGTTGTCATTTCTGAATATTTATTACCAGTTTTTCTATTTTCTGCTTATTTCAATTATAAACTTTTTTTCTTTCCTTTGTATTATTCAAGATAATCATTTTATTTAGGATTATTTTATTAGTTAATTGATTGTCTTAATTTAAATAATAATTTTGAATTAATAATCACCATACCATAAATTTTAAAAAATTCCCTTAGGTTTGAAGATATAATTTGTATTTAATTTTTGCTTTTCTAGATGTTGTGTTATGAATCATTTGCTCATGATTTTTTTCTTTCATTTGATGGTTTTCTTGGTAAAAAATCCTATGAGAGTAACTAGTCATGTAAAGGATATGAATTTTTCTTTTTACAGTTCTTAGTATGTATTTCTTTGTTTTATATAGAAATATATGTTGTATTTTAACTAGGCAGGAAAATTGCTTTATTCTTTCTACATATTTTCAAACTGCCTATGCAACTGGTGATTAGCCTTCCAATTTGTGGATGTTAATTTCTAATTTTTGTATCTTTTATTCTAATCCAACGTATTTTCCAAATCTTCTCGGTTAATGAAAGACATTAACTCTTTTTTTTTTTAAACATCTTTATTGGAGTATAATTGCTTTACAATGTTGTGTTAGTTTCTGCTGTATAACAAAGTGAATCAGCTATATGTATACAGATATCCCCATATCCTCCCTCTTGTGTCTCCTTCTCACCCTCCCTATCCCACCCCTCTAGGTGGTCACAAAGCATGGAGCTGATCTCCCTGTGCTATGCAGCTGCTTCCCACTAGCTATCTGTTTTACATTTGGTAGTGTATATATGTCAATGCCACTCTCTCACTTCGTCCCAGCTTAACCTTCCCCTTCCCTGTGTCCTCAAGTCCATTCTCTACGTCTGCATCTTTTTAATTTATTTAATTAATTAATTTATTTATGGCTGTGTTGGGTCTTCATTGCTATGCACAGGCTTTTTCTAGTTATGGCGAGTGGGGGCTGCTTTTCCTTGTGGTGTGCAGGTTTCTTATTGCAGTGGCTTCTCTTGTGGAGCACGGGCTCTAGGTATGCGGGCTTCAGTAGTTGTGGCATGTGGGCTCAGTAGTTGTAGCTCGCGGGCTGTAGAGCGCAGGCTCAGTAGTTGTGGTGCACGGGCTTAGTTGCCCCACAGCATGTGGGATCTTCCCAGACCAGGGCTTAAACCAGTGTCGCCTGCATTGGCAGGCGGATTCTTAACCACTGCACCACCAGGGAAGTCTCTGCATCTGCATCTTTATTTCTGTCCTGCCCCTAGGTTCATCAGAACATTCTTTTTTTTAAGATTCCATATATATATATGTGTTTGCATACGGTATTTGTTTTTCTCTTTCTGACTTACTTCACTCTGTATGATAAACTCTAGGTCCATCCACCTCACTACAAATAACTCAATTTCATTTCTTTTTATGGCTGAGTAATATTCCATTGTATATATGTGCCACATCTTCTTTATCCATTCATCTGTTGATGAACTCTTAGGTTGCTTCCATGTCCTGACTATTGTAAATAGTGCTGCAGTGAACATTGTGGTACATGACTCTTCTTGAATTATGGTTTTCTCAGGGTATATGCCCAGTAGTGGGATTGCTGGGTCGTATGGTAGTTCTATTTTTAGTTTTTTAAGGAACCTCTCTTCTGTTCTCCATAGTGGTTGTATCAATTTACATTCCCACCAACAGTGCAAGAGGGTTCCCTTTTCTCTACACCCTCTCCAGCATTTATTGTTTGTAGATTTTTTGATGATGGCCATTCTAACTGGTGTGAGGTTATACCTCATTGTAGTTTTGATTTGCCTCTCTCTAATAATTAGTGATGTTGAACATCCTTTCATGTGTTTGTTGGCAATCTGTATATCTTCTTTGGAGAAATGTTGACATTAACTCTTGATGTTGTAAAGGTAATCATTTTCCTTTTCCAAATCAGCTTTCTAAAAGGCATATTAATTATTTTGTTAATTCTCTCAAAATATTTCTGTTCTTGCTTCCTCTCTTATTTCCTGAATTTCTTTTGGTTTGTTGGACTTTTCAGCTAAAATTTTTTTCTCATAAAATTCAATAGCATTTTATTTTCTTGGATTTTTATTGGATTAGATATTATGTATTTAACATATAGATATTCCTGTATTTACCTCCTTATGCAGATGTTTTGAGTGTATACTTAAAACACATTGGACCAGTTATTCCTGGCATAAACAACTTAGTGACAAGTACGGTTATAATAGCTTTTGCTGCTAATACAAACATTACTCCTTTACCCAACTGGTGAAGATAACATTTATATTTAGGTAGTGTGCTATGTGTGGGCACTTTGTCATTATCCTCCCTATTTATTAGAAAAATTCAAATTTGGGGGTAATTTGAAGAATGATTATTATGCACCTGTCTTTCCACAGTTCTTTGGAACAGTTATTTGTAAAGTAATTTAATTATATACTGACTGTTCTAAGAAATTCCCACCTGCTGCCTTTTCCTACTTCCCATTTCATCACTTATCTGTAAAAACCAAAGTGTTAGGCTTGTAGGTTATTTTGCATTTATAAACTTTAACCATAAAAAATATTTTCCCCAGGGCTTCCCTGGTGGCGCAGTGGTTGGGAGTCCGCCTGCCGATGCAGGGGACAAGGGTTCGTGCCCCGGTCCGGGAGGATCCCACATGCCGCAGAGCGGCTGGGCCCGTGAGCCATGGCCGCTGAGCCTGTGCGTCCAGAGCCTGTGCGTCCGGAGCCTGTGCTCCGCAGTGGGAGGGGTCGCAGCAGTGAGAGGCCTGCGTACCATAAAAAAAAAAAATTTTCCCCAAATAAGAAACATTTGGTTCAGCCCTTTCATTTGTCTTTTGTAAGGTTTTTGTGAACATTTTGTGAATGAGGCATATAGTTTCTATTTACTTTGGAAAGTCATCTTTTTCTGCCCCATTTTGCCCCCTAGCTTTGGAAGGATTCATAGCTGAGGAATAAAGGGGATACCCATCCACAGGGCCAGAGAGCCAGTTAGCATAAGTGAATCTAGACCATCTATGGCAGAATAAATGTTGTAGCCTAGTTGTCTTAATATCCATATGTAAATTAGTAGAAAAAAAGAAAGTCACTTGTAGAAAGTGAATTAAAAGTATAGGAATAGGGACTTCCCTGGTGGTGCAGTGGTTAAGACTCCACGCTCCCAGTGCAGGAGGCCCGGGATTGATTCCTGGTCGGGGGACTGGCTCCCACATGCATGCAACAACTAAGACCCAGCACAACCAAATAAATTAATTAAATAAATTTTTTTTTTAAAAAAGGATAGGAATAGGTTTATTATTATAAAATACATTTGGTTTAAATTTTTCAATTTTAAATGAATCATTGGTTAATATTGTCAATTCAGCAGGTTTTATTGCATATGGTTACTATTTGCTTAATAATTAAGGTATTGTAGTGATTCTGCATTGTTTTAGATTTTTAAAAAATTAATTTATTATTTATTTTTGGCTGCATTGGGTCTTTGTTGCTTTGCACGTCTTTCTCTAGTTGCGGCAAGCGGGGGCTACTCTTCATTGCTGTGGCTTCTCTTGTTGTGGAGCTTGGGCTTTAGGCATGTGGGCTTCAGTAATTGTGGCACGTGGGCTCAGTAGTTGTGGCTTGTGGGCTCTAGAGTGCAGGCTCAGTAGTTGTGGCGCACCGGCTTAGTTGCTCCATGGCATGTGGGATCTTCCCGGACTAGGGATCGAACCTGTGTCACCTGCATTGGCAGGTGGATTCTTAACCACTGCACTACCAGGGAAGCCCCTGTTTTAGATTTTTTATAGGATAATTTGTTAAGTCTATATATTTTCTTATAATTTTCTGTTTATTTTACACTCTGGAATCTTAAGCTCTGAGTGTTAAAAAGGTACTTTTTAAACTCAGTGAACAAAAGAGAAGACTTATCTTTGGGCGTATAGTAAGTACAGCGCTCATTAATAGAAGTATAATGTGAGCTACATGCAGCTTAAAAATTTTCTAGTTAGCGCATTAAGGAAAGTAAGAATAAATTAATTTTAATTAATTTTAATATATTTTACTTGAACTGAAATGTCAAAGATATCATTTCAAGATGAAACCACATAAAAATTATTACTATTTCACATTCTTTTTTTTGTACCAACTCTTTAAAATGTGTATATTTCACACTCATAGCACATCTCAGTTCAGACCTGGCACATTTTAGTGTCTCTTCCCCACAGCCACATGTAGCTAGTAGCCATTGTATTCAGCAGTGCAGTACTAGTACTTTCACTGGTAATACCTATTTCAAACTCTTGTATGTTAATTACTTTTTACATTATAATTACTTATTTTAACTTTAGCTTTCATCCATTTAACCAGAAAGTACTAATTATATGCTAAGTACAATCTAGTGTTTTAAGCATTCAAACCCAAAACAACTGTTTCCATCTGGAATAATGGGAATTATGGGTAGAGATACGGTATAGTCATTCTAGACAAAGCAAGTCTAGATCAGAGCTTATAAGCACAGGGCATGGTTAGGAAGTGATCAGTAGTCCAGTTTTGTTGGTGTATAGGATGTGAGAAGGGGAGGATTTGAGAAATAAGTTTAGGAAGGTAGGCTAGACATTGCACTCAGATTGTAGAGAAGTTTGAGTTCAGGCTAAGGAATATAGAATATTGATTTGGTATTGGATAGTCGTTGAGGACTTTTGAGCTGTGGATGACAAAAGAAAGGATATTTTTAAAAACGAATAAAAATGTTTACCTATGGAGAGAGATGAAACAGGGATGGAAGTGAAACTTCTCTAAGTGTATTTTATTGTATAGATTTGACTTTAGAACCAAGTAAATATTTCACGTAATTATAAAACCAATTAAATCAAATTGAAAAAAGAAACAGAAATGTTAAAAATCTAAAGTAACCTCACACCCGTTAGTAGGATGGCTACTAATCAAAAAGAAAAAAAAAACCAGAAAGTAACAAGTGTTGGTGAGGATATGAAGAAATTGAAATCCCTGTGCACTGTTGATGGGAGCATAAAATGGTTTGGCTGCTGTGAAAAACAATATGGCATTTCCTCAAAAAACTAAAAATAAGATTCAGCAGTCCCATTTCTGGGTGTATACCTGAAAGAATTGCAAGCAGGGTCTCAAGAGATACTTGCACACCCATGTTTATAGCAGCATTATTCACAGTAGCCAAAAGGCGGAAACAACTCAAGTGTCCTTTAATGGATGAATGAAACTAAGTGTGGTATATACATACAATGGAATATTATTCAGCCTTAAAAAGGAAGGAAATTTTGAAACATATTACAACATGGATGAACTTTAAGGACATTATGCTAAGCAAACTAAGCCTATCACAAAGATATGCTATATGATTCCACTTACATGAAGTACCTAGAGTAGCCCAATTCATAGAGACTGAGAGTAAAAGGATGGTTGTCAGGGAGTTGGGGGAGGGGGGAGGGGGGAATGTTATTTAAGGGGTATAGAGTTTCAGTTTTGCAGGATGAGAAGAGTTCTGGAGATTGCTTGCACAACAGTGTGAAAGTACTTAATGTTATTGAACCATACACTTAAAAATGGTTAAGATGGTAAATTTTATGTTATGTATATTTTAACAAAATTTAAAAAAATTAAACAATCTAAAGCAAAATGAAACAAATTTAACAATATATTGAGTTGATGGGGATTTGACTATCTAGAAGAATTATTTCAAATTGTTTCCTTGAAAAAAGTAATTTGGCTGTGTGTCCCTTCTGGGATAAATCTTAAGGACAAAAGATTTGAAAGAAATCTTAAACTATTTTCAGTTGCTATATTGTTCTGAAATTTTAAAATATGTGATATTAATGTATCTAGTATATATATATATATATATACACACATGTGTATATATATATATGTGTATATATATATACTTAATAGTATGTAAAGGAAATAGCTAATTATGTTTATGACATTAAGAACCAAGATTTTTCAGTGTTAGAGAAAAGAAATAAAAATCTATACAAAGCTGGAAAGTTAAGGTCAAATTATATCCCCATGCAGAGAGAATGGCTTTGTTAACACTATAAGGTAAATGACAGTGGAATGATACAGGTATAAGTATAACTGATTCACTTTGCTGTATAGCAGAAACTAACACAACATTGTGAATCAACTGTACGCCAATAAAAATTAATTTTAAAAAAATGACAAAAGAACATATTAAACCACCCTAAGGGATACAATAGGCAAAGTTCAAAAATTGTTAAATCCTGCAAATGACCCAGTTTCTTCAACAAGACCAAAAAAAAGAACCAAACCTGTAGTTAAGTGCTGTGGAGAGCAAATACCATGTGTGGACCTTTTTTGTCCTGATTTGAACAAACCAGCTGTCCAAAAAAAAAAAAAATTAAGACTCTTGGGAATTGTGAGCACACTCAATAGCTACTTATGATAGTTAGGAATTTTGGTTAATTAATCTCTGACAATGGTATTATAGTTGTGTTAAAAAGAAAAGAAATCCTTATCTTTTAAAGGTATTAATGTAGTAGTGCATGTAATGATATGTCTTGGATTTGCTTCAATATAATCAAAGGTAAAGGATATAGAGAAAACCAGATTGGTTGTATGTTAATTGTTGAAGCTGTATATGGGAATATAGGGCATCATAATACTAGTTTCTCTACTTTCATATGTGTTTGAGACTTTCCATTAAAAGATTCTAAAGAGCCCTGAAATAACTAAGTTTAAATTTTTAATGGAGGCATCCAGTAGACTGCTGGGAAATTTGAGACTGGTATTTGATTAGAAAAGTTGAATCAGAGATAGAGAATTCAAAGTTATCTATCTATCTAGCTATCTATCTGTCACCATATGCTATCTGTCACCATATGTACATCCATATACATGGAAATGACTGAATTTATCAAAGAAAAGTGAGAGATTAGCTAACAGAATGTTAGAGAAATCTCAGGTTTGAGGGTGAGGAGAAGAGAAAAACTAGAGAAGTAATGATCTGTAACACAGAAGAAAAATACAGTTCACTGGAGGTGAGTTTTACACTGAAGGATGTTTAATCCTATGCAAGGGTCAATAGAAAATTCTTACTGAGAAAAAGTCATTACTTTTGTCCAGGAGGGGGTTTCAGTAGAGTGAGGGATGGTTAAGCCAGGTTGCAAGGGAGGCAGTGAAGATGAGAGGCAGTAACTGGATAGGACACCTTGCTCAAGGAAAAGCCTAGGTTTTCTTTAGTGTGTAGGCATCTGAGTGGTTTTATACAGAAAGGATCTGTGCAAGAGCAAGAAGTTAAAGATAAAAGGACTCAGGAAGAAGGAGATTGAAATGAAAACAAGAGTAAAGTGGGAACTAGAGGAAAAAAGGAAGGATGGGTAAAGATAGAAATTTTAAAGTAGAAGGGAGAGATGTTGAAGGAATTCACTCAGTCTGTCTGACTTACAAGTAAATCACGTTATGGGTGATGCAGAGGTCCAGGCCAAAACTAGGAACTAGAGAGACGCAGGAAAAAAACATAATTCTGTTTTAAAAATAAGATTTGTGACTTTTACTATATTTTGTAACCCTTATTCTTTTTTAAATGAGTAGTAAGTTGAAGTAAATGTCCAAAAGTTAAATTAGAAATAGTAATTATTATACATTATATTGTACCTGTATTTCCATAGAAATCATGTTTCCTAAAAATATTTGAGAGTAAAAATCCAATGCATTAGGGGCTTCCCTGGTGGCGCAGTGGTTAAGAATCCGCCTGCTAATGCAGGGGACCCGGGTTCAAGCCCTGGTCTGGGAAGATCCCCTATGCCACAGAGCAACTAAGCCCGTGCGCCACAACTACTGAGCCTGCACTATAGAGCCTGCGAGCCACAACTACTGAGCCCACGTGCCAGAACTACTGAAGCCCGTGCGCCTAGAGCCCGTGCTCCACAACAAGAGAAGCCACCGCAATGAGAAGCCCGCACACTGCAACAAAGAGTGGCCCCCGCTCCCCACAACTAGAGAAAGCCTGCGCCCAGCAATGAAGACCCAATGCAGTCAAAAATAAATTTTTTTAAAAAAGAGCCCTTTTTAAAAAAAAAAAAACCAGTGCATTAGAGAAGCATGTCATTTACAAGATTACTGAAGACTTCTGTTCTCTTTCTTTTTTTCTGCCCCGTGTCCCCCCCGCTTCCCCTGAAGTGCCCAGTTCCTCTCTATCTGGTACACATTCAGTATTTGTCTTTGTTTTCTCTTAGTAACACACTCTAATTAGCATTGATTTACGATAATGTTAGTAAATGGTTATAAAGGTATTGCAGCTGTAGAATCATGTATTTTTTAAACTTTGGGTATAATTTTACTTTTTTTAATACTGAAATATGGATATAATCTTATTAACATCGAATTTCTGTATTGATACTTTTTTTCTGGATTGTTGGATTTGTGGTTTAAAAATTCATTTAATTATGTTTTAATCCTTAACTTAGAAGTTAACAGCTTGCAAACATTTGCTATTCCAGGCTCTATATTTCTCAGTATACTCTCAGGGTTTCTTTATCCCTTTCCACTAGCCTTATTTCTTGTTTGTTTGGTAAGTATATAAAATGAAATCGGGAGACTAGAAAGAAATAACTTTAAATAGAATGATGGGAATGCAGATGGCATCCTAGTCCCACTAGTCTCTGGAAGCATAGACTTATTAGTTTTAAAAGGGGGTTAATGTTACAGTAATATCTGTTAAGTCCCTCCATAAGGAGATGTTATAGTTTGGCTTTTTTCTAGAACAGGGTTATCATAGACTTAATTGCATTTATAGGCTCTGTTCTAGCCTTTGCTTTCTATACTGTTTTGTAATTCAAATAGTCCAAGAATGTTGGTGGGCCCAAGGAGTTAAGTCCCATGGCAGGAGGTGGTGTTTTCAAGCATAGGATTTGAAAAAATATTGCTCTTGAAGTTTTATTCATAGGCTAATGGCTAACATTAACTATTTGGATATTGTCACTAAGTTTAATCACAAGTGCCAGTTTGTTTTAGCTGGTCTCATTTTAGTTATAATTTGGTCAGAGAAAGGACTAGATCAGATGGATTCTTCTGCTCTGCTCAAGAGATGTTACACAGAGTATCCACCCCATACCCCAAAAGAAAGAAACTAGTTGAGGTTTGCCTTAGGTGAATATATATCCATGTGAATAAGATGGAAAAGTACAAAGTGCTTATGAGTTCTTGTTATTTTGTAGTGTTCTGGACTCGGTGCCTCATTCTGCTATATGCTCTCCTATTTAGTTGGGAGGCCAGTTGTCTATAAATACCTAACTGAGAAAGCAGTAAAATGGTCACAGCAGGTAAACATGTATTTTTAAATTATTTGATGTAATTCTTTGGCTACTTGGGGGGTCA
This sequence comes from Delphinus delphis, assembly GCF_949987515.2. NCBI lineage: Eukaryota > Metazoa > Chordata > Mammalia > Artiodactyla > Delphinidae > Delphinus > Delphinus delphis. The sequence goes on along the minus strand of NC_082690.1, from coordinate 64,660,287 downwards.
GTGTATAATATCTACATAAATTAACTCAGACTCAGAGCTTTGATAAAAATGATCTTTTGAAAATTAAGTGGTAGGCAAATAATGTTAATAATTTCAAGTATGATGTTTTTGTAACAGTAATCTTAATTCTTTATTCCTAATAACTTCAGTCAGAGCACAAAAGTCAAAGTGTCAATGTAAAGGCATCCATATATTTAGACACCTCACCTGTTTTGTGTTGATGCAGGATGCTGTCAGTGGGTCTCTGAAAAACTTGTATCAGCCAACCGTTTTAATGCATTTCATCAGTGGGAAGAACTTATCTTCCGTTAGGGTCTCTGCAAAGACTAGCAGTGATAAATAGAAGGTCTACTGCCCAGGAAAGTCTAGCATAGTATTGCTAAGAATCTTATTCTTATAAAGAATCAGAAGAAGCAGACTATTAAATCAGAGGAATTTTAGAAAGTTACCCCTTTGTTTTACAGGTTAGGAAATTAAGAGAAATTAAGCATTTTGTCCAAAATCAAAATCACTATTTGTGTAGCAAGATCTAGGAAGTATAAACTGTAATCAGTGCTTTTATTTAGTCAGCTAAATGTTTCTATATGCTTGTTTAACCTCATTTATCAATGATGAATGAATTCACTCATGTGAAGTACATTAACATAAAGATTATCTGAATTTTAAATTGGAGGCCAGGTTTATTGATGTACTGTACTAGCCCTTTATATTACAGGACGTTAAAGGCATTAAAAAGTTGGTCATTTGATATCTATCTTATATATAGTTATAAATTTAATTTTGCCTTTTTAGGTTTAAAATGTTGTTGAGCCATATTATCTAGGCTGATGTAGAGCCATCTTTAGTAGTATAACATTACACTATAAGCACAATCTTAAAAATTTTCATCTGATGTTATTTAGCTCTGGTAATGAACATTTGATAAGCAGTTCATTGTCATTTTCAAGCTCATTTGATCATTTCTGTTGGGTAAATGCTGAGCTATCAGGGATAAGAATTTGAAATAAGGTATTTTATAATCAGTTTATTTTCAGGCTTGGCTTTATCTTGATCCTAACTTGTTTCTTTCTTGTGACAGGTTGAACGTCATAGAGAACATCTCATTAACTACATTATATTTTTGAGAATAACACCATTTCTGCCTAACTGGTTTATTAATATTACATCTCCTGTGATAAACGTGCCATTGAAAGTTTTTTTTATTGGCACTTTTCTAGGTAAGCCCTCTGGTTCATGCTGTGTTAGAACTCATTGTGTACATGTCTAGCAGTGTCCAGCTGGGCTAGATTTTGTGCTCTTTGCAGGCATGCCAGCACCATATATAACTGGTGGGCACAGAGCCTGGCCCATATAAATAGATGCTCGGAAATGTTTGTAGGATTGTGTTGATTTAAATTTTTTTTTTAAACAAGAGCACTCTCTGCTGGATATTTTTTTAATCATGTAGAATTAAGCAGGACTTTTTAACTCCATTCTCTCCCTCAGTGGAGAGAAAAAAAAAATTTGAAGATGCCTTTTTTGAGTACTTTCTCCTTTGTCTTCTAATCAGGTACTGAAATACTGAACTTTAATTTTCAATAGAAAATTGATCCTATCTTTTTATTAACATAGAACTTATTATGGGCATTACTGAAAGTCTGAGGGAAAGCAAGGATGAACAAGAAGTTTCTTGCTTTCAAGGAGCTAACACTTAATTTTGAAATTAATCAGTGGGTGTAAAGATTCATTTATATATTTGTGAATTCTGATAGTTCTTTAGTAAGAGTATTCTGCTTTTCTTCCAAATTTAAGGTGAATTGTTTAGATACCAACAAAATGAGCAGATTCCTCAAGTATTGACTGTCTGTTAAAGCTTTACGATAATACTTAATTTTTTATTGCTATTTTTAGAAAATTTATAGACAAACTTAAAAATCTTAGCAGGTTCTCTATAAAAGTGGGAAAAAAATCTTAGCAGGGGTAATTTTGGATTTTGTAAAATAATACTACACTTATAGAATCAGAAGAGAGAATTTTTGTACTGTCTCCTTATTTTACAGATGAAATACCTAGAGATAAAGTTAACTTCAGCTTTGGCTAAAGTAATTTTTCCAATTTGTTCTGGCTTTTAATAAAATGTGGCTGTTCCACCATGCTTTTGTATAAACTGCTCTTTTTACTCATATATTTTGAGTATCTTTCCATTTCTGAGTATCTCCTACCACTCATTTTTTTTTTTTAAACTCATTTTTAACTATACTCTATCAAGGGTGAATGACAGTTTACTCAATCTTATTTTTGAAGACTTAGATTTTTTCCAGAGTTTTATTATTATAATTCTTTGATGAGCATCCTTGAGACTAGATCTTTGTTCATATACATTAATATTTCCTAAAGTTGAAATTGGTGGATCATAGCACATTCATTTTTTAAGGCTGTTGATAAATTTTGTAAAATTATTTTCTGGAGACTTTCCTTGGGTTTTTAAATTCATTATCCTTAAGCGGTGATTATGAAAGACTGAATTCTTTATATGGAAATAAACTTGAGGGGCTTTAAATTAAATTAAAATTTTCCAATTGTAAATCACTATATTCTTAGAAGAAATTGTATACACACAGTATTTTAATTTTTAAAAATAATTGATTGTTTTTTACCATATGTTTTTACTTTCTATTTTAGGTGTTGCACCTCCCTCTTTTGTAGCAATTAAGGCAGGAACAACATTGTACCAGCTTACAACAGCAGGGGAAGCTGTTTCCTGGAACTCAGTATTTGTTCTAATGATTTTGGCTCTTCTTTCTATTCTGCCAGCCATCTTCCAAAAAAAACTAAAGCAGAAATTTGAGTGAATAATCCTCTGGGTTTTAGTTTTCCTATCATCATCATCATCATCTCTCAGGATTGGCAGGTTTATGTGTTAAAATCACCTCTTCAGTAAATGAAACAGGAATTTGTAAAATAAAATTTCCTATCTGGTGGTTAAAATAATGTATTTAAGTGGCAAAGGAGAGAAGAAATAAAAATGGAAATTGGTATACCATGAAAAGTGCTGTCAGTAGTTACGATAAACATCTCCTAAATTACTATTCCAAGGCTATAGATAATAAATGTAGCAGCATAGTACGAAATTCTTGACCCAACAGATTAACTCAATATATTTCATGAACTGGCCATAAATACTTACCCTTGACTTAATAATTTAATATTTTTCTCTCTATTCCATACTATAACTAAAATAGGAAAAGCAAATACAAAATTCAAAAGCAAAGATACAATATTGCTGTTTTGACTAATGTCAGCCTTCTTTCAGAGCATAAACTTGAAAACTGAAGCTCAAAAGAAATTTACATTTTCTTTTTACCTTTGAGGTAGTAGACTTGTTTTGAAGTTGCATCTTAGTGGACTACTGAATTTGGAAAAGATATCAAGTTATATCTGTTTAGTGAATTTTATTTTTGTCTTCTGTTCTAGATTATCATGGATTGGTCTGAAATTTAAAATTTTGACCAGTCTGTTTTCATGTTTCCTAGCTTTCAAAATATTTCCACTGTGCATATACAAAATGGCAATGACATGATAATTGTATCATATTGGTGTTGATAATTTATATTCAGATAATATTTTGTTACACAGTTCCCCTTTACTATCTCAAAAGGGTATCAAAAAAGCAAACATTCAAAGTATGCAGTTTTTAGATGTTAGATTAATTATGTTACTTTATATTTTGAAACAAAAGCAGTGTCAGTACAGCACTCAAGTAGTTGAATATAGTTTATTTGTTCCAATGACTGTAAAATTTACCTCATTTATTTATTAGTCTGGTCATTAAAGTATGTATTATGTAATTATCCTTTTTTATGCATGATACATAAGAATGCCTTGTTTCATTTCTAGTGATGGCTTTTTTGTTTGGGGCTGCTTTTGATTAATGCAGTTTCCCTATTTAGGGTTTTTACTTTTTATATCAAAGTAAAATTAAATTCTCATATGGTAACTACTATTTAAATAGTCCTGGAAAAACTAAACAGCTTTTTGCTGCTTGCTTAATGGTAATAGCCTCGATCGCTTGATTCTAGGACATAGAGTAAAGTACTCTGTCAGTTTTACCTTCACCCAAGACTGTCATGTTGAAAAGTACTTTAGCTGTGGAAGAAATCCTTGTATGTTTTTATTGTGAGAGGTATGATCAGCCTCAAAGCCAGTTTCTACTACATAATGTGGACTGATTATTTTTTCTATCGCAGTATTAACAAATGGATTTATTGTAAATACAAAAAAATATATTAATTAATATACTATTCTTATGTCACCTGGACTTTTGTGTGAAATTATTTATTGTTATTTCTAGCAAGGTTTTCTTCCTTTCTTATTGACCAGAGACTGAGTGATAAAGCTTTTGTTATTTTTACAAACAAAACATAGCCTTTTTGGACAAAGCTCACTAAATATTACTGTATAAAATGTAATTGAGTAAATTTTTATCAGACTTTTAAAAATAAGAGTTTGGACTCAGGAGCAGCCTCACTATTCCATTATGTATATATTGTACTTACTCTATTCTCAGAGTATTTTCCCTATCCTTATCATTGATCCTGTCCCTTTGCTGATTATTTTTTCTGTTAGAAAACTGTAGTTGTCACTTAAGGTGAGGTATATTTTCTTCTCCCAAGAGAATAGCCAGTCTTTCCACATTCATCATCATTGTCTGTCAAGAAAGAACCTTCAGCAGGCTGAACTCTAAATGCATTTGGTGGCCTATATTCATGGATTCACAGACTTGGCCTGATGCCAGATGTAGATTCACGCTTCAGCCACATCTTGAAGACAGCTACATAGTAATAACCACCAGAGGGCAAGTATGTGTAGTGGGGAGGCGAGCAGGCTAACTAGGAAGTTGACACACTGAAACTGTTCACCTCTTAGTTAATGGCCTCTCTCTGGAGCTCTATTACTTTGAGTGTAATATTTCTAAAACACTTAATAAATGTAAATTAAAATGTAAGAAGAATAAATTGTACTGAAAAACTTAAGTGTAGCACTTGGGATTTATTTCATGGAAGTATTTGTATTTAAAAAAACTTTCATTGAATAAAAATATTCTTTTGAAATTCTGTGCACATTTTCACCTCTAAGAACAAAGAAATTGTTTTTTAAACCTTTAATTTTTATAGTTGGCTTTTGAGAATCTTAAGGCATTTAAAATTTAAATTGTAGAGGTAAGTAAGTACAGGTAAACATTTATTTAAGTATCTGTATATATAATTTCTCTATAAAGGAATTGATCTCAGAGAGAGCAGTGAGCAGTCCTGAAGAGAGAATTTTAGTTCCCTGCCCAGGAATTGGACCTAGGTAGCCTGGATGAAAACCAGGAATGGTAGCCACCAGACCACCAGGGGCTAGAAGCTAGAAGCAAAGTGGCCCTAGCTCTTTCCCGTTTGAAAGGAAGAATGTCTTGTTCAAGGAGGCAAAAACTGTAAAAACAGGTACAAGGTTTATTATTAAAGACAGCACAACGTATGGGACAGCACACAGAGAAGCAGTTTGTTTAAGACAGAAGTAAGGCAGAAATACACACCCAGAGAGAAAGGGTATGGGCATCCTCTCTAATGAGGAGGAGCACAGTAAGTTAGAAGCCAGGCAGAAATAGACGCCTGGAAAGGAGTGTGGGCTTCCTGAATGAGGAGCGCAATAAAGAGGTGATTTCAATCACATATAGGACAGCCCTTCCGGGTCTTTGTTTACATTTAGCCAATTATCTTGTTTCTTTTTTCACACCTGACTGGTCCTAGGACTCTCCCCAACATGCATGTGCAACTTTTTTTTTTTTTTTTTTGCGGTACAGCGGGCCTCTCACTGCTGTGGCCTCTCCCGTTGCGGAGCACAGGCTCCGGACGCGCAGGCCCAGCGGCCATGGCTCACGGGCCTAGCCGCTCGGCGGCATGTGGGATCTTCCCGGACCGGGGCACGAACCCGTGTCCCCTGCATCGGCAGGCGGACTCTCAACCACTGTACCACCAGGGAAGCCCTGTTTAGATGTTTTAAGGTGGATCTTATTGCAGTTTCAATACTCTACTGATTATTGCTCTTTCCCTTTTTTCTTCCTTACATGGGGAAAACTTGCTAAGCTGGGTGACTTCGGAGGATGTTGTTTAAGCTCTAGGCCTCATTTTTCTCATCTGGACTAAGTGAGCTCTAAGGTCCAGGTTCCTTACAGCTCAGACATGATAGGATTCTCTGAAATTAATGAGATACATTAATAGACCCTTCTAACTAAAAATATTAAATTAAGCAGCCTTTGCTTTGTCTAGCTTGTTTTTTTGTTTTAAAAATTTATTATTTTTGGCTGCGTTGGGTCTTCGTTGCTGTGTGAGGGCTTTCTCTAGTTGTGGTGAGTGGGGGCTACTCTTCATTGCAGTGTGCGGGCTTCTCATTGCAGTGACTTCTCTTGTGGAGCACGGGCTCTAGATGCGCAGGCTCAGTAGTTGTGGCTCGCGGGCTCTAGAGTGCAGGCTCAGTAGTTGCGGTGCACGGGCCCAGTTGCTCCGCGGCATGTGGGATCTTCCTGGACTAGGGCTCGAACCCATGTCACCTGCATTGGTGGGCAGATTCTTAACCACTGTGCCACCAGGAAAGTCCTGTCTAGCTTGTTTTATAGCTTACAGTGCCAGATGTAGATTTCACATACACTATCTCATTTAAATAAATTAACCATTTTATTTGCAATGAAAGACTTGAGAAAACAGAACAAGGGCTATTCCCATTTGGTTACTTTGCTAGTAATATGAGGTAGGGTAAAATGGAAATTGTTTAGGGGGCTAAAAGGACTCTTCTGAAGAGACTTCATCCTAGAAATACTTGGTATGAAAAACAGAAGTCATAATATCAAGTCTGATGACCACTTCGAGTTATATGGGATGGTACTTTGAGAATAGAAGGTGGGGGAACTCACTAACTCCTATATTATATTTTGGGGGCCTGCCTGGGCTCCTTAATCTAATGTTTACTATCATGTAACATCTGGAGCTGTGCCAAGTGGGTACTCTTGTCATGATGACTGAACTGTTAGATAAAGACTGCCAGGAAGGACTTTCCTGGTGGCGGTCCAGTGGTTAAGACTCCACGCTTCCACTGCAGGAGGTGCAGGTTCAATCCCTGGTTGGGAAATTAAGATCCTGCATGCTGCGTGGGCATGCTCAAAAAAAAAAAAGGAGTGATAGGGAGTAGAAATTGACCCAGTGTTAGCCACTGATAGTTCTGGAGTACCACTTGAAAGTCTAAGGGGACTTTTGAAAACCACTCTGAAATCATAAAACTATGAAAGCTGAGAGATGGAATTACGCTGTTCAGGTCTGTGTATTTTAAATGAAAAACTAGTCACATTTTAGCATTGTCTTAACCCTGTAGAGTGAATCTATAAGAATCTTCATCCTGAAATTATAGTCTGGAAGATGGGTCTTTTGTGCAGCGTCACCTACACTTCCTTAAGAAAATGGATTCTTTCCTGGAAAGCTAACAGGCCCAAGGTAGACATAGTGTGCTGAGTCAAGACCCCTACCTACTTTAACCTTTGAGACGGTTTCCTGGTGACTAGATCAGCACACTGGGGCTTGCTTTGGAATTCATGTTAGAACACCAGTCAAGGTTTGTGATGGATAATCTAATGTGTCAACTTCACTGGGCCATGAGATGCCCCAATAGCTGGTTAAACATTATTTCTGAGTGTGTCTTTGAGGGTGTTTCCAGAAGAGATTAGCATTTGAATTGGTGGTCTGAGTAAAGCAGATTGCCCTCCCGTATGTGGGTGGGCATCATCCAATCTGTTGAGGGCCTGAATGGAACAAAAAGGTAGAGGAAAGTTGAATTCACTCTGCCTGATGGTTGAACTGGAACATTGATCTGCCCATGGTAGTCCTAGTTCTCAGGCCTTCTGACCTGGACTAGAATCAACATCATTGGCTCTCAGGCCTTCGAACTGTACCACCGACTCTCCTGGGTCTCCAGCTTGCCAGTAGACTGTGGGATTTCTCAGTCTCTGTAATCACATGAGCTGATACCTTAATAAGAAATCTCTTTATATAAATATATAATATATATATCAACGTTTCCTATTGACTCTCTTACTCTGGAGAGCCCTAAGGTCATAGGCTACTATTAACTAGAGAAATATTGAAAGGAAATAGTGATAGATATTGCAGAGGAAAATTGGAATTCCTGGTGAAGTCTGGAAATGATGAAGGGATAGTGATTGATACAAAAAAATTAGAATTATACGTCATCATCAAGAATTATACGTGGTCTCAAAGGTGCAGATGTCCATGTCAGTGTAGTGGTAAGCATGAGTCCTTATATAAGGTATTTGGTAATGTGGATAATTGTCAGAATTTATGGCTACACAAAAAATAGGAAAAATAAAATAATCCCTACCTATATGAAGACTTGGGAGATTTCTCAAGTCATGCGATAAGGGTGCTATCAAATACATTTTGGAACATCAGGTCTAGCTGGAGTCAAACATTATAGAAGCAATTTTTAGTGATGTTTAAGTGTAGAAACTAAGATTCCACCTAAGGCCTGAGAGACTCTTGAATCATCTTTCTTAGGTCTCAAATTTGGGTGGAGAAGCAGGATGACACACTGGTTATCTTTAGATAACAATTCTAGCCGGCCTTGTTGGGAAGAGAGGCATCAGTTCAAACGAGCTGGAACTGAGTTCAGAGGCCCAATGAGTAAAGTTCTGGGCAATGGAAAGAAATACATTCCTTACCTTTTGATCGAAGTGCTGCCTAAAGCAAGCCCTAGACATCAATTTGCTTCAGCTGTGAATGTGTGGAAAGGCTTGGTTACAAACAAAACAAGCCTAGCAGGTTTTGGAATATTTGGGAGAGGTTCTGAGAAAACAAAGGGCTGCTTGATTCGGGGAGTGGAGGAGGAGAGTGGGTGGGGCTGAAACACTAACCTATTTGTTACTGTTGTAGAAGCTGGGCATTTGGGGAAGACTGCACTCATGTCCTGATTATTAGTTATTAATTATTAATCAGGGTTCATTGATGGCAAACAACAAAACTCAACTCTGGCTTGAGCAAAAGGATATTCATTGGTACCTTTGGAGGCTAGGAACCAGAAGCACTGGAATGGCCTCATAACAGGATAGAGGTCGGGCTACTGCCAATGAAATGAATAAAGTACAACTGTCTGCATCTTGTAGGCATTTGCTCAGCATTCACATTCCAGGGGTTACCACTGGAATGGTAACCATTCCACTCAGCCACCAGACTAAAGGAATTGGAATGCTGATAGGAAGGGGAAATGAATTTAAGTTAACCAAAAAGCCACAAATGGAAAACGGGAAATGAGAGGAGCTGGAATGATTGATCCCTGTGAGCAGAAAGCTTGAAGGTCATACATACACATCCTCTCCCTTAACAGTGATAGAGACCCTGAAATGAGACACTGAAGTAGTCAGGAAGCCCATCTGATGATGTACATTCTCAGGGCATGGGACAGAGACAAAAGAAACCCGATTCTGAGGGTGCGGAGAGTAGCAGAAGATCCTGCCTGGGAACTCGCCTAGTTTGGGGGTTTATGCTGTTTTATCCAATAAGAATGTGCTAAATGTCTAAAATTGAGAGCTCCCAGTTTTGCTCTTCTGTCAGTCTTCCTCCTAAAAATGGCTCCATTAAAAAAAAAAAAAAAAAGGCTCCATTCATACATCTAGTTTTTTATGCCAAACACTTAGTAGCCAGTCTTTATTCTTCACCCTGAATTCGATTCATCAGCACAACTTATTAATTATGCCTCCAGCACTTTAAAAAAATATAAATTTATTTATTTATGGTTGCATTGGGCCTTCATTGCTGTGCGTGGGCTTTCTCTGGTTGCGGTGAGCGGGGGCTACTCTTGGTTGTGGTGCACTGGTTCCTCATTGCAGTGGCTTCTCTTGTTGCAGAGCACGGGCTCTAGGCTTCAGTAGTTGTGGCTCGCAGGCTCAGTAGTTGTGGCTTGTGGGCCCTAGGGCGCAGGCTCAGTAGTTGTGGAGCCTGGGCTTAGTTGCTCTGCGGCATGTGGGTTCTTCCTGGACCAGGGCTCAAACCCGTGTCCCCTGCATTGGCAGGTGGACTCTTAACAACTGCGTCACCAGGGAAGCCGTACTTCCAGAACTCTTGAATCCAACTACTTCTTCCATCTTTATTGCTAGCATTGTAGTTTGTCCAAGTCCATTTACCTTTGACCTGGAGTACTTCAATAACCTAATTTGTCTGCCTTTTGCCAGGCTTGCTCCTCTAAATTCCATTTTCTACACAGCAGCCAACATGATCTCTTAAAAACTTAAGTTACCTATCAAGATTGTGAACTACCATAGCCTGCTGGCTTCGTGTCCAAAATCAGCCCTAGAGGAACAAGGGAAGCAAGAGAGAAGCACAAACATCATGAGAAACCTCTGGGGAGAATGAAAGCTTTAGAGACTCTCTGTGTGTGTTTGCACATGTATGCTCACTACTGCTAGTAGCTAGAGCCATGGGGGAGGACTGGAGACAAATGAAAGTATGGGTTGAATGTTTCGAAGTTACATTTTTTTCTCTTCCTGCGTTAAATAATAGCCCAGACTCCCTGTATCACCGGGATAACAACAGGATAGTGCGAAAGTGCTGCTGGGGTGAAGAACTGATGAACACGGGGCCTAGCAGCCCTCAACGTTCACTTCTCTCCACCCCTGCCCCCGACCCCACCCCAATCCAGGACTTAGGAATCATAAACTAAAGAGACTACCTCCTACATTGGGGTTTCTTTCCAAGAGTTTATAGGTAAATCCCTGACCTGAGGAGTGGCCTAATAAAGTGGCAGTCAAAGGAACCTAGTATCTGAGGCTTTCTGCCCTGGAACTTACTCCATCCTATCTCTTTAAATTCACTGGGAGAGACACTGAGACTTGGCCTTCAGTCTCTGCTTGATAGATATTAACAGAAAGAGTAACTAATACCAGGAGAACATACGATCATTAACCAAGACAACTAGACACCTAAGAAGAACAATCACTATGAAAGAAAGACAGCAAATTGAACAACGTATAATACTTAAAGCAGAATTATTGGATGAGATAAATGTTAAACAATAAATATATTCAAAATAATAAAGATATTAATATGCTATGAGAACAAGAAATCATAAAGAACTAGGTAAAATATTAAATATGATATGTATAATCATTGAAATAAAGAATATAATAGATGAATATTTAAACAAAAATTTTAAGTGAGAGGATTGAAAGGTATACCAGGTAATTCTAAATCAAAAGAAAGCTGGAGCACTTGACAAAATAGACTTAAAGACAAAAATATCATAGGTGATAAACATATACTGAGAAAAAAGTATAGAGTGGAAGATACAATGATTATAAGTATAAATGCATTAAAAACATAGCTTCAAAACGTAAAAAGCAACAACCTATAGAACTGTGGGGAAAATGGATAAATTGATTGCAGTTGGAGATTTTAACACATCCCTCTCAGAAACTGAGAAGCAGACAAAAATGAGCAAATACTGAATATATGAAAACTAAATTAATTAAAGCATATATATGTATGATATATATGTAGAATTATGTACCCAAAAAAGAATACATATTCCTCTGAACACATGCAAAATCTTTACAAAAACAGATCACAGAGAAAGCCTCAATAAATTGCAAAAGATTGATATCAGACAATTTTTTTAAAAAAATTTATTTTATTTATTTATTTGTGGCTCCATTGAGTCTTCGTTGCTGCATTCAGGCTTCCTCTAGTTGCGCCAAGCTAAGGCTACTCTTCGTTGCAGTGCATGGGCTTCTCATTGCAGTGGCTTCTCTTGTTGTGGAGCACAGCTCCAGGCGCATGGGCTTTAGTAGTTGTGGCACGTGGGCTCAGTAGTTGTGGCTCACGGGCTCTAGAGCACAGGCTCAGTAGTTGTGGCCCATGGACTTAGCTGCTCCATGGCATATGGGATCTTCCCAGACCAGGGATCGAACCTGTGTCCCCTGCATTGGCAGGTGGATTCTTAACCACTGCGAAGGGAAGTGGTTAAGAATTCCCACACCAGGGAAGCCCCTAGACAATCTTTATACTGCAGTGAAGTTAGAAATTAATAACAAAAAGGTAGCTTAAAAATCCAATTTGTGGGACTTCCCTGGTGTTCCAGTGGTAAAGAATCTGCCTTACAAAGTAGGGGATGCGGGTTCGAACTCTGGTCAGATAACTAAGATCCCACATACCGCGGTGGGCAACTGAGCTCGCGCACCTCAACTAGATCCTGAGTGCTGCAAACTACAGAGCCCACGTGCTCTGGAGACTGCATGCCACAACTGGAGAGAGAAAACCTGCCCGCCACAACTAGAGAGAAGCCTGTGTGCCACAACAAAGAGCCCGTGCCACAGTGGAAGATCCAGCATGCCTCAACGAAGATCCCACATACCACAACTAAGACCTGATGCAGGCAAAAAAATAAAAATAAATAATAAAAAAATTCCAATTTGTGTAGTAAAGGAAAACATAAAGGATATTATGAAATATTTGAAATTCAATGATAATGAATATCTTATATGTTAAATTTTATGGGATACAACTAGCACAGTAGTTAAAGTGAGATGGACTAAACACACTTAAATATTTTAATTACATCAAAAAACAAAAAACATTAAAATTTGAAAATCAATCGATGTAATCCACTATATTAACACACTGAAGAAGAAAGTTCATTTATCATTTCAATAGATGCAGAAAAAGCATTTGGCAAAATTCAACAGCCACTCATGATAAAAACGTTCAGAAAAAGGAATAGAGAGGAACTTCTTTAACTTGATAGAAAACAACAGCTAACTAAAGAAGAAATAGTTATTATTACACTTAATGGTGAAAGATTGAATGTTTTCCCTTAGATCAGGAACAAGGCAAGGATATCCACTCTCACCAATTTATATAACACAGTGTTGCAAGTTTTAGCTAGTAAAATGAGGCAGAAAAAGGGATAAAAAGCATATAGGAACTTACCTAGTGGCACAGTGGTTAAGAATCTGCCTGCCAATGCAGGGTACACAGGTTCGGGCCCTGGTCCTGGAAGATCCCACATGCCGTGGAGCAACTAAGCCCATGAACCACAACTACTAAGCCTGTGTGCCTAGAGTCTGTGTTCCACAACAAGAGAAGCCACAGCAATGAGAAACCCGTGCACTGCAGCAAAGAGCAGCCACCGCTGGTCACAACTAGAGAAAGCCCGCGCACAGCAACAGAGACCCAACATAGCCAAAAATAAATAAATAAATTTATATGAAAAGAAGCATACAGATTAGAAAGGAAGAAATAAAATTGTCCCTATTTGCATATGACATGATAATTTCCATAGAAAATACCAGGGAATTGACCAAAAACATGCCTAGAACTAATAAGTGAGTTCAGCAAGGTTGAATTTCTATATACAACAATGAACACATAGAAATTGAAATTAAAAATATAATACCATTTATAGCCACTCAAAACAAAATGAAATACTTAAGTATAAATCTAACAAAGTGTATACAGGACTTGTATGCTTAAAACTAGATGAGAAAGAAGAGACATACTGGACTTCCCTGGTGGCTCATTGGTTAAGAATCCGCCTGCCAATGCAGGGGGACAAGGGTTCAAGCCCTGGTCCAGGAAGATCCCACATGCTGCAGAGCAACTAAGCCCGTGCACCACAACTACTGAGCCTGCGTGCCACAACTACTGAAGCCCGCGTGCCTAGAGCCTGTGCTCCACAACAAGAGAAGTCACCACAATGAGAAACCTGCGCACTGCAACGAAGAGTAGCCCCACGCACTGCAACAAAGAGTACCCCTTGCTCACTGCAAGTAGAGAAAGCCCGCGTGCAGCAACGAAGACCCAACGCAGCCAAAAATAAATAAATTAAATAAATAAATTTATTTTAAAAAAAAAGAGAGAGAGAAGAGACCTACCATCTTCATGGACTGGGAGACTCAACATTGTAAAGATGTCAGGTCTCCCCAAATTGATCTATAGGTTTAATCAATATCTCAGCAAGATATTTTATAGATATAGATAAGATTATTTTAAAATTTATATGGAAAGGCAAAGGAACCAGAATAGATAACACTAGAATAGGTAAAAAGTAGAATAAAGTAGGAGGAACCACTCTTCCCCATTTCAAGACTTATTATATAGCTACAGTAATCAAGACAGTGTGGTACTGGCAGAGGGACAGATATATAGATCAATGGAACAGAACAGAGAACACAGAAAGAGAACCACACAAATATGCCCAATTGATTTTTGACAAAGGTGCAAAATCAGTTCAATGGAAAAAATATAGCCTTTTTAACAAATAGTGCTGGAGCAATTTGGACATTCATGGGAAAAAAAAATTAACCTCTACAAAAACCTCAAAACATATATCAATTAACTCAAAATTAATAATAAAACTCAAATGTAAAATATAAAACTAAAACTTTTAGAAAGAAATATAAGAGAAAGTCTTTGTTATCTAGAGCTAGGTAGGGTTCTTAGACTTGTCATCAGAAGCATGATTCATAAAATGAAAAATTGATAATTGTACTTCAGATTTTAAAATGTTTACAAAAGATCTTGTTAAGAGGATGACAAGACAAGCTACGGAATGCGAGAAAATATTTGCACACCACATATTCAATACAGGCCTGGTATCTAGAATGGATGAAGAGCTCTCAAAATTCAACAGTAAAAAAACCCAACAATGCAATTAGAAAATGGGTGAAAGGTATGAACAAATATTTCACCAGAAACAATATACAGATGACAAACAAGCACATGAAAAGATGTTCAACATCATTAATCATTAGACAACTGCAAATTAAAACAACAAGATATTCCTACACACCTGAGTGGCTAAATAAAAAATAGAGACAGTACCAAATGTTGATAAGGATGTGGAGAAACTAGACCATTCATTCATACATTGCTGGTGGAAATGTTAAATAGTATAGCTAATCTGGAAAACAATTTTGCAGTTTCTTTAAAAAAAGTAAACATGCAGCTATCATATGACCCAGCAATTGCGCTACTGGGCATTTATCCCAGAGAGATGAAGACTGTTCACATAGAAACCTGCATATGAATGTTTATAACAGTTTCATTCATAATAGCCCCAAACTGGAAACAATACAGATGTCCTTCAATGGGTGAACCATTAAACTGTGGCACCTTCATACCAGGGAATACGGCTCAGCAATAAAAAAGAATGAATTATTTATTCATACAACAACTTGAATGAATCTCCAGAGAATTATACTAAGTGAGAAAAGCCAGTCATAATATGTTATATATGATTCATTTCTATAACATTCTAGAAGTGACAAAATTATAGACATGGAGTAGATATTAGAGGTTGCCAGAGACTAAGGAAAGGGTGGGTGTAGGACAGAAATGGGTGTGGCTATAAAAGGACCACTTTAGGGATCGTTGTAGTAATAGAAGTGTTCTGTATCTTGACAGTAACAATGTCAATATCCTGGTTGTGGTATTGGACTATAGCTTTCCCAGATATTGCCTTTGGAGGAAATTGGGTAAAAAGTAAATGAGATCTTTCCATGTTATTTCTCAAGGCAACATATAAATCTACAATTATCTCAAAATAAAAAGAGTAATTTAAAAACAAATGAAATGATGGGACTTCCCTGGTGTCCAGTGGTTAGGACTCCACGCTTTCACTGCCAAGAGCATGGATTCAGTCCCTGTTCTGGGAACTAAGAACCCACAAGTCGCTCAGTGTGGCCAAAAAAAAAAAAAAAAAAAGAAGAAGAAGAAGAAACAAATTACATAAATGTGTTGGAAATAGAGCAAAAAATCAAAGCCCCAAAACAAAAAAAAACAAGAAAGAATAAGATAACCGTAGAAATTAATGAACTAAAGAACAAAAAGCCAATAGAGAAGATTAGCAAAATAAAAGTTAGTGCTTTGAAAAGATTGTCAGTCATGTTTGACAAGTCTGATCAAGGCAAAAAGGGAAAATGTGCAAATAAATAAAATACAAACAGAAGAAGAGGAAATGGCTATATGCACAATAGAAAATTTTTTATATTTCTGAAATAAATATATATTGGAAAATCTAGATGAAATAGATAAATTCTTAGAAAAACATTACAAAAAATACAATGCCACAATTGGCAGAAGAAAAAACAGAAAACTTATACAGACCAAAATGTATTAAAAGAAATTGCAAAGGTAATCAGGCACATCACTTTCAAAATCCAGGTGTTTCTCAGGTAAGTTCTAACAAACTTTCAAGGAACAGTTTATTCCTGTCTTATACAAGCTTTTCCAGAGAGTAGAAAAAGACAGAAAGCCTTCCAGTTCAAAGTGCAAGTATAGTGGTATAATTTTGATTCCAAAACCTGGTGAGAATAATTCAGTAAAAAAAATTAGACTCATTTCTTTTATGAACACTGATGCAAAAATTCTAAATATTGTATATCTAAATCCAACTCTTACATTTAAAAAATACATCAAGAATAAGTAAAATTTATTCCCAGACCATAGTGATAGTTCAACATAAGAAAAATTTATCAGTGTAATTTGCCACATGAAGAGGAGAAAAAAATACATTATCTTGGTAGATGCAGGAAAATTTCTGATAAAGTTCAATATCTATATAATATATAGTAAAAATTGTAATTATTACAAGTCAGTAATAAAAGGTTATTTCTTTAATCTGATAAATTGTTTACCAAACCTATAGCAAATGTCATTCTTTTTTTTAATATATAAATTTATTTATTTATTTATGGCTGCATTGGGTCTTCATTGCTGTGCGTGGGCTTTCTCTAGTTGCGGCGAGCAGGGGCTACTCTTCGTTGTGGTGCACAAGCTTCTCACTATGGTGGCTTCTCTTGTTGCGGAGCACGGGCTCTAGGCGCACGGGCTTCAGTAGTTGTGGCACAGGTTCAGTAGTTGTGGCTCACGGGCTCTAGAGCGGAGGCTCAGTAGTTGTGTTGCACAGGCCCAGTTGTTCCGCGGCATGTGGGATCTTCCCGGACCAGGGCTGGAACCCATGTCCCCTGCCCGGCAGGCGGATTCTTAACCACTGCACCACCAGGGAAGTCCCCCAAATATTTTTTGTTTTTTTTGTTTTTTTTTTTGCAGTACGCGGGTCTCTCACTGTTGTGGGCCTCTCCCGTTGCGGAACACAGGCTCAGCGGCCATGGCTCACGGGCCCAGCTGCTCCGCGGCATGTGGGATCTTCCCGGACCGGGGCACGAACCCGCGTCCCCTGCGTCGGCAGGCGGACTCTCAACCACTGCGCCACCAGGGAAGCCCCAAATGTCATTCTTAATGGAAAATTTTAGATGCAATCTCTTTAAGCTTGGGAACCAAATAAAGATTCCCACTGTGATTGCTACAGTTTGACATGACACTGAAGGTCTTGGCCAAATGCTGTAAAGAAAGACAAAGAAATATTAGGCGTAAACATTGGAGGGAAAAGATATAACTGTCATTATTTGAAATTGCTACAATCATCTACTTAAAACAGCAGAATAAACAAACAAATTGAAACTAAAACAAGGCGTTAGCCCGGTTGCCGGACACAAATAAATGGCATACCGGTTAATAGGATCTACCATCTTAAAAGATAATCTTTTGGGACTTCCCTGGTGGTGCAGTGGTTGAGTCCGCCCGCCGATGCAGGGGACATGGGTTCGTGCCCCGGTCTGGGAAGATCCCACATTCCGCGGAGCGGCTGGGTCTGTGAGCCATGGCCGCTGAGCCTGCGCGTCTGGAGCCTGTGCTCCGCAGCGGGAGAGGACACAATAGTGAGAGGCCCGCATACCGCAAAAAAAAAAGATAATCTTTTGGAATCTCAGCCGTAAACTACAAGGCAATCTCCTCCATGAGGAATTTTTGTACAGCTGTTAAAGGACTAAGTGTTCTCAATGTAGTTAGATCTATTTGCTCTTAACTAACCATGAGCTCTTTGAGTACAGGACCTCTGCTGATGAGAGGGAAGGTTGATGCAGTCCCGACCAACTGGTATTACTTCAAGAATGGAGACATAAACTTCCTGTTACAAAATAAATGAGTCACGCACCCGGAGGAAATGTATAGCATGGGGAACACAGTCAACGAAAATGCATAGCCCTTTGTTCAAAAAGCAGAAAAAAAATTAGTGCCATTAAAAATACTTAAATGTGGGACTTCCCTGGTGGCGCAGTGGTTAAGAATGCGCCTGTCAATGAGGATTCCCACGTGCCTAGAGCCCATGCTCCACAACAAGAGAAGCCACCTCAATGAGAAGCCCGTGCAGTGCAACCAAGAGTAGCCACTGCTTGTTGCAACTAGAGAAAGCCTGAGCGCAGCAACAAAGATCCAGTGCAGCCAAAAAAAAAAAAAAAGTCCTGAATGTAAACATTTTTCTTTGTTTCCAGGGTCTTCTTGATTTGTCCTGGTGTTTGTGTTTACTGTTAGTCTAGGCAAAGAAAAATTAAAATTGTAAATTATTAGCTTGAATTTTATATTTATCTTTATATTGTGCAGTGGCAGTTTTAAATGCAAATATAAGAACATTTAACTGAATATAGAATCACCGAAATTATACAGTTCTGCTGTGACGCTCATACATGCACATTCACTTTATTCTTACACGAACATTGGAAATACTGCAAAAAGTAACTCAACCGTTTTTGTTTCACTTCGTGATAAGCACTCATTCTACCAGCATTCTTGGACTTACTGATGAACGAAAAAGGCCTGAAAGGAAAAGGAACTATGGGTTGCCCTGTTTTTCCCCTTTCTTCTATGTCACCATTTTTAGCAAGTCATTGGCTACTACAAGGAAGTCACATAAATAAGAATGTGCTAGGGTTCCTCAGTCGTTTGCATTTCTCAGAATGCTGATGACTTCTTTCTGTGTTAGAAGCAAGTTCTGGTTTGAATAGAAAGCACACCCTGGCAGGGTAGTCAGCACCGCTACTTATGCAGTTGTAGACATAACATACTTGCCCTGTACTGGCTTTAAGTCTCGCTGAATTCCCAAGCATCACAGGTCCACCGGAATTCACCAGCCATGGAATATTGCAGACACTGTATGGGAATCAGGCAGCAAGGAACAGCGGACATGCATTTGCTCATACAACATCTGCTCATGGGCCTGTTCCTTCATTCCATCAGACTTCACTTATAAAACACAAGTTCAAAGATAAAGTTACTAAGAATTTTAAGGGAATTCTCTGGTGGTCCAGTGGTTAGGGCTTGGTGCTCTTACTTCTGGGGCCCCGGTTGGATCCCTGTCAGGGAATTAAGGCAAGCCCCACCAGGCAACCAAAAGAAAAAAAAAAAAATTAAAGCCGCAACAGCCCAGAATTAAACCAAGTTCTGAATACAGAGTCCTGTGCATAGGTAGAAAGCCCATGGAAGTCGCCCTGTAATAGAAGGAGGTAAGAATCAATGTTGACTCCAACTATTATTATATATCCAGTATAGACATTTGTAAACAGATGAGTGAGGAGTGAGGATGGAAAGGGAGGGAGAAGAAGGAGCAGAGGGACTAAAAGAAGCCCTTGGTGGGGGGGGGGGGGGGAGAGAGAGAGAGAACAACTAATGTTGACTTGACTTTCTAGTTCTGTGAGGCCCAGTTCTACTTCCTGTGTCTTGCTGTTGACCATCACCATGTTGGGCAATGCAGAGAAAATGCAGTCCCACTGGTAGTTCATACTGTGATTTGGGGTGAACTAGAAAAAGATGCCTCTTTCTTAAGATACTTTACTGCCATCTGTTGGAAAACTGTCGTAATAACTATGTGAATGAATAGTGACCACAATGAATGGTGTCTCTGGGGCAATGCTCTGTCTGTATAGTGAATGGTAGCCCTGCCTGTTACCCTCAGGGTCCCCAGAAGTCAGAGGCACAAATGGGGATAACTTACAACCTGAGCTTAGCAAACTTAGTGGGCGGCAGACAGGAGTTGAGGCAGCAGGCCAAGGGGTGGCCCAGGCACACCTCCGAATCATAGAGGCGTTCAGTTGAGAATCAAAACCAGTAGTTCCTCACTTTTAGTATTTATTTATTACTTATTTATTTATTTTATTATTTATTTTATCGGGTCTTAGTTGCAGCACGCGGGATCTTCGTTGAGGCACTCGAGATCTTCCGTTACAGCATGAGGGCTTTTCCCTAGTTGTGGTGTGTGGGTGTGGGTTTTTTCTCCTCTAGTTGTGGCACACAGGCTCTCTAGTTGAGACGTGTGAGCTCCGTATTTGTGGCGCGCGGCGTAGTTGCTCTTCGGCATGTGGGATCTTAGTTCCCTGACCAGGGATGGAACCTGGGTCCCCTGCATTGAAAGGCGGATTCTTTACCACTGGACCACCAGGGAAGTCCCCCAGGGATGTCTTTCTAATTATAGAGTCCCTGAGGTGGGAAAGCAGTAAAAGAACTCTCAATGATGCAGCTATTGGAAACTGTACTCAGGGCCAAGGTCTTCTCTGTAGAACTGGGTAAGCGGAAGACTTGAGAGAATGAGGGACCTACCAAGGTCACATCATCTGAGTGCATTGCAGAGTTAGGATTTTAACTCGGGTTTCCTGGCTCCTGAGCCAGGCTCATTTACAGTCCCTAGGCGTGGCATCTGCTTCTTTCTTCCTTCTCCTCCTTGTCTTGAAATTTCATGAACTTTTATTCAGACTCAGAAAAAACCCGAACCATTTCACATATATTGTGAGTATACTGCATTTAATAACAATCATTAATAATTCTTTTGCAAGCTCTACAGTTACCAGCAACCCAGTAATATCTCTTCCTTGCCCACAGAGTACATTAAACTGTACTCTTTTTTTTTTTTTAAAAACTGTACTCTTAAAAGAACTTCTTGGGAATTCCCTGGTGGTCCAGTGGTTAGGACTTGGCACTTCCACTGCCAGGGCCTGGGTTCAATCCCGGGTTGGGGAACTAATACCCCGCAAGCCGCAAGGCGCAGCTAAAAAAGAAAAAAAAAAGAGCATTAAAAAAAAAAGAGAACATCTCCCTATGTATGAATAAAGACAAAGTGTTCCCCAAATATAAACTAGGACATAATGCTCTGAACTTTTTTAGAAATTCAGTTTATTTTGATTATAGTTAATTCTTGATGTGTTAAAAGTCTTGTGCTGTTTTAATTCTGTCAATTCATTACTATAAATTTAATCATTTCAGTAATTAAATATTCTTAATTTTTCCATATGTAATTATTCTTATGTTTTTTGCCTATCATACTAAAGGCAAATTGATATAACCTAGAAAACTGATAGTGTGACACTATGTTTTTGTTTATAGTCAGCTGAAAAAAATACTAACATTCAATTGTCAATTGTACAGACTTTTCCATATTTTTTATTAAGGTATCATTTACAGAAGAATTCACTCTTTTTTTAAAAAATAAAGTTATTTATTTATTTATTTTTGGCTGTGTTGGGTCTTCACTGCTGCGCGAATACTTTCTCTAGTTGCGGTGAGCAGGGGCTACTCTTCGTTGCGATGCGCAGGCTTCTCATTGCGGTGGCTTCTCTTGTTGTAGAGCACGGGCTCTAGGCACACGGGTTTCAGTAGCTGTGGCATTTGGGCTCAGTAGTTGTAGCTCACGGGCTCTAGAGCGCAGGCTCTGTAGCTGCGGCGTGTGGGCTTAATTGCTCCACAGCATGTGGGATCTTCCTAGCCCATGGCTCAAACCCATGTCCCCTGCATTGGCAGGCGGATTCTTAACCATTGTGCCACCAGGGAAGTCCTAGGAGTCACTCTTCCTAGTGTACAATTCTGTAAGTTTTGACAAACATATACAATTATGGAACCACCATCACAATTAAGATATATAACGATTCCATCACTCCTCCAAAAACTTTTGAGAGCCCAGCCACAGTTAAATATATCTTCCTTTTGGGATCTGGTCCAAGGGCCTTTCACTTCCCCTCAGGAGACCATCTGGCCTTTCCCAGAAAGCTCTTGCTCTCAAGTTGATGGGAATAGCAAGGGTCTGTGTTCACAGTCTAAGGGAGAGGGCCGGATATAACACATATAAGGCCATCCACCCAGACTCTCAAAATGCTCTCAACCCAGGAGGACAGAAGGGAGGAGGGGACAGAGGGACCACCAGTGAGTCACTCCTAGGTTTGTCAAGAGCCAAAGGTACCCCTTTGCTTATCTGGTCTAGCAACTCTGCCCTGTCTCAGCCTCCTCAGATACATACAACACACACAAACATACACACACTACCCACAACACAATTGTTTACACATGCAAGTACACAGACACACATCTAATATATGTGAGTGCCTACATATACATTATCGACTCTATACAAATGTTCATTCACATACAAATAGACAGACATGTATATAGATAAACACATGCACATGCTCATGCACAACTTTTGGGAAAGTTGCATCACATGTGAACATTATCAGCAATTTGCTCTTCCTGTTGCTCCACTTCATACTTCCCCAGGCCATGGGGCAGCAGATGCTGCTTGATTGCTGACTCTTCTTTGGGGCTTCTTTGTTGCTGTGAGTTATGGTGGCTGAAGGTGATGTCTGATTTTCAACTGATCTAGGGAGCTTGTGTGGTTGAGAGACATGAGGAACCTGATACTGGTTATGAATGAGGTATTGGGGGCTGGTGGGGCAGCAGGACATGGATCAGTGTGCAGTGAGAGCTGACTGCCAGAGGTGGCTGTGGGTGTGTCACTCTACCCAGATGTATTTGTGTTTCTTGTCTTAAGAAAGCCCATACTGTGAAGCTTATGTTTTTCTGTATGATCAGTGGGATTCATTTCAGTTTGCACATGGTGAACTCTTCACTGAGCATTGGAGAGGAAGGGTTTTGAGAACCTCTGGGTTCACCAGCTGACCTTTCTTGAATGCTATGCTGTGAGCTGGGAGTGGGCGGGGTCTCGCTGGGTGGGGTCAGCCCTGTTAGTACAGATATGGACTGTCTCTGAAAGGATAAACAAGGCATTGCTGACATAGACTGTTTTGGGGGAGGGAAACTGAGTGGTGGTATCAAGACCCTGTGTGGTGAGATGCAGAGGGCTCTAGGAGTCCCCAGCTGTGGACTCTTAGAAGAGGTGCTGCATTAGCTGGGCCCCGAGGGAGGTCAGCAGGTGAAGGAGGGCAATTAATCTAATGTTAGCTTGGAGTCCAGCCTTGGCCCTATCTTCTCTTCAGAGGCTCTACCTGAGGCCAAGGCAAGAATGTACAGGTGGGAGGGTAAGGGGGGCTGTCCCAGCCTCCTCGCCTATATGGTGTGTCAGGCCAAGGTCCTCCCATCTGCCTAACCACTTTTCCCTTTCACCTCAGAGCAGGCTTAGTTTGGAAGGAGGAGGTAGGGAAGTTCCTGCTCCTGAGGTTTTCTTAGTGGAAGAGGCCATTGGCCCAGGGACTTTGGGATCCAAAAAGTTCTTTCTCCCTTTCAGAGGTACAGGTCTAAATTGGGTTAGCAGGGCCCCAATCTAAGGCCTGAACTTCTAGGTCGTTATCAGGCTCAGGTAGGGGCAGGGAGGTTTTGTATGTGTTTACTGACACAAATCAGAGAAAACGGGTGAGATGGGAGGTGTGGAGGTGAGACAGGCTAGGACCTGCGGCCTTGGACCCTTTGCCGCAGTGGTTGCACAAGGGACTAAAAATAACTGCATACATGGGCAGTTGGGGCAAATTATGTACAACAGGATACAAAAAACCCAAAAGCCCAACTGTCACTTCTGAGGTGTCAGGAGCAAAAGCAGGGTACGGCACATGATCCCTGCACACAGCACCACCAAGGGGGTGGGCAGATCATCCAAGCCACCCCTCCAGCTTGACCCCTGGACCCGCTCCTACCCTCACCCCATTTAAGGGGTCAACTCATTCCCCTCAGGGAGTGAGCAAGGGCACTTGTTACTTGTTTTCACTCCCTTGTGCTGCAGCATGAGTCCCAATAAAGCTTTGCCTGAATTTCTCATCTGGCTTCTTATCAATTTCTATTGATTAAAGAGTCCAAGAACCCGGGTGGGTAACAGAGGAGGAGCCACAAATAAGTGATTAACTTTGGGCTTTCCAAATGCCAAGGTGAGGATGGGTTATGGGTACTATGGTCCCAAACAGGGTGACTGCTGGGAAAGTAGTTGAGTGAGTAGTGAGGCTTGACTGGAGACAGACTGTGTGAAGGGGGATGTTGGAAGAATAATAGGATGGGTGCGTTGAGCCTGGATCATATAAAGCCTTAGCAGTCACACTAGGAAGAGTTTGTGCCCTACTGAGGATTCTGACTGGCAGGCTGTAGCATGACCAGAGCTGTGTGTCTGGCAGATTAATCTTGCTGTGTGAGTAGGGGAGACTAAAGGAAGGGGATGGCATTTCAAAAAGTTTTAATAATACTTATTTTTTGAGTAGATAATACATTCTTATGGTTCAAAACCCAAAAAGTACAAAACAATGTAAAATGAAACACTTCCCTTCTGTTCCCAATCCCTGTCATTCAGTTTCTGTCCCTAGAAGCAATAAAGTTTAACAGAATAATTTATTCTTCCAAAAATAGTATATGCATATACAAGAAAGAATAAAGTACATATTTCTTTTATTTTATCTTTTTTACACAGATGACAGCATATTACACACACCTGTTTTTTACATGTATCACTTTAATTCACACAACAAACATATGAGGCAAGTAATATCATTATCTCCATTTTACAGATGAAAAAATTAAGGCACAGAGAGGTTAAGAAATTTACCTAAAATTACAGATTTTGTAAATGGTAAAGTTGAGATTTGAACCTTGGGTGTCTGACTTCAGAGATCCATTCAGAGTTCCACTCAGAGCTGTTCTTTAATAAGTGACTTTGTTTCTTCTACATTTAATTTATTTATTTTTAATTTTATTTTTTTGAAGTATAGTTGATGTACAACATTATATAAATTACAGGTGTACGATGTAATGATTCACAGTTTTTAAAGGTTATAGTTCACTTATACTTAGTATAAAATATTGGCTATATTCCTTGTGTTGTACACTATATCCTTGTAGCTTATTTTCTACCTAATACTTTGTATCTCTTAATCCCCTACCCCTATATTGCTTTCTCCTACATTTTACTTGTATTTTCAGCTCAGATCTACTTTTTCATTTTTAAAAGCCAGCGTCCAAGAAGTAAATTCAGAACAAAGAATGATGACTTACCTTGAAATTTTATTTTATTTTTACTGTGGATTTTTTTCTCAATTTGAAAAATTGTGGTAAAATACACATAACATAAAAGTTACCATTTTCATCAAGTTTATGTGTACATTCAGAGGCATTAGGTACATTCATAATGTTCTGCAGCCACCACCACCATCCATCTCCAGAACTCTTTTTATTTTGCAAAATAGACACTCTATACCAATTAAACAATAACTCCTCATTCCTCTCCTCCCATCCCCAGCTCCTGGCAACCGCTTTTCTCTTTCTGTCTCTATGACTTTGACTATTCTAGGTACCATATGTAAGTAGAATCACACAGTATTAGTCTTTTTGTGACTGGCTTGTGTCTCAAAAAGACGTCGCATGATGTCCTCAAGCCTCATCCATGTTGTAGCATATGTCAAAATTTCCTTCCTTTTTCAGGCTGAATAATATCCCATTGTATCTATATACTACGTTTTACTTATTCATTCACCTATTGATGGACACTTGGGTTACTTCCATGTTTGAACTGTTACACACACAGTTTTGCACTTGCTTTTTATATTAGCGATATATCTTGGATTTTTTTCTGTATCAGTACCTAATGAGTCTCTTTTATTTTTTTCCTTGTCTTTTCTTCTTTCCTTGTCTTCCTGTTTTGTTTTGCAGATGCATAATATTTCAATATTTACAAGCTGTAGTTTCTTTAACCCGTTCCCTAAAGCTGGATATTTAGATTGTTTCCAGTTTTTTTTTTGGGGGGGCGGTGAAGGGGGTTTCTCTTACAAACAACACTGCAATACAAATATATATAATTTTGCAGTTAGTGTTGATTGAAGATACGCCATGACCTCATTCCAGCTTTCAAAGCAAGGTTTGGCTCTGTGAGTAGATCTGTGTGGACCTTTCCTAGGGGCTCATTTGCTCTGCTCTTGGGCTGATCTATTGTGATCATATCCTCCCTCCCTTTACTCTGGTGTTGCTTTTGTAAGGTACAGACTTGCAAGGTTAGCCCTGCTGTTCCTGCATTTCTCCAGGGAAGAACTACCACCCAAGGGAGTAATAAGGCAGGTAATCTGGTATCTTTCAAAATGATATTTTAAAAATATTTGTTGAATATATATTAAGCAAAGGGAAAGAAACTGATTTATTAATAAAAATTATATACTTTTTCTTTTATATTAAAAATAAAGGATTATTACATGCACTGTATATATCATTGTATTTTATATAATATGAATTTGTCTTTTTTCCCAGTTTTTCCATTATTAATATCATTATCCAGCAACACTCACTAAAGGTAGGGGTAACTTATAAGATACAGTTACAAAGTATTTTTCAAAACATGGTTAGTGATTTTCTGGATTTCGTGTAACCAGGATGTTTCACACTTTCAGTAACCTGTTCTTTTCCCAGCTTCCTTTTATAACTTTCTGAACCAAACAAGGGTTAAAAGTAGACAGAACTGTGCTATGCTTTACTCATTGTTAAAATTTTCAGAACCAATAGAATTTTCTAATGGATATTACGTGGACTGTGTGTGTGTGTGTGTGTGTGTGTGTGTGTGTGGTGTAGGTGTGGAGAGGGAGGGAAAGAGAGAGAGAGAGAGAAGAATGAGTGTAAGGTTTTTGGCATGAACTGAAAGCATGAAGTGCTTTCACTTACTGAGATGGGGAAAGCATGTGGAAGGGGCAGCATATTACGGGTGTAAATTAGAAATTTGATTTGGAATATGTTAACTTTGAGATGCCTCTTAGACCTCCAGATTGAGATGATAAGAAGTCAGTTGGATATACAAATCTGAGTTCAGGACAAGTTCAAGGCAGAGTTAATATATATGAAGTGCTTAAAATGGTACCTTACATATCCTTTTAAACAAGGCAGATCACGACACTCCTTTGTTCAAAATTCTACAGTGACTTTTCCTTTTATTCAGAGACAAAGACAAAATCTTTACAGTGCGGCTACAAGGCTCTCCGTGATCTGCTTCCCCTACCCCAACATATTCTACTTGGGTGATGGTAATGCTAGCTGCTATAACAAATAAACCCCACAGTACCAGTGGCTTCACACAATTGAAGTCTGTTTCTTGTTCACCAAAGAGCCCAGTGCGGGTATTCTTGGTCAGCTGGAAACTTTCCTCCATGTAGTTGATTCAAAGATCCAGGCTCCTCTGTCTTCTGTTTTGCCATTCCTTAGAACCTCATAATTCTCTACTTTTAGCTGGTGGAAGGCAAAAAAGAGAGAGGGAAGAAGCCTCATTTGTTTCTTAAAATTTTAATTAATTAATTAATCTCATTTGCTTATTTTTTAATTTCTTTTTTTTTAAATTGAAGTATAGTTGATTTACAATGCTGTGCCAATCTCTGCTGTATGGCAAAGTGACTCAGTTATACACATATGGACATTCTTTTTTTAATATTCTTTTACATTATGGTTTATCACAGGATATTGAATACAGTTCCCTGGGCTATACAGTAGGAACTTGTTGTTTATCCATCCTATATATAATAGTTTACATCTGCTAATCCCCAACTCCTGGTCCTTCTCTCCCCCAATCCCCTCCCCCTTGGCAGCCACAAGTTTGTTCTCTATGTCTGTGAGTCTGTTTCTGTTTTTTTTTTTTTTAAACCCCACATTTGTTTATTTATTTATTTTTGGCTGTGTTGGGTCTTCGTTTCTGTGCGAGAGCTTTCTCTAGTTGTGGCAAGTGGGGGCCACTCTTCATCGTGGTGCGCGGGCCTCTCACTATCGCGGCCTCTCTTGTTGTGGAGCACAGGCTCCAGATGCGCAGGCTCAGTAGTTGTGGCTCACAGGCCTAGTTGCTCCGCGGCATGTGGGATCTTCCCAGACGAGGGCTCGAACCCGTGTCCCCTGCATTACCAAGCAGACTCTCAACCACTGCGCCACCAGGGAAGCCCTTCCTGTTTCTGTTTTATAGATAGGTTCATTTGTTCCATATTTTAGATTCCACATGTAAGTGATATCATATGGTATTTGTCTTTCTCTTTATGACTTATTTCACTTAGTATGATAATCTCTAGTTGCATCCATGTTGCTGCAAATGGCAATAGTTCTTTCTTTTTTTATGGCTGTGTAGTATTCCACTGTATATATATCACATGTTCTTTATGCATGCATCTCTTGATGGACATTTAGGTTGTTTCCATGTCTTGGCTATTGTGAATAGTGCTGCTATGAACATAGGGGTGCATGTATCTTTTTGAATTATAGTTTTGTCTGGGTATATGCCCAGGAGTGGGATTGCTGGATCACATGGTAATTCTATTTTTAGTTTTCTGAGGAAGCTCTATACTGTTTTTCATAGTGGCTACACCAACTTACATTCCCACCAACAGTGTAGGAAGGGTTCCCTTTTCTCTCATTTGCTTCTTTTTTTATTTATTTTTTAAAATTTTGGCTGCACTGGGTCTTCGTTGTGGTGCGTGGGCTTCTCTCTAGTTGTGGTGTGCTGGCTGCAGAGCTCGTGGGCTCCAGAGCGCAGGCTCAGTAGTTGCAGTGTGTGGGCTTAGTTGCCCTGCGGCATGTGGGATCTTAGTTCCCCGACCAGGGATCGAACCCACGTCCCCTGCATTGGAAGGTGGATTCTTAACCACTGGACCACC
The DNA here is from genome assembly GCF_949987515.2 of Delphinus delphis. Classification (NCBI taxonomy): domain Eukaryota; kingdom Metazoa; phylum Chordata; class Mammalia; order Artiodactyla; family Delphinidae; genus Delphinus; species Delphinus delphis. The sequence continues at coordinate 64,631,519 of NC_082690.1, read as the reverse complement.
AGGGAAGTCCCTTCATTTGCTTCTTCTTCTTTTTTTTTAATCATTTATTTGGTTGTGCTGGGTCTTAGTTGCGGCCGGCAGACTCCTTAGTTGCAGCTCGCAGCCTCCTTAGTTGTGGCATGTGAACTTTTAGTTGCAGCATGCACGTGGGATCTAGTTCCCTGACCAGGAATCAAACCTGGCCCCCTGCATTGGGAGCACGGAAGTCCACTGAGCCACCAGGAAGTCCCCCCTCATTTGCTTCTTAAATACACTAATCTAGCAATGACACACATAAAGTCCTTCACATATTCTATTGGTGAGAACCAGTCACATGACCAACATGTGAATGCAAGTGGGGTGGGAAACGTTGTCCCTGACCAGGCAGCTGCTTCCTAGGGACAACTCCACACACTGTGGAAGGGGAAACATGATTATTTGGTGAACTACAAGCCAACATCACCACACCTACCATCTTCTCCCACTCCTCCCACCCCCAACACTTCCCAGCCATCCTAACCTTCTTATTGCTCCTTGACCACTCCAGGCACACTTTTGCCTCATGCCCTTTCCTGGATTTATCTTCCCTCAGATGTCGACTTGCTGTCTCTCAGATCCTTCATTCTGAAGTGGGTGCCCCAGGTTGCCGCTTATTAAGAGTATATTATGTTCCAGATATTTAAAATTCCTTTCTTCATTCATTAAAAAAATTAATTTATGAATCTTAAAAGCAATCTTGTGGGGGGAAAGGTTGATTATTCTCATTCCAGAGAAGTTAACTGATGTGCCTCAGCTCATACAGCTAGTAGGAGTGGGAGTGAGGATTTAAACTGAAACTTAAAAGCATTCAGCTCTGTTTTTTTTCTCTGACTCTGGCAGAAGCAATCACTCTGCCAAACATATTTCCTACTGGGAAGGAGATCACTTTACAGTTGAGTATTCTGGGTCTCTGAGCAGTTACATTTCCCAGGGCAAATTAATACAGTCTTTCGTTTCTAACTTGTTTTATGAGTTGAGTTAGTGTGAGAGGTCTCCTAGCACCTGATCACCCTGGACACATTGGATAAAAAGTTTCTGGGCTTCAAACTGAGGATAATTAAGACTTTTTGAAGCCTCTTCTTCCACATGACTCCCAGAGTGATCATTCTAAGATGTGAGTCAGAGCTTGTCACTCCTCAGCTTTATTTTGTTTATTTTTTAAAAAATTAAGTCTCTATTTTTTTTTTAAATTTATTTATTTTTAAATTCTTGGCTGCGTTGGGTCTTCATTGTTGTGCGTGGGCTTTCTCTAGTTGCAGAGTGCAGGGGCTACTCTTCTTTGTGGTGTGTGGGCTTCTCATTGCAGTGCCTTGCACAGGCTTCAGTAGTTGTGGCACGCGGGCTTAGTTGCTCCGCAGCATGTGGGATTTTCCTGGACCAGGGCTTGAATCCGTGTAGCCTGCATTGGCAGGCGGATTCTTAACCACTGTGTCACCAGGGAAGTCCCTCCTCAGCTTTAATTCCTGCAGTTTACCATTCCTCTAACACAGGGTAAATTTACAGGGTAAATTCTTTAGCCTGGCATTGGAAGCCTTTCCTGCTCTGTCCCCCTCCTCTCTCCCTGGTTTTATCTCCTTTTAATTCTCTGTCTCCCAGAGAAGTGAATTACTTGTTGTTGCCTGTATGTACCATTTTAATCTGTCACTCCCTGTTGTTGCACACGCTGCCTGAAACATCCTTTCCTCCCCCTTTTACTTGAGAAATTCTTTTTGATCCTTTGGAACTCAGGTTGGATTATATCTCCTTCTGGAAGCCTTCCCTGACCATCCCCCAACCTGGAAAGATGCCCCTCTTCTGTGCCTTGTAACCATTTAGCTCTCTAAACCTCCTCTACTGTCTCTGCAACCCCAGCATGCAAGATAGGGTGAGGCATCACCCTAAATGCACTTTGTGAAGCTACCTTTTCTACACTTTTCTCTTACTAGTTCAGGCAGGTTACATACAAAGAGGAGCAGGTACTATGGTTCCAAGTGACATTGGCTGTGACCTCCAAGCCACCTCCCCCCCAACCAATACTTAAGAGAGGTACCCAGGAGAAAACGCAGGAGATAGCCCAGGGTCAGCCCTTGGGGAAGCCAGCTGCCTTCTAGGGCCTTTAGCAGCAGCCTGCTAGAGCAAACCCTAGGCACACCTCTTGCTGGAATAATAATATAATCTCTAATATTTATTGAGTGCCTTCTACTTCCAGGCACTATTCTGACTACTTAAACTGTATGCGTATTTATCTCATGTAATCTTCACAGAAAACATGACTGCTGGCTCCTGGAGATTGCCCAAGGTCACACAGTAAATGATAAAGTCCAGATTCAAATCTAAGCATTGTTTCTAGAGCCCATTTTAGTAACCACTATACATATTACCTTCTTGTTTTCTGATCTCCAGTTTCCTGCTTAGCTTCTGTAGGAAACCAAATCGCGGGGTCCCAACACAAGTAACAGGAGGCAAGTTTTTCTCCTCCTCATCTCCCACTTCTCTCAGGAGGACCGACTCAGGGATGGAACTGAGAATTCTCAGAAGCAGAAGGGGAGCTCCCAAGTGGCATGGGTCTCTGGAGGCTCTAGGAGAGAAAAAGGGACAGCCTGGTGCATGGGAAAAGGCCTGGCTGGACTGGGGGGGAGGGAGCGGGGACTAACCACGAGCCCAAGATTCTGGTCCAGGCTTTGTCTCTTAGACTCTATGTAACCTTGGGGAAAGCCCTTGCTTCTTTCTGAGCCTTAGTTTCCCCATTTGTAAGCCAAGGGTAAATATAGGGCGGGCAGATCCACCTCGGCCAAAAGAGGGGGAATCCTCAGCTCTACTCGGGAAAGGGCTGGGCGTGGACGTTAGGGAGCGGGGTCAGGGAGAAGGCGCTATCTGGGATCTAGGCCGGTGGGCTTCCTGGAGTTAGGATGAGGTGAGCTTCCGAGCTCAATCCTGCGACCCTATTGCTGTGACAGGGCCGGTCTAAACAGGAGATCGCCGGACCTCTAGTGGGAGGCGGAGCGTGGGCCAGGGTCCCGGCTCTGCGGGATGCGTCCATCCATCCCGCACCTCCTCTGCCTTCCCTAAAGGAGTCGCAGCCCCGAGGGGGTGGAGGTTGCGGGCGGCCCAGTAGTTGCCCGCCGCGCTGCGGAGACTGCCTGGGAAGCTGCGGCCAGCCTGCCCGAAGAGCATCACGTCATCTTTTCCGCGAGGCGCCCGCCCCCTCCCCGAAGGCGCCTGCGCAGGCGCGGTGGGAGGGGGCCGCGGTGGGGGTTCTCCTCAGCGCTTTACGCCCTTTTCCGGGCTACCTCCGTCCGCGGCGCTCTCGGCTGGCGGCGGCGGCGGCGGCGCGGAGGGGAAGGCGTCCAGGATGCGGCGCGGGGCGGCCCGGTGCCCCCCTGCCCCGTCACGGCAGCCGCGGCGGCCGCGGGGACCGGGCCAAGGCCGGGGGCGGCGGCCGGAGCCGCGGTAGCGTCGGCGCCGGCGGGAGGGGCGGCCTGAGGGCGGGCGGGCGCCCGGTGCGGGGGCTCCGCGCTCCGCACGGCCCGGCCCGGCTCGGCCCCGGCGCCATGAGCGGCGGCGGCGGCGGTGGAGGGGGCTCGGCGCCCAGTCGCTTCGCCGACTACTTTGTCATCTGCGGGCTGGACACTGAGACCGGGCTGGAGCCGGACGAGCTGTCGGGTGAGTGCTCGCTGAGCCCGGGGCTTCTTCCCCGCGGCCGCCAGGGACCCCTGAGGAAACCACCCCACCTCCGCTTTGTCCCGGGAGCAGGGCGAGGGTCGGTCGGAAGGACCCAGGGCGGGCGCGGGGTAGGGGGCGTCACTCTGGAGGAGGGGAAACGGACGAGGGGCTCTGAGCCTTGAGGGTTCCGAACGGCCCCTGCTCCCCGCTGAGCTGTGGCCAGGTCCTCCCGGATGAGGAGGAGAGAAGGGTTGTCTTCACAGTCTGGTGAAGGTTGAGTGACTTAGTATAAAATAAAGGGAAGCTTGTCCTCGAACACCCATTAGGGAGGGAAGAAGATATCCCACGTCCTGGTGAAAGTAAGTTCCACCCAGACTTAAAAAAAAAAAAAAAAAAAACCAAAAACTTGGTGAGTTTATCTGGCCTCTTCCCAAGAAGCCTGTGATTGCAGTTCCTCAAAACCGTTCTAACCCAGCGCTGGGCTGGGCCCCCTGGGTTGATGGGACGTGAAGTAATAAAGTGAACTTGGGCCACACCAAGGAGGGTGAGAACTCCCTTACATCTAGAAAGGGCTTGTACTCCGGGGCCGTGCCATATTTTATTGAAAATAATTTATGTCTTTTATGAGGCCAGCGTCATTTGTGAATAAAAGGGCAGCAGCCTAGTTGGAGAGCCTGGGTTGCGTAGTGATGCTTCTCAAGTCATCTTTCAAAGGGAAGTGGTGGAGAAGTGAAGATAGGGCCCAGATCAGATTTGGCACTAATTGCCCAAGAGTGTCAGAATTGTAAAATCCCATGAATTCCACTGCACCGGTGTCAGAGTTGTAAAATCCCCGCGAACTCCACTGCACCGTCATTGGAGCCTTTGAATCTCAAGGTTTGGAAAAGTTTTTGTCTGGAGTGTCCAGTTTGCACGTTTCATGTGGGTGGCGGTTTGTTGTGTCATCCTGATTTGATGAGAGATACTCCTTTTTACTGTTCTGTCATGATGTGTTTACTGTAAAGTTTCTCTCCTGAAGGTGATTATCCTGTTGACTAATTTTACTTTGCTTCGGAGGTGACAGGACAGGTTTTGTGTGGTTTTTTTCCCCCCATCAGAAAAATTTCAGTGTTTCTTATGAAAAAAAAAAAAAAGGTGCATACTTCGAAATGGACTTTTTTTTTTTAAGTGTGTTGTATCACATTTATTGATTTGCATATGTTGAACCTTTCTTAAATCCCAGGGATAAATCCCACTTGGTCATGGTGTATGATCCTTTTAATGTGTTATCGAATTTGGTTTGTTAATATTTTACTGAGAATTTTTACACCTATATTCATCAGGGATACTGGCCTATAGTTTTTTTTCCTTGTAGTGTCCTTACCTAGCTTTGGTATCAGAGTGGCCTCGTAAAATGAGTTTGGAAGTGTTCTGATCTCTTCAGTTTTTTGGAAGAGTTTGACAAAGATTGATGTTAATTCTTCTTTAAATGTTTGGTAGAATTCACTAGGGATACCATCTGGTCCTTGGTTTTTCTTTGTTGGGAGGTTTTTGATTACTGATTCAATTTCCTTACTTATTATTGGTTTGTTCAGATTTTCTATTTTCTCATGATTCCGTCTGGTAGGTTGTACGTTTCTAGAAATTTATCCATTTCTTTTAGATTGTCCTATTTGTCAAAATGGACTTCTAAAAAAGTGATAAATTGATGACCTTTAGCAAGGTCAGAGCAAATACACTATTTCCTCAAATCAATAGCAGAGCAGGTGGAGAAAAAATCATGAATCAGTAATAGAGTTAATACTAGGCCTCTTGTTGGAGTAGTTTTTCACTTTTTTAGGTCTTCAAATTTTTATAATACTGATGTTAATTTTTCATCTGTGTTTCCTATTTGTTAAATTTGTGACTTTGCGATGTGTCAATAGTTGTTGGAATTCAGTTCATGGTACTGGAACTAGAAGGGACCTCAGAGAGGAAAATGAGGCCCAGGAAGGACAGTAGGGCCTATGTCCTGCTAGTTAATTGCTTGACTTTGATCCAGTGCTCCTCTCGTGACACTAAACTGCATCTCATTGCTTGGCTGGGTCTTTAGAAAACACTAACATGTTGAGAAAGACTAAAAATGACACAGTTCTCCCCAGTAAAAGAAACTTTAAACTGGTGGAATAAACCAGTGTGATTTTTATGTTGTGCTTTTAAGTGTCTATTAAATTTTATAGACATTCGATTTTCAAAAATAAAGAGAATGTTTTGCAAATGATAAAGCTTAGGAGTGGAGCCGGGAAGTGATTTGTCAGTGAGAGCATGGGTTTTGGGGTTAAACATTCTTGCTCTGCTGTTGACTAATTCTGTGACTGGGGGCCAAGTTAGATAACTCTGCTGGGGTCCTCATCTATGAAAAAGAGAATGTAAATAAAAAGTGTCTCATCAAGTAGATTCTCAAAAGGTTAATTCTCTTTTAGTGAATATCTGTTAATTATGTGGCTTTTCAGCAAGCTCAAATTGTATACCTGTGAAAGCTTATTGAGAGAATAAAGAAGGGGGGGGGATGAGCTGTATAAAATGTGTAAGGAAGGGTATTTTTCTATCTTTTTAAGTGTGGTTGCAGTAGTGGAATGTCAAGACTATTTATTCAATAGGTGGCCTTTGTTAGAATAAGCACTGATTGAAGGATTTCTTCTTTTCCTTCATTTCATTTCTGGTGGGTTGATAGGGGAATCTGGACTACCCAGAGGGAATCTTTGAGGAAAACAAAACAGAATACAAATAGCTCTTTGAGGGTCAGTCTTGAGACTCTCCAGGGTGCATTTTCTCTCTGCCTTATAGCTCCTAAACTGATGATAGTAAATGAAACTACAGGAAATTGTGAATTGCACCCAGGTTCTCTAGGGAGGTACCAAGGAGTCTATGTTCTCTCCAAGCAAATTAAGTTATATACATCAGATAGCTTCTATACTCTAGGAGTGAATCCAGAACAAGCAGATCAGAGATGCTCAGTGTTCCTTCTGGCTTTATGGAGAAAGTTTAAGATTCATTTTTTTCTGTTTGCAGCAATAAACATAGAGCTTGCTGTGTTGAATATAGACTCTGATCATTGAATTTATAGGAGTCTCTCCATGTCACCTCTCCCCTTTCCTCTAGACTTAAGCATTTAGGCAAGTCATGTAGTTATTTGTTGTGCAAGGAACACAGGAAGATATGAAAATTAATTTTGTTTTCTCTTCTGGTTAGTTGAGGGAGTACTTTGGGTTGAAGGAGAGAAAGGTAATCTATTGGTGAAGCAGAAGTCTAGCCAACTTTGAGAAATGGTATCTGCTTGTTAGCTTTTTGAGTTTGTCAAGGAGATAAGCAAATCTGGAAGAAACATTTTTGATTTTGGTTTTTCATTATTGTTGGCCCATTCTAAGTGGGGCAGATGGTAGTAGAGTCCAGTCCCTCTTTCTGCCTCTTTGATGGATGGGTGTTTTGGGCATATTCATTTTCCATTTTTCTTCTTATGGTCACCACCAGGTAACTGCAGGAGAAGGTTTACCATGACATGGGACTCCTGAGTTTACGTTCCCTATCTCTGCCTGAGAGTTAAGTTTCCAGAATGCTAGTAACCTATTTCTTACTATGGAATCTTTACGTTCCTCTGCACTGACCTGCACCCAGCATTGAGATATAAGTATCCTAGGTTTATGCATCCACTACTGCAGTTTCCCAGGCTCTGAGTGGTGGGTCTTACCAAGAATTGAAGAGAGGGCTTAGGAACATAGATAGTTGGGAAACTGGCCAGTGTCCTGTATGAACCTGCTTAGAACATTGACATACCCTGAAATCATCTCTTAATGTCACCATTAGAAGAGAGAAAAAATGCTCCCTGTCCAGGAAAGCCAGAGGACTGGTCAGATCATACTTCTCCTTAACTATATTGGGCAATGAAATTAGAACAACAGAATCATGGAATGTCAAACATGGAAGCTCTCTTAGAGACTATATAACCTTCTGACTTTACAGATGAGGAAACTGAGGCTCTGAGAAAGTTGGAGAATATTTGTCTCCCTTGCCACGTTTTATCCTTCTTTTCTGCTACTGGAGTGCTGCTTTGCATGCTTTGCAGTAGTTTGATGAGTGTGGGGGAGACAAGTAAAATACTTGTCTGGCAGGGGTGGGAGCAGACATGGCAATTTTGTCTAGTGCAGGTTTCCGTTTCATGTTAAGCAAGAATACTGTGCATGATTATCAAGAGAGAGATCTTAATTTTTTTTTTTTTGCGGTATGCGGGCCTCTCACTGTTGTGGCCTCTCCCGTTGCGGAGCACAGACTCCGGACGTGCAGGCTCAGTGGCCATGGCTCATGGGCCCAGCTGCTCTGTGCCATTTGGGATCTTCCCGGACCGGGGCACGAACCCGTGTCCCCTGCATCGGCAGGTGGACTCTCAGCCACTGCGGCACCAGGGAAGCCCGAGATCTTAATTTTTTTAGCTTTTTCTTTTTTAATATATTTAAAAAAAATAGTTTTATTTATTTTTGGCTGCTTTGGGTCTTTGTTGCTGTGCGCGGGCTCTTCTCTTGTTGCAGTGAGTGGGGGTTACTCTTCGTTGCGGTGCGCGGGCTTCTCATTGCGGTGGCTTCTCTTGTTGAGGAGCACGGGCTCTAGGTGCGTGGGCTTCAGTAGTTGTGGTGCACTGGCTCAGTAGTTGTGGCTCACGGGCCTATTTGCTCCGTGGCATGTGGGATCTTCCCAGACCAGGGTTTGAACCTGTGTCCCCTGCGTTGACAGGCGGATTCCCAACCACTGCGCCACCAGGGAAGCCTAGCTTTTTCTTTTAATGTAATTTCACACCAAACATTGACATGAATGGTACAAAGAACTTCAGTACATCCTTTTTCCAGATTCACTGTTAACATTTTGCTCCAGTTGCTTTATCACTTATATATGTGTCTTATCTTTCTCTCTCTAATATATAAAAAATCTTTATTGAGATTTAATTCTATTTAAAGTACACAATTCAGTGTTTTTTAGTATATTCACAGAGTTGCGAAATCATGACTAAAGTCAATTTTAGAATATTTTCATCACTCTCCCCCCAAAACCTATACCGTTTAGCAGTTACTTCCCATATCCTTCCAACTCCCTAACATCCCAGCTTTAAGCCACCACTAATCTACTTTTTTTTTTCCTCCTTGGGTGAAAAAACTTTTATTTTCTTATCACCAAATCAGTACTAGTTCACATCATTATTCTTCACATCCATGATAATAAGAAAAACTTAATCTCTTCATAGTAGTTAACATTTTAATATAGATCCTTCTAAACCTTTTATTAAAATGAAAGTTATTTTTGTTATTGTACTTATAATTTCGTAAAAACAGGTGCTGATGAGTTGGAGAAAGAAGAGAGTTTGAGGGCAGTAGGTTGATTGGGAACCACTAATCTACCTTTGATCTTTATGGATTTGTCTATTCTGGACATTACATATAAATGGAATCACAATATATGGTCTTTTGTGATTGGCTTCTTTCACCTAGCATGTTTTCAAGGTTCATCTATGTTGTAGCATGTATCAGTATATCATTTCTTTTTATGGCTGAATGATATTGTATAAATATACCACATTTTACTTATCGTAAGTTGATGGACATTGGGTTATTTATATACTTTTTGGTTATTATAAATAATGCTACTGTAAACATTTGTGTACATATTTTTGTGTGGACATATGTTTTCATATCTCTTAGGTATATACCTAGGAGTGGAATAGCTGAGTCATGTGGCAATTGTATGTTTAACCTTTTGAGAAATTGCAGACTCTTTTCCAAAACAGCTGCACTGGTTTACATTTCCACTAGCAGTGTTTGAGGGTTCCACACTCTATATCCTCACCAACACTTATTATCTTTTTGATCATGGGCATCCTAGTGGGTGTAAAGTGGTTATCTCAGTGTGATTTTGATTTGCATATTCTTGGTGACTAAGAAGGATATCTTATTTAAAAGAAAAAAAAAGTTATCTCTTCTCAGAGATGAAGTGGGTATAAAAAGTTTGATGAGCCAGTTTCAAACAGGGAGTCAATTTGAAATAACCTTAATTTTTATTTTCCTCTACCAGTCTGGTCAATTCAGCACAGATTCTCTCATGATCATTTTATAAAGGCATCCCTGCTCTGAAGCTCAGACTCCTAGCTGAAGCAAAACTCAAATCCTGGTAGCTTACCTCAGGCATCTGTGGATACTTCCAGAGTTCAGGGTAGAAGGGGGAGATTTCCTAAGTTAGGTCATGTGTTTCCTTTTATAAGGTAGAGCAAATAAGAAGTCAAGAGGAGACACTACTAGCACACAGAAAACAATTACAGAGCAGCCCCAAGGTGATTTAAAATTATATGCTAAATTTAGTTGGAGAGGCTATATTTTTAACATAAGAGCACCCTACTTCACACTCTCTCAGGTAGGGAGGATCACACTGAAGGTAAGTGGATTTTACTTTAATAACAATGGGGCTCTGCTCCTCTCTTCTTAGGAGGAAATCCCGAGTCACAGTGTTTCGTGCTTAAACCAAGTTCTTAGACTCTGTTCCGCCCTTCCTTCCTTCTGTACTAGATTATAAATAGTTTTCTTTGCCTAGGGCCTCCTTCGGCAATACCCATTTCTAGTCCTATATCCTTTTATAAGCTTGTTGTTTTTTGCTAACTCTGGAGGAAGGTGTACTTGTACTTGGCTTGGCTTCTCAATTCCTGTTGGCATCTCAATTCCTGTTGCCAAATTCTGGATTTGAATTACTGTCAGGTGGTCTTAGAGGTCTCTTAGGAACCTAGGTACACATGAGGGAACCTATGTTGATATGTTTTAGGTTACTGCTGATACGGCATAGGACCTAGTAAAAGAGAGAAAGCCTTGCCCTTTAGAAGCTGGTGACTTCTTGTGGAATTCAGTGATTACACAGAGACTATCGTTGCCAGATTTTTAGGTTTAGTTCTCAAAAGTTATTAAGTGAGGCAGTTACTGGTCAAATGTCTATGTTCCAGATGTTTTGTAATGACTGATTTTAGTTTAGAGTATACAGAACCCTGGACTGGGTTTGTGAGTGTCAGAGTCCTGTCGTGGTGGAAAACGAGGGCATGTGCTAGCTTTCAAGCTGTTTTCTTCCAAGTGTGCTTCCAAGGGGTCGGGTATGGCTCCAGGAAGTTAGATGGGAACAGCTATGGTTTAGACCATCAAGTTTCTCAAATGTTATACTTAGGATATTTGCTTGATGGTCATCCACGGGATCTATCATAGTTTCTTGTTAAAGAGAGCCAGGTTAGTAATTCTTGTTTGTTTCTTTTGTTCATTAGTATGATGGGCAATTCAGGTCAAAATTTTGCTAGGCCATCTGTGGTCTACTGAATGGGCTGAACTAGCTGCGTTAATCTAAAATGTTTTCATGGAGTGCTGAGAGGCTGTGAGCAGGGAGAAGATGTGTGGAGCTTCCTCTTATTAAGCTTCATCCCTCTGTGAGTGTGGGATTTCTTGTTTTCTAAACTACTTCTAGGTGGCAAAACATAATATAAGTGTGCATTCATTTATATTGGTCACAGAATCAAAAACTGTCAGAGCTAGGTCTGAGATAGTCCAGCCACCACTTTTGACAAATGGTAATGATTAATATTTGTAAATGATTTAATAGTTTTTGGGCTTCCCTGGTGGCACAGTGGTTGAGAATCTGCCTGCCAGTGCAGCAGACACGGGTTCGAGCCCTGGTCTGGGAAGATCCCACATGCCGCGGAGCAACTAAGCCCTTGAGCCACAACTATTGAGCCTGCGCGTCTGGAGCTTGTGCTCTGCAACAAGAGAGGCCGCGACAGTGAGAGGTCCGTGCACCGCGATGAAGACTGGCCCCTGCTCGCCACAACTAGAGAAAGCCCACACACAGAAGCGAAGACCCAACACAGCCAAAATTAAATAAATAAATAAATAAAATAAAAAAAAAAAAAAAGATGTAATAGTTTTAAAACAGTTTTTAATATTTTCAGTCCCATTTGAAAATATAATTTTTTGTCCACTGTTACCCAGAAAGTTAGAAAGAACTGTTAGAATCCAGGTCTTCTGTCTGCTATCTCACCAGTGATGAGATTATTCTTTTTTTTTTTTTTTTTTTTTGGCTGCATCATATGGCTTTTGGGATCTTAGTTCCCCGACCAGGGATTGAACCTGAGCCCTCGACAATGAAAGCCCAGAGTCCTAACCACTGGACTGCCAGGGAATTCCCGAGATTATTCTTTTAAAATGATAGATTTGGGTATATTGAAGCAATGGCTTAATCATCGAGTGGCAGAGCTGTGGCATGGCCTCTTTGATCAGTCCCCAACCCACAATGCAGTAGAGGAACTCTGTCAGGGGAGGAGTCAGGTCACTCGTTTTTTGAATTGTAGTTAAGGCTGGTTGTTATTTTATATATATATATTTTCCTGTCTCCCCATTCTTATCAGTTCTGGAAATGTTTTTCTTAGACCAAATAGTTACTGGGGCTTTGTTTCTAAGAAGTTCTGTTTTTTGTGTGGCTGTTTCAGGATGTTTTATGCTGTTTGTCTGAGGTCTGTTTTCTTTGAAAAGAAAAAAAAGAGGTTTGCACCTACTAACCTCAGAAATCCCTCAGTGTAACCTGCAGGTTGCATCTTTTTGTGGTTATTGTTGGGTGCTGGCTATGACTTCTGATTTACCATATTCTTTATAATGAAAGGTAATGGGAAGCAACTAAGAAACTTTCAGGATTTTTTGTATTTAATTTAATTTATTTTTTTATACAGCAGGTTCTTATTACTTATCTATTTTATACGTATTAGTGTATACATGTCAATCCCAATCTCCCAATCCATCCCACCACCACCACCTCCCCTGCCACTTTCTCCCCTTGGTGTCCATACGTTTGTTCTCTACATCTGTGTCTGTATTTCTACCCTGCAAACCGGTTCATCTGTACCATTTTTCTAGGTTCCACATATATGCGTTAATATACGATATTTGTTTTTCTCTTTCTGACTTACTTCACTCTGTATGACAGTCTCTAGATCCATCCACGTCTCTACAAGTGACCCAATTTCGTTCCTTTTTATGGCTGAGTAATATTCCATTGCATATACGTACTACATCTTCTTTATCCATTCGTCTGTCAATGGGCATTTAGGTTGCTTCCATGACCTGGCTATTTGTAAAGAAACTTTCAGGATTTTTAAAGTCAGGAAGACAGAGAAGGAAATGATTTAGAAATAATAATCATAAGCTAGGATTTATAAGTGGATAAACCCAATTTACAACAAATTACATTCATTAAAAACAGTAATACATTAGAATTACTCTCCAGGAATGTCAAAAGAATTGGTTCCTTTCTCAGTTGTGTCATCTCTGGTGTCCTTTTTTTCTTTATTTTTGTAGTTTTAGAATAATGGCTTTCTAAGAATGTCATGAAGATAGGTATTAATTATTGTTATATTGTTGAAGAAAACCAGAGGTTTTATTTTGAGTAAGTTAAATGTCTCTTTTCTAGTTTTCCCCATAGTCTTTTTTTTTTTAATTTAAAAAAGTTTTATTTATTTATTTTTTGGCTGCATCAGGTCTTAGTTGTGGCACGCGGGATCTTTTGTTGCAGCGCGTGGGCCCTTTGTTGCAGTGTGTGGGCTTCTCTCTAGTTGTGGCACACAGGTTCATTAGTTGTGGTGTGCGAGCTCATTAGTTGTGGAGCATGGGCTTAGTTGCCCCATGGCATGTGGGATCTTAGTTCCCTGACCAGGGATCAAACAGACGTCCCCTGCATTGCAAGATGGATTCTTAACCACTGGACCACTAGGGAAGTCCCTTCCCTGGAGTCTTTATTTGACAATGACCATTACATTAAAATTTTTTTTCCTGATTATAAAAACCGTAGGTTATTATACAAATTAAAAAATTACAGAACTATGTTATAACTTCTCTTGTCCCAGAGTCAGGTAGACAAATTTCTGAGCTTTGCTAGAAGAAATGCTTTACATAGTAGGTATTTGATAAAGATTTGTATTAATTATGAAAAGGTAAAGGCTGCTTATTCAGATTTTCAAAGAATTGTATGTAATCATATATATATGTATTTCTGATATAAGGCATAGTACTTAACTTTTTAGAACTTAAAGAAGCCAGACTTCCACAACTTTTCTAAGTGCTGAGTAATAAAGAAGGTGGGGTCTGTAGAGGAGGAGAGTAGCAATGATTGTTTACCCATACTCAAAAAGCTGAGGGCCAACGTCAGATTTAGAGGTAAGATGGTGATGTGAGAGGCATTTTGTATTGCACTGTGATTATTTTGTAATTTTTAATGTATAAAGCTAAATTTTATAATAGTTCAGATGAACCTTTTTTTTTTTTTTTAAATGAATCTAGTTTTAGTTTATTTAACCAGTCCCATGGACTTAGGATCACAATCTCTTATTGGGAAAAATAAAACGAATACCTAGACGTATCACCTGCTAAACTGACATCCATCCAGTTTTGCTTAGCTCTGAGGTTCTGTATGTTCAAATGGTATTTAATCCCTTTCTTTGCTAAGTAATTAAGCTAGCATTCTTCTTTTACCCCCATTTTCTCACATCTCTGTGAAACACATTCTTTCCACTGCACTTTTATTGTGTGGAAAGTTGGTATTTAAGCATCTGTAGTTTTTTTTTTTTTTTTTTTTGTTATATACACTTACTTGTTTTATTTTCAGATTCCACATATAAGTGATAACGTACAGTATTTGTCTTTCCCTGTCTAATTTATTTCACTAAGCATAATACCCTCTAGGTCCATCGACACTGTTGTGAATGGCAGAATATTTCCATTGTATTCAATATATATTATATCTTCTGTATCCATTCATCTGTTAATGGACAAGCATGTCCGTTTCACATCTTGGCTATTGTAAATAGTGGTGCTATGAATATTGGAATGCATGTATCTTTTCAAAGTAGTGTTTTCCTTTTCTTCAGATATATACCCAGGAGTAGAATTGCTGGATCGAAGCATCTGTAGTTTTATCTTCTAGAAGAATGTTTAGTGTTTTGTGGAGGATTGTTGGTCTCCTGGTCCAGCTCTGTTGGCTGCTTAGCTCAGTTGGTTATGAGTGTGATGAATTTAAAAAGGCCAGGGTCATTGAGTCAGTCTTCGTAAGGACCAGTTAGCTTTGTTCTACCCACTTTTGTACTAGCCTCTGCTGACCATCCCACTCACAAGTACACTGTAGTTAATGGGGAACACAGACAAGGAAATGAGGCTAGAGTAAACTGTTCAATCCCTCATAACTAAATTAATAGCTATTTATTGTTTAGTGAATACATTTCAATTCTAGGTACCAAATGACATTATCCTCGCTTTACGGATTAGGAAACTAAAGTGCAGGGAATTTAAATAACATGCTTGAGTTCCCATAGCAAGAATTAGGAACCTTTTTTCCCTGTCTCTAAAGTCCTCTACCATATACCTTTCTGTTATTGAAAGACCAACTTAGTGATGGGACAGTTGTTTGCATACATGTGTGAGATAGAGTTGCTGTTCTTGTGGAGCTCATAGTCTTCTGACAAGTCAGGCATACATAAACCAATAGCTGTGGAAGAGGATCAGTTCCTTAAGTGAGGAGCAGATAATGAGGTGTTGCTGGGGTTCAGGAGAGGGAAAGAGTATTCTGTTCTCTAGCTTTGTAGTTTATGTCTTGCAAAATTTGCTGTAGAGGGCTTAGCTCTGGCTGTGACCCTGAACAAAAACATGGTCTCTCATGTATTCATTGATTAGTTCAATGCTCATTTAATATGTACAAAAACACCTTTGGCCTATACATAAGTTACAGACTCTGAGGTTTGGAAAAAACATATTTGAAGGTCAACCATGTAAGGAGTGGATTTTCTCTCTCTAAAAATAAAACTTTAAATTATAAAGTACATTTCTTATAGGGAACTTAGAAATTATAGAAAGATACAGAAATAAGTCACTCACGAGTGACTATTCAGAATTAAGCTTGTAGCATTTTGATGTCTTTTTGTAGTTCCTTCCAATTCTTAAAAGTTCGTATTGCAGTCTGCCTTAAGCACAAGTCCTAAGTATATAGCTTGATGTATTTTTACATATGTTTACATGTGTATAGTCATCACCAATATTCTTTCCAGTTTTTACTATATGTGGGTGTATGTGTGTATACTTTTACATACTGTGATAAGGCGAAATGCAAACATTTTATGTTTTGATTTTTTTTTTCACTTAATGTCCTGTCATGAGTATTTCTCAATATCAGCAAGTATTCTCCTGAAATTTTATTGTGCCTAGTTAAGAGTTAATTAATTACAAGTAATAGAAACTCATTCAAACAAGCTGAAGTAAAAAGGGGATTTATTTCAAATTATAACATTCTATATATTTATAAATAACATCTTAAAAAATATCCCACATCAGTACAAAGATCTTTCTGGTGAATATATTCAAATTTTTATTTTATCAAATACCCTTGTACAAGTATTTTTACACTTGTGGGAGTCATTGTATGGGATTAATTGATAAAACTAGACTCTGTGAGTCCAAGGAATAATGTATATTTTAAGTTTTAATAGATATTGCCTAATCGCCCTCTTCAAAAGGTTAGCCTCTCACCAACAATAAGATTCTACCAATTTTTTCTCTATATCTGCAACGAAATATTAACTGCTTTTCTAAAATGTTTTCAATCTGCTGGGAAGAAAATGTGTGTTTTAATCTAAATTTAACTATTTGTGAGGCTGAGTATCTTTTCATATATTTCATGTACACTTGTGTATTTCATGTTTCACTCCTTCAATGAATTACCTGTTCAGTCCTTTTGTTCATATTTCTGTTGTGTTGTTTATATTTTTCTCATTGATTTGCAGAAACTTTATCTCTTAGGAATATTTTGATTCTCAGGAAATACCTCAGAAACACTTGCAGTGAAAAACAATATATGTACACTAATATAGAGTTATAAAATTGAGATCATAAGAGAAAAAAATGTTGTATCCTGCTTTTTAAATTTACTGTTATATGTTGATCATTTTCCCATGTTTTTAAATATGTCTTGAATAGTTTTCTCATGCCATTAAGTATTCTTCATAAACATGATTTTAATTGTTATTTGATTCCAAAGTATGAGTGAATTGTAAAATTTTAATGATTACTTGGCACTTGGGTGGTTTGTTTATACTTTTTTATGATAAATAATTTTACAACGTGTATACTTTATCCAAATCTGTGAGTGTCTGTTGCTTTAGTATATATAACAGTAAGACAGTTATTAAGTCAAATTAGATGAACCTTTAAGCACATTTCATGTGTAATGATGAATTTCTTCTTGGAAGTGCTATACCAATTTATGCTCACTTCTAGCTTGCCATCATTTATGTATATATATATATATATTTTTTTTTGGGGGGGCTTGGTAGATTACACATAACAAAATTTACCATTTTAACCATTTAACATAGTTCAGTGGCATTTAGTACATTTCACAATATTGTGCAGTCATCACCATTATGATATATATAACATGTTCATCACCCCAAAAGGAAACCTGTACTCATTGAACAGTCACTCCCTATTCCTCCCTCCCCCAAACCCCCGGCAACCTCTAATCTGCTCTCCGTTTCTTTGAATTTGCCTATTCTGGATATTTAATATAAATGGAATCATACAATATATGGCCTTCTGTGACTGGCTTCTTTCACTTAGCATAATGTTTCCAAGGTTTATCCATGTTGTAGCATAAATTAGTACCTCATTCCTTCCATTATATGGTTGTTATTGTATGTGTGAATGTTTATTCATTCACTTGATGGACATTTGGGTTGTTTCCACTTTTTGGCTATTATGAATAGTGCTGCTATGAGCATTTGTGTTCAAGGTTCTGTAGGAACACCTGTTTGAGTATACACCCAGGAGTGGAATTGTTGGGTCGTATGGTAACTCTGTGTTTAATCTTTTGAAGAACTGCCAAACTGTTTTCCACAGTGACTGCACCATTTTACATTCAGACTGTCAACACACGAGGGCTCTACTTTCTCCACATCCTCACTAATTCTCATTGTTTTCCTTTTTTGGGATATCATTATGTTTTAATCTGTATTTCTTTGACTACTACTAAGGTATATTTTTTAAAAAGCTATTTATTAATCCTTTGTGTTCTTATCGTGAATTGTCTGTGTATGCTTTTTATAATTTCTTTTATTGCTCTTTTTTTGTGGGGGATTGGGGAGGGTTGAGGTTAGGCTGCTTTTGAAGGATAATTATGGATTTCTTTTGCTTAGGAAAGCTGGTGAGTTAGCTACAGAAGTAAGGGGTAAAAAAATGCGGTTTGGAGGGTGTATTAGTTTCCTATGACTGCTGCAACAGATTACCATAAACTGGGCGGCTTAAAACAATAGTGATTTTTTTTTTCCTCCTCTGTTCTGGAGGCCAGAAGTCCAAATTCAAGGTGTCAGCAGGCTGCATTCCCTCAGAGGGCCTTTGGGGAGAATAATTCTTTGCCTCTCCCAGCTTCTGGTGGCTGCATTTCTTGGCTTCTGGCCACATCACTCACATCTTCACATCACCATCACCTTTGTGTCTTCTCTGTGTGTCTATCTTATAAGGATACTTCTCTTTGGATTTAGAGCCCACTCAGCTAATTCAGGATGATCTTCTCATCTCAAGATCTTTGATAACCTCTGTAAAGATCTTTTCAAATAAGATAATATTCACAGCTTCTGGGGAGTACGATGTGGACATATCTTTTTTGGGGCCAGCATTCCACCCACTACAGAGGGGCTAAAGGGTAGGTTTTGAATTTCTCTAAGTGTGAGCAAGAAGCAGAGAGGAGTAAAAAGGAGAGCCTAGGAAGAATACTTAGGGAAGAAGAAACTAATATCACCATTGCTCTGTACTGTTACTACACTTGGCATTCAGAAATACCATTGGACTTTTTTTGGCTGTGCTGCGCAGCTTGTGGGATCTTAGTTCCCTGACCGGGAATTGAACCTGGGGCATGGCAATGAAAGTGCTGAGTCCTAACCCCTGGACTGCCAGGGAACTCTCTAGGACTGTTTTTTTAAATTACAGTATAGTTGATTTACAGTGTTATACCATAGGATTTTAGGATAAAAATGACTTAGGTCCAGTTATATTTGACAGAAGCCATGTAACTCCGACAAAAATCAAACTTCTGTTTTGGTAGAACATTCTTATCTATAATAAAGTATTTCTTTAGCACAGTGATGTTGGAACCAGTCAGATATGTTGTCATTGTCATCAGTAATCACTGTCTTATCTAGGCCTTGTATTTGTGCTATATTCTTTTAATATAGGCAACAAAGGCTCATAAAAGAGAAGCAAGAGCTGGTTAGACTTTCCAAACCTCTCATTTTACAGAGGAAGAACATGTGGCTGGGAGGGTTTTGAATAATTTGTCTGGGTTCCCGCAGCTGGTTAGTTAACTTAGCACTGAAACTTGAATTTGGGGTCTCTTAATTCTTAGGTGAGTGTTTTTTCCCATGATGTGGTATACAAACTGTGCAAACTGTTAAAGAAGTAAATATTTGTGAATCTATATCTGTATTTATATTGGTCTCCTCTCCTTAAAGCTGAGGTTCTCTGCTGGGATAGTAAAGGATATAGTGTAGCCTAAAAGTTACATCTGTCACCTGGATCAGAATCCTCCATTTACTGTTTGTGTGACCTTGGGTGATTTACTTCTCTGTTTTAATTACTTCATTTTTTTGGTAAGTTTATTTATTTTATTTATTTTTGGCTGCGTTGGGTCTTTGTTGCTACACGCGGGTTTCTCTAGTTGCGGCAAGTAGGGGCCACTCTTCATCGCGGTGCACAGGCTTCTCATTGTGGTGGCTTCTCGTTGCAGAGCACGGGCTCCAGGTGCGTGGGCTTCAGTAGTTGTGGCACGTGGGCTCAGTGGTTGTGGCTCGTGGGCTCTAGAGTGCAGGTTCAGTAGTTGTGGCACATGGGCTTATTTGCTCCGCAGCATGTGAGATCTTCCAGGACCAGGACTGGAACCTGTGTCCCCTGCATTGGCAGGCGGACTCTCAACCACTGTGCCACCAGGGAAGCCTTAGTTACTTCATTTTTAAAGTGGAAATAAAACCTATCTCTTAGGGATTTTGTAGGATTAAATAAGTTAATACATTAAATGGCTTGGAATAGTGCCTGGCACATGATGAGTATCCATTAAATGTTTGCTATTGCTAACATTTTTATTCTTTGCATCACTTAATTTTCTATATAATTTTGACATTGTTGGGAAGTGGAAATGGGGTAATAGTACTACATACATTATCTCATTTGGGCCTGTTAGCAACCATATGAGAGAAGTTTTATTTTTCCCATTTTATGGACGAGGAAACTGAGGCACAACACAATTTGCCTGAGGTTATACAGCTAATATACAGAAAGGCTGGGGTTCGAACTCAAATCTGTCAGAATCTGGAGTTTATGCTTTAAAAAAAAAGTAAAACTTTACTAAGGAAACAAACAAACACAGTAAAGTACACGTCAAAGTGTACACTGTGATATATTTTCACAAACTGAACACACCCATGTTGCCAGAACCCCAGAATCCTTCCTTGTGCTTCTTCCAGTCCGTAATTGCCCTCCCACCCACCAAAGGTAACCACTGTTCTGACTTCTAACAGCATCAATTAGTTTTGCCTGTCTTTGTACTTTATATAAATGTAACCATACACTATGTGCTCTTTTGTGTCTGGATTTTTTTTTGCACATTATGTCTGAGAGGTTCATTCATACTGTTATATGCAGTTTTAGATTGATCATTCTCACTGCTGTGTTTCCTTTTGTGTTAACTACTCAATAATTTCTCTCTCAATTCCACTGTTGTTGACACTTGGATAGTGTCTAGATTTTGAATGTTAACAATAGTGATATGTTATGAACATTTCCTGTATGTGCCCTTTTTGTGAACGTGCACTTTGTCCTGTTGAGTATATACCTAGGAGTGGAGTTGCTGGGTCATAGGTTTATGTTCAGCTTTAGTAGATACTGCCGTGCTGTTTTCCACAGTAGCTGGATCAATTTACATTCTCAATTGCAGTGCATGAGAGTGTAGGTTGCTCCCTATCCTTACCAACACTCAGCATTTTCCTTCCTTTTCATTTTAGCTATTCTAGCGGTTATGTAGTGGTATTGCATTACTTAAATTTGCATTTTCTGGATGACTGATGAAGTTGAGTACCTCTCAAAGGTTTATCCGTTATTTGTATATCCTCTTTATAGAAGTATCCAAGTCTTTTGCCATTTTTCTTTTAGGTGGTCTTTTTTTTCCTTATTGATTTAATGGAATCTTTATATGTTTCTAGGTATGTTTCTTGTTTCAGTTATATGTATTGCAAGTTATCTTCTTGTGATTTGTGTATTTCCTTTTCATTCTCTTCACGGTGACTTTTAAAGAACAGAAATTTTTAGTTATAATATAATCCATTTTATCAGTTTTCTCTCTTTATGTTTCATGCATCTTGTATTCTGTTTAAGATATCTTTGCTATTGCAGGGTCACAAAGATGTTCTGTTTCCTTCTTAAGCTTTTATTGTTTTACCTTTCACATTTAGATCTGAAATCCCAGAGCTAACTCTCTTAAGCACTATGCTATAACACAATTCTGTACTGCCTGAAAAAGCTCCCCCATCTCTGCGTGTGTGTGTGTGTGTGTGTGTGTGTGTGTGTGTGTCTGCGTGCACGGGCGCACACCATTTATCAGCATTCTGTAGAGTGAAAGAGAAACATGTCCATTGCTCTCACAGCTGGGCCTAAAGTACAACAAGGCTTTGAAATGACCAATAACAGTGCTTTTAATACACATTTAGTAAAACAAATGTTAGTCATTGTTCTTTTTTAAAAAAAATTATTTATTTAATTTATTTTTGGCTGCATTGGGTCTTTGTTGCTGTGCACGGGCTTTCTCTAGTTGTGGTGAGTGGGGGCTACTCTTCGTTGTGGTGCGCAGGCTTCTCATTGCAGTGGCTTCTCTTGTTGCGGAGCACGGGCTCTAGGCACGCGGGCTTCGGTAGTTGTAGCTCATGGGCTCTAGAGTGCAGGCTCAGTAGTTGTGGAGCACTGACTTACTTGTTCCACAGCATGTGGGATCTTCCTGGACCAGGACTTGAACCTGTGTCCCCTGCATTGGCAGGCGGATTCTTTTTTTTTTTTTTTTTTTCTTTCAGGTGGATTCTTAACCAGTGCGCCACCAGGGAAGCCCAGTCATTGTTCTTTGATTTAGTACCAATTGGTAAAATTTTAGTAGTTTAGGAAACTCTGTAAAAAAAAAAAAAAGGTTGTTAGTATAAAAGGCCTTAAGGGTGAAGATAATTCTCTTCTGTTATTAAGGGTAACCTGACAGGAGGTTCCCAGATTCTTAAATCTTGGCACTCTGGGAAAGAAGACTGTTGGGTGCTTCCTTGTGAGCTGTGGTTTGAAATTTGAATTTAGGGACATTTTAGTGTTTTTGGTACAGCCACGTTTCCTGCTCTGGGTTCTGCTTTGGTACTCATTCTGTGAAGCAGATAAATGCTGTCACTTTCATGCAGTAGAGGCTTTCTTTTGGGGAAGCATTTGGGAATTTCCAGGGCATTTCTGTGTCTTGTTTTCATGGTTGAAGATTTAGATGTGATTCTTGCATGTATGGCTATTTTTTTGCCTCTTGTGCTCCATACAAGTATGTCCCATATGCTTTACACATATTTACACACTCAGTCCTCTCAATACACCTATGAAATAGGTATTATTATCCCTGCATTACAGGTGAGGAAACTGAGATTTATAGAAGAGAGACCTTAGGCAGATTACTTAAAATTCAACAAGACATGGAACTAGTATTTGAATTTAGATTTGCTGTCATTAAAGTCCTGTTTCTTCCACTATTATAGTATCTATATCACAGGATATACAGCAGTATCTTCCTAGCTTCATCTGGATGAGAGGCCCATTCAGATTTCTGAGGCCTGTCTGCCTGGAGGACGAAATACAAGTTTACTCAAGTGTGTTCATGAATTCCAGGAGGGGTTGATTTTGAATGATAATTTTTAAAAATTAATTAATTAATTAATTAACTTTTGGCTGTGTTGGGTCTTCGTTGCTGTGCATGGGCTTTCTCTCGTTGTGGTGAGTGGGCTTCTCATTGCGGTGGCTTCTCTTGTTGGGAGCATGGGCTCTAGGGTGTGCAGGCTTCAGTGGTTGTGGCACATGGGCTCAGTAGTTGTGGCTCGCGGGCTCTAGAACGCAGGCTCAGTAGTTGTGGTGCACGGGCTTAGTTGCTTTGCAACATGTGAGATCTTCCTGGACCAGGGCTCGAACCTGTGTCCCCTGCATTGGCAGGCGGATTCTTAACCACTGTGCCATCAAGAAAGCCCCTTGAATGATAAATTTTTATGTCTCTATAGCACTTAGCGGCATAGAGTTGTGTGCTACACAGTGGGAACTCAATGAAGATTAATGGATAAATTGCTTGAGTATGGAATAATGTAGTAATGTCACAGAATGGGTGAATGTGGGGTAGACAGGGTCTCTATCCGGTGGCTGAGTGGAGAAAACATCAGTCTGTGCTTATATTTATAGCTTGGATTTGTTGAGAGGGTGTGATTATGATGTTAGGTTTTTTTTTTTTCGTTTTTTTTTTTTTTGCGGTATGCGGGCCTCTCACTGTTGTGGCCTCTCCCGTTGCGGAGCACAGGCTCCGGACACGCAGGCTCAGAGGCCATGGCTCATGGGCCCAGCCGCTCTGCGGCATGTGGGATCCTCCCGGACCGGGGCGCGAACCCGTGTCCCCTGCATTGGCAGGCGGACTCTCAACCACTGCACCACCAGGGAAGCCCATGATGTTAGGTTTTGGATGAATTGTTTTGATTAAATGTCTTGCACAATGCGTAAATATCTGTGGGTTGATATGTTGATGAATTTTGGGGATATTTTCACCTTGGGAGACAATTAAAATTTTTGGCTCGACACATTTTCTTCCCTCTCTGTGGTAGCAGAAGTGTATTCATTTTCAAAATTCTTCTTTAGCGTCATTTGGAATAGGTTGGCTGGTTTGGTTTTTGCTGCTGTGGTAAGAAGAACTGTGTTATAATTACCATCTCTGCTTCCTCTAACAGTTTTATGGATTTGCTTTGAAGAACCCTAAAAAAGAAGAAACTTTTATTGTGATAAATAGTTCTTCCAGAAGGATGTTTTATACTGGGTGATACTCTAAATGTGAAATCCCAAATAACCACATTTGAAAAAAATATCTCCAAGACTGAAATGGCCCCAGAAGCTCCCCCCTCCATTGTCATGGTAAATTATCAATAGATTGGCAAGGATAGAACTGAATTGGTGAGAGACTGAAACCTGAGATCATTAAGCATTTACATAGGAGCATTTAATTCCTCTGAATGAATTCAAGTCTCCTGACCCAGACAAATTACACCCCAGAGTTCTGAAAGAATTTTGGTATGATTATCATTTAGTCACTGTCAATAACCTGTAAGGAATCATAGAATTACCACAAAAGACATATTTTCAAGTCTGAGAAGAAGGTAAGAGCTCGACATATTCAAAATCTAGAATGGTTTATTAAGGATGTAGTATGAGGATTTAGAAGAGGAAACTGATTATTAGGAGCCAACACGGGCCCGCTAGGAATATGTTAGTGACTTAACTAACCACATTTTCTTTATTAAGGGAGTAGACTAGTAGAAAAGGGGAATACTGTCAGCTACCATTTTTTTTTTTACTTTTAATTTTATATTGGAGTATAGCTGATTAACAATGTTGTGATAATTTCAGGTGCACAGCTAAGCGACTCAGCCGTACATATACATGTATCCATTCTCCCCCAGACTCCCCTCCCATCCAGGCTGCCACGCACTTCCCTTGTGGTCAATTGGTTAAGAATCTGCCTTCCAGTGCAGGGGACGCGGGTTTGAACCCTGGTTGGAGAACTAAGATTCCCATGTGCTGCAGTGCAACTAAGCCTTTGTGCTGCAACTAAGACCCGACACAGCCAAAAATAATAAATAAGTAAATATTAAAAAAAAAAAAGAGTAAGGTAGGTTAACTCTTTAAAAAAAACCCAAAAAACATTGAGCAGAGTTCCCTGTGCTGTACAGTAAGTCCTTCTTGGTTATCCTTTTTAAATATAGTAGTGTGTTCATGTCAATCCCAACCTCCCTAACTATCCCTTCTCTCCACCCTTGGCCTCCCCCACCCCCCATAACCATAAATTCATTCTCTTAAGTCTGTGAATCTGTTTCTGTTTTGTAAGTACGTTCATTTGTATCATTTCTTTTTAGATTCTGCATATAAACTATATCATACGATATTTCTCTTTGTCTGACTTTCACTCAGTATGACAATCTCAGTATGACAGTTTCATGAATATGGTAGCTCATGTTGGTAAATGAGCTGCCATGTTTTGATTCAAGAATGTTTTGAAGGGAATGATTAGGATATAGTTGGGAATAAGAGATTTGAGCTGTATGATGAAACAGGTGATGCAGGGAGTTCCCTGGCAGTCCAGTGGTTAGGACTTGGCGCTTTCACTGCCATGGCCCTGGGTTCAGTCCCTGGTCGGGGAAGTAAGATCCCGCAAGCTGCGTAGCGTAACAAAAAAAAAACCCAAGGGGGGAAAAGAAGAAACAGGTAATGTATAAGTGTAGAAGGGAGGTATGACTTAATAGCAACACAAAAATGTAAGGCTTGTAGTTGGCTGCAAGTTGGATTTATGGCAAAAGTGTGGTTTGGTTGACAAAAAGTTGTGGTTTTAGCTTTCATTAATAGATATTGTTGAAAGAGCGAGTGGATAGTGCTGTTTTTTTGTTTGTTTGTTTGTTTTTGATAGTGCTATTTTAAACGATATTAGACCACACCTAGGTAGAGTACTGATTTCAGTTCTAGGATCTAGGGTAGTGAGGGACCTGAAAATATCATATGAACTACATTCAAAGGAGCAGATTTGTTTTTTGACCAGTATATAGCTCTGACAGTAGCTCCCACAGAAGAGCTCCAGAAAAACTTGGAGATGGAGAAACGGCAGCATTGTTGGACTGCCATAGATTTTGATAGCACTCACTTGAATAAATGTAAATTTTGGCTAAGCAGGCAAAGAAGGGTATGAAGGTCATTCTAGGCAGAGAATAGCATCTACAAAAAGAATAAAGGCATGAAAAAGCATGCCATATTTGAGGAACTACAAGTGAGTTAGTACAGATAGTGTGTAAAGGGGAAGAGGAGGGTGGTAGGAGGTGAGACTGGGGAAATTGGCAGGTGCCTTATATGAAGGTGGAGAAACTGGAATCCGGGTGGATAAAAGTGATTGGCATAAGTCTTGATTGTATATTGAACCAGGCCTAGAATTCCAGGCTTTCTTGTGTCATTTCAAGAGCTCTCTCCCTCTTCCTTTTCTTTAGGTATGTTGTTTTACATTTACTTTAAAATAGTCAGGGCATGGCCTATGGTTATGAAAGGATTCTAAATAATCATACAAGACTATCTTTTACATTCTATAGCAAGCTAAAAAAACTGAAGAAAAGCTGTGACCTACAAGCAGTAGGTTCAGCTGTTAACTTTCCTAGTTATCAGTGCCAGATAATCGTTTTAACTTTTAGAGACAGACAGCCTATATTCTAGGTCATGCTAAAATCAAGAACTCTTTCTGCTTTTCCATGCTATTTGCTTAAAAGAGGGTTCTTTCTTTGCCTAGTTCAAATGATAGTTGCTTGAATGAACAGTTGCAGCTGTAGTGATCCAGCAGTTAACAGCTGTGCCAAATAGAAAATATGTTTATCAAGACCTTGTGGTAACTTTGCGTGTGACTGCGGTGTTTGTAGCTTATTGTTCCACTGACGGCAGGGTTGAATTTCAGCATGGGAAGCAGGTTTCTGAGGCCTTTCTGCTTGTTCCTTAGTCAGGGCTCTCTCTATCCAGGGTTGATATCCAGTCTGTATACTATATGTGTATGGCTAGCATTTGTCCTGATTGGTTGGTGCCCACATTGTACTGATTGTTAAATATTTTGAGAATCATGTCTAACTCTAACCATCCCTCTTTCCTGATCTTATGCCAGACCTGAAGTTTCTGTAATTTGTTTGTGGTTTATTCATACAGAGAAATTGCCTCTTTTTCTCCTCATGCTCTTAAACAATTTTATTTAAAAAATTCCTGGAAACAATTTTTTTTTTAATTATTAAAGGCCGTTATGTAGTATTTTCCTTTAAGTCCACTCATTGATTGGAAAGCTAGGTTC
The DNA here is from genome assembly GCF_949987515.2 of Delphinus delphis. Lineage (NCBI taxonomy): Eukaryota > Metazoa > Chordata > Mammalia > Artiodactyla > Delphinidae > Delphinus > Delphinus delphis. The sequence continues at coordinate 64,604,639 of NC_082690.1, read as the reverse complement.
AAACATTAGGAGACAATTAAGGAAATTTGAACACTGACTAAGGATTCTTTTGGTCAAATTTTTCTAGGTGTATTAATAGTATTATGGTTATGTTAAAAGAAAAAAAAGGTCTTATTTTTTAGAGACACATGCCGAAATATTGTAGATAAAATATGTCAAGATTTGCTTTAAAATAATTTGGTATGGGGGTGTACAGATATAAAGTAACATTGGACATGCATTGATATTTGTTGAAACTGGATGATGGATACACGGTAATTCATTGTACTTTTCATAATAAAGAGTTAGAAAAAGCTTATGTATTTTAACCACCCCACATTTATAAAATTATAATTGGATTTTAAAAAATTCTCAAAGGTACATTATTGGCAATTATAACTTCTGATTGCCTTGCAATAATTAGAAGTACAACTTGGGGTTAATATGGGTATACCTCATTTTATTGCACTTCCTTTTATTGGGCTTCACAGATATTGCATTTTTACAGATTGAAGGTTTGTGGCCACCTTGCATGGAGCAAGTCTGTCAGCTCCATTTTCCCAACAGCATTTACTCACTTCATATCTCTGTGTCACATTTTGGTAATTCTGGCAATATTTTAAACTTTTTCATTATTATTGTATTTGCTCTGGTGATCTGTAATTAATGATCTTTGATGTTATTATTGCAAAAAAGATTGACTTGCTGAAGGCTTCAATGATGGTTAGCATTTTTTAGAATGAAGTATTTTTAATTAAGATATGTTGGAGACTTCCCTGGTGGTCTAATGGTTAAGACTCTGCGCTCCCAGTTCAGGGGGCCCAGGTTCAATCCCTGATCAGGGAACTAGATCCCACATGCCGCAACTAAGAGCCTGCATGCCACAACTAAAAGATCCCACACATGGCAAGGAAGGTCCCTTGTGCCGCAGCTAAGACCCTGCACAGCCAAATAAATAAATAAATCAAGAAAAAAAAGATATGTACATTGTTTTTTTAGACATAATACTATTGCACACTTACTAGACTACAGTGTAGTGTAAACATAACTTTTATATGCATAGGGAAACCAAAAAATTTGTGTGACTCACTCTTGCTGTATTGTGATATTTGCTTTATTGTGGTGGTCTGGAACCAAACCCATAATATCTCTCAGGTATGTCTGTACTTCAGCCAAAGGCAAAGAAATTTGACCTTTTAGTTTATATAATATTTTTATATAGTATAGCTTTTTGAAGTATTAAAAATGATGCCCCCCGGCTTCCCTGGTGGTGCAGTGGTTGAGAGTCTGCCTGCCAGTGCAGGGTACACGGGTTTGAGCCCTGGCCCGGTAGGATCCTGCATGCTGCGGAACAACTGAGCCCATGCACCACAACTACTTAGCCTGCGCTCTAGAGCCCGCAAGCCACAGCTACTGAAGGCCGTGCGCCTAGAGCCCTTGCTTTGCAACAAGAGAGGCCACCACGATGAGAAGCCCGTGCGCCGCAACGAGGAGTAGCCTCCACTTGCCGCAATTAGAGAGGGCCTGTCTGCAGCAACAAAGACCCAACTCAGCCATAAAGGAAGAAAGGCTTTGTGGGCTTCTAGTTGGGAGCCATTGGCTCTAAAAATTTTGATCAACCTTTTTTGTATTTACACTTCTTAACCCAATTGTAATTAATATTGTAATTGGGAATTTTTTCTTTTCCTATGTATGTTGCTTTAATGGTTAGATTGTATTCCAGTGCCTTAATATACCAAACTATCTTCTTGTTGTTAAGCATTTGCTTTTCTTCTTTTTCTTGCAGTTGTTAATAGCTCTACTATGAGAAATAGCTTTTTAAAAAAATGCTATTTGAGTGCTATTTTAGTGGGTGCCTTTTTTTTTTTTTCCCCTGGTGCCTTTTGGGTGGTATTTTAGCGGATTTAGCAGGTCAAAGGGTATGGATATTTTTTTCTTTTTACAGCTTTTGTGATGTCGTGCTAGTTTGGTTGAGCTTCTTTCAAAGGTGTCACTTAGTGTGTTGGAACCATTTCAGTGTTTAATTCTCTGACTGCTATACCAAAGTTTTAAGGCAAATTAACAGTCTGGAAAAAAGGATAAATTTGGTTCTATTCAGAAGAACTGAGCTTTCATTGGGAACAGGGGGAAGGATGGGAATGTATTAACTAAATTTTGCCTTCAGTGAAGTCAGTTTAAGATACTGCCGTTTAGCTCAATTAGAGAGTTAGCTGCATAATAAAGGTGGCATTTGAATGAAGTCTTGAAGGATAGGAACAACTTAGACTTGATGTGAGTGGGGCAGGTAAAAGATAGATGAGCAGGGAGCTATGGGGAATGTTTAGGCAATGTCGAGTCATCCTGTTTGGCCATAACATATGCTATTTACAGCATGGTAATGGAAGCTAGGATTAAAGAGTTAGAGGAACAAGTAAAATAAACAAGAATATGCCAGACAGACTGTGTGAAAAATAATAGTGGGGGGAAAAAAAGAGAAATGATGGTATTTGACTGTAATAGCTTGAAGACTATCAGCTGCCACTATTGCTTCTATAAATAACTTGCAGGAAAATTGCTACCCTGTTAGTCATTCTGCTAGGGTCCTCATTTTAGCAGACCTATGATTTTCTAGGAAAAGTAGGATCAGTGTTTGTAGGGTTGTTGATCTAAATGGAACTGATTAATTTTCATAGTCTATCCAGATAAGAGAATATGAGAGATGTAGAAGACAATGGACATTGAGAAGGTGGATAGAAAAAAACTGACATAGCGTTTACTCCTTGGGCTTTTTCTAAGAAGCTTTTCATCTAAAGCTTTGGCAACAGTGGTGGCTTTTAGTCTTGGTTTTCTTCCCGGGGCTGATAGAAAGCCCTAGCCTCATGAGTTCATGTTCCTCTTACTAAGCTCAGTTACTGGCAGGTTGGGCCCCCAGTTTAACCTCATTTTTTACTCTCTGTGGATCCCTAGTACCAAGAGAAGGCTCTGAGGGGCCGTCTTTGTCCTAACTGCTAAAGGGTATGGCAACTTGGAGATTGATGGTGCTTGGTGCAGTGAAAGGATCCAGGAGATTTGGGTTGCTTTAGTTGGGGAGGAACCCCTATTATGACCTGTGGCTTGAGGATACTGTTTTGTATCACAGTAGAGAACTTGGGGTTTTATGGCTTTTTAGCCTTCTGATGAAGATTACTTACTCTTACACCAAGATTTTACTTCTTGACTGCTCTAAATTTTAAAGTTCTAAGAGACATACACTCTAGTGTAGTATGTGTAAAGAACATTGGATGGGGTGTCTGGAGGGGTTTCTAATCCCATTTTGCCTTATACCCATTGGTGACTTATTATCTCTGAGCCAGTTTCCTTATCTGTAAAATCCCTCTGAGGGTTGTGGTGAAGCTTAATAAAATAATATACTATGTGAAAATGTTTTCAGTGAATTTCAGATAGTATATGTATTTTTTCATTTTTTGCATTCAAGGTTTCTCATCCTATATAATGCCAAGAGTAGAGGAAATGTGCAAGAGTAATGTGTGGATAATTGTGGAAAGTTTGGATTCATGAAATTGACCTTTTGAGGAGGAATGCTTTTCATTTTCTAAGACTTAAAGAAGATATAGAGAAAACTCTGACAGTGAGGGCTTTAAGGAAAAGATCTGTATTTTCCTCTTTGGAAATCTTTGCAAAAACACAGAGAAAGTGGGTATTGGGTGAGCAGAAATCTGAGAAGGAGGAAATTATCTTGAAATTTTATTTGTGAGGAGATAAATAAAATTTATCTTTAAATTTGTGCTTTACTCACTTGTGGCAATCTGGGAAGGGAGAACAATGCTGACTCAAGTTGGAAACTAAATCTAGAGCCTTGGTAGATTTTTCACTATAAGGTAGTACTGGATTATGAATTTCAAATACTTTTTCCTCCCAAGAGGGCTTTTAGTAACAAGGCAGGGAGTGATGGTTATTCTCCTTTTTGCTATCAATGAATAATGTAGCTATGCAAATCCCTCTGTAGGTGATGAGTCAGGACTCCTACAGTTGTTTTGGCTTTGAGTTAAAGTTTTGTTCATTTCAGTTTTCAAGTACTGTGTTAATATTTTATAACTATTTTAATACATGTTTCTTTGGTTTAAAAGAACTATGTGATTAATATTAGTCTTCTAGTATTCACCTTTAAATTGGTGCATATAAATAGGAAGAGTTTTTTTTTAATCCTTGTACTTTAATATTGTTAAGATATCTAAATTTTGCAGTATAGAAATTAGGAATTAAATTAGTATTCTAAATCCTAGTTTAAAAAAAAATCTCTACTAGCTCGAGAGAATTGTGCCATTAAGTTATGCATATTTTTTAGTGTAATCTTTATCTTGAGATCATACGTGCTCAAGGTAGGCAATATAGAAAGTAGATAAAAGCATAAAGAAAAAAATAGCAATCACCCATAGTCCAGCCTTCTAGAAGTAACAAACCATGTTTAATATTTTGTGTATTTCTTTCCATAATTTTTTCTGTGTTGAATTACTTAAAAATATATTGTAATGCACCCCAGTGTTCATAGCAGCACTGTTTACAATAGCCAAGACATGGAGGCAACGTAAATGTCCATTGACAGAAAAATGGTTAAAAAAGATGTGGTATATACACACAATGGAATCATAGCCATAAAAAAGAATGAAGCAATGCCATTTGCAGCAACATGGATGGACATAGAGATTATCATACTAGGTGAAGTCAGTCAGACAAGGAAAGACATATCCATACAATGGGCTTCCCTGGTGGCGCAGTGGTTAAGAATCTGCCTGCCAATGCAGGGGATATGGGTTTGAGTCCTGGTCTGGGAAGATCTTACATGCTGCAGAGCAATGAAGCCCAAGTGCCACAACAACTGAGCCTGCGCTCTAGAGCCCGCAAGACACAACTACTAAGCCCACGTGCCTAGAGCCCATGCTCCACAACAAGAGAAGCCACTGCAATGAGAAGCCCGCACACTGCAACGAAGAGTAGCCTGTGCTCGCTGCAACTAGAGAAAGCCTGCATGCAGCAACAAAGCCCCAATGCAGCCAAAAATAAATAAATAAAAATTTTAAAAAAGAAATACCATGATATCACTTATATGTGGAATCTTAAAAAATGATACAAATGAACTTAATTACAAAACAGAAAGGGACTCCTAGACATAGAAAACAAACTTATGGTTACCAAAGGGGAAAAGGTGGGGGTGGGGGGAGGGATAAATTGGGAATTTGGGATTAACAGATACACACTACTATGTATAAAATAAACAACAAAGACTTACTGTATAGCACAGGGAACTATATTCAATATCTTGTAATAACCTGTAATGGAAAAGAATCTGAAAAAGTATGTATATGTGTAGATATATATAACAGTCACTTTGCTGTATACCTGAAACATTGTAAATCAACTATACTTCAGTAAAAAATATATATTATAAGCAAACTGTCATTTTTTTGCAATTTATGGGAAATCTATGTTATAGGTACTTATCTATATTTTTTGCTTCTTTTAATGTTCTTCTGATTTAAAATTTTTATATGATTTTTCTTATCATGTCATTTTATTTTTTGAGGTAGGTAGGACAGAAATCACAAAATTAAATAAAATACCATTATCTTCAGGATGTCTTAAGCTCTGTAGGGTAAGGTACCAAGTTTCATCTGAAATCACATTCACAGGGCTTCTTGAGGGCTTTAACTGTGCCTCTGTTTCCTTTCCTTTTATTTGTACATGATCATATCTAGTTAGGAAAACTGTGTTAATCTTCATTACTCTCTATATTTCTTCTCTTTGAGATTTGCAACATCTGAGAGATTCTTTTTGTTATAGGAGTATGTTGTGGTTTGACCCTTGGGTGAAACCTGTAATGGATACTTTGAAGCAGTGGCTTATGGTAGTTTTTGGTTCACAGATCCCTTTGAGAATCTTACACAAACTATGGATCCTTGCTCTAGCTCAATCTGGATCATTTGAAATCTTGGCTTGCTAGGCCTATTGCACAGCTAGTACCTTAGGTTGTCCCTTTATCTTGGAGTTATACTTTGTGATACTTCTCTTGTGATAGATCCAGTTTGCTGCATATCCCATATATACATCTTTCTTGGTTAATTTTAGTTTTGGCAGAGACCTTTTAAATTTCCACAAGCTTGTTGTTGTTTGTCTTTTTATTTTTTTTAAAAACAACTTTATTGAGATATAATTTACATACCATGAAGTCCATATCCCCCCACTGTAGGCAACTACAAATGTATTTTCTGTCTTTGATTTGCTTATTCTGGACATTTTGTTTAAATGGGATATAATTTTTAAAATCTTTTAAATAAACTGTTTTAGAATAGATTTACATTTATAGAAAAGTTGTGAAGATAGTGCAGGAAGTTCCTATATACCCCACATGCAGTTTCCCCAATAGTAGTATCTTAACATTCAATATGGTACATTTGTCACAATTAGTGAGCCAATATTGATACATTATTATAATTAAAGTGTGGGTCTGTTTTCATCCACTGTGCTGGATCGTTGGAGTGTACTTGCGAATTTGGGAATTCATGCCCTTCATTTCTGGGAAATTTTATTGAATTATTTTGTTGATAAGAGCTTCCCCTTTATTTTCTCTGTTCTCTCTTTATGGGATTCTATTATTTGGATATTAGACTTAGTGGACTGACTCCATACTTTATTCATATTTTCTTAGTTTTTGCATAACTCTCTTTCTGTCCAGTATTCCCTATTCAGGATACCATATTATAAATAGTCCTTATGTTTGTTTAGGCTTCTTTTAGCTGTAACCTTTTCTCAGGCTTGTTTTCTTTTTGATGACTTCAGCAATTTTGAAGAATATTGGTCAGCTGTTTTGTAGAATGTCCCTCAATCGGGATGTGTGTGATGTTTTTCTTCATGATTAGACCGGGGTTATGGTTTTTTGAGAGGAAGACTACAGAGGTAAAGTGTCATTTTCATCATATTATATCAGGAATACATACATACTCTCAACATGACTTATCATTGTTCATGTTTATCTTGATCTCCTGATAGTGTTTGTCAGATTTTTCCAGTGTTTGTCAGATTTGGTAGCGTTTGTCAGATTTTTCCTATGAGCAGCCCATCCTTAAGGAGTGGGGAGTTATTTTCCACCTCATGATCTCTGGCTATGCATTACATCTAAGAATAATGCACCAAGGGGCTTCCCTGGTGGCGCAGTGGTTAAGAGTCTGCCTGCCAATGCAGGGGACACGGGTTCAAGCCCTGGTCTGGGAAGATCCCACATGCTGCAGAGCAACCAAGCCCGTGGGCCACAACTACTGAGCCCACGTGCCACAGCTACTGAAGCCTGCGCACCTAGACCCGGTGCTCTGCAACAAGAGAAGCCACGACAATGAGAAGCCCGTGCACCGCAACGAAGACCCAACACAGCCATAAATAAATAAATTAGTTAATTAAAAAAATAAATTAAAAAAAATAATGCACCAAGAAGCTGATTGGGATCTCTGTGTTCATAGGTGGGATTTGGTTACTGAGAGGTTCACTATGGAATGATTTGGCTATGTAGTTTTTCCCCTGTACCATCAGTATCTCTAGGTCTTTTTTCTTGTGCTGGTCGGGTTTACATAAAATGCTCCTTCAGGTCTCTGCCTTGAGGGCATAATCCTAGCTGCTAACTTTCTGAGAGCCAAGTAGTGGAAGAGCACTGAGGGTCTCAATGTTCAGTATGTAAATCTTCTCTTATTTCCCTATTTTTAGAATGATACCCTTGCTCTCAGCTATGTCTGTGGTTTCTCAGCTGTTAATGCTTGATAACTGTACAATCCCAAGTATAGACACCCATTCTTCTTCTTCTTATTTTTAATTTATTTTTTTTGGCTGCAGTGTGCGGCATGTGGGATCTTAGTTCCCCAACCAGGGATTGAACCCATGCCCTCTGCAATGGGAGCGTGGAGTCTTAACCACTGGACTGCTAGGGAAGTCCCTTCTTTTTTTATTTTTAATTGAGATATAATTGACATATAGCAATGTATTGTTTTAGGTGTACAACAATGATATATGTATATATTGTGAAATGATTACATAATGTCTAGTTAATATCTATCACCATAGCTATAAGTTTTTTTTTCTTGTGATGAGAACTTTTAAGATTTACTCTCTTAGCAGCTTTTAGATATACAATACAGTATTGTTAACTATAGTCACCATGCTGTACATTACAGCCCCAAGACTTATTTATCTTATAACTGGAAGTTTGTAGCTTTTGACCACCATCACCCATTTGCCCTCCCCACTCATTCTTTTATTTATCCATTGTAAAGAATAAACTTTGTTTTCTTCTTGAATGGAGGAGGCCAGATGGAGTGAAAAATGTATGGGGTGGGGTGGGGTGGGCTGGGTGGTCCAGCTGGTTCAAAATTGAGATATAATTCATGTAACATAAATGTGGCATTTTGAAGTGTACACTTCAGTGGTTTTTAGTGTATTCACTGTGTTGTGCAGCCATCACACTATCTAGTTCCAGAACATTTCCATCATCCCAAAAGGAAACTGCATACCTATTAGCAGTTAGTCCCCTGGCAACCACTTTTTGTTTCTGTAAATATGCCTATTCTGGGCATTTCATATACATGAAATTATACAGCATGTGGCCTTTTGTGTCTGGCTTCTTTAACTTAGCATAATGTCTTCAAGGTTCATTTGTGTTGCGGGATGTAACAGTACTTCATTTCTTTTTATGGCTGAATAATGTTCCATTGTGTAGTTACACAACATTTTGTTTATTCATGAGCTGATGCCAGCTGGTTCTTAAATAGACTTTCAATCAATTCTTCTGTTTTTAGCCCCATCATAATCCCTACTTCATAAGTACCTGATGCTACAAGTTCCTGAGCTTTTTGGAGGTTATGTTGTATCTCAGTTTTCTCAAGCCTACTGTCAGTAATGATTCATCCATCTGCTTCCCAGCTTCTAAAATTTTGTTGCTATTATCTTCACTTTCATTCTATAGGTTTATGCTTCCCCACCTCTACTACTGTTTTAGTGGGATTTTGGGAAGAGACAGGCAGTAGAGGGAGAACTAACGCATGCCTAGAGCTCACAATTTGAAAGGTAGAATTTCCACGCTTGGTCAGACTGTAGGCCCAGCAGTCATTAAGTCATGGAATGATCGAGCTGGAAAAACCTTTACGGATCACCAACTAGTTCTCTGCTTCTTAATCTTTCAGTTGAGGAAAGTGAGACCCACAAAACTCAGTAAGTTGTTTAGGATCATACAATTAGTAGCCAAGGTGGGACCTTGACCCTCTCTCCTCCCTTCCAGGCTAGTTGTTTACACTTAATTTAGGCTGCTTATTTTAAAATTTGGTATTGAGGAGAGCGTGGGGACCATCGCTCATATTTGTCCTCTGCTATTTCTTACTTAGAGATTCCAGTCCAGTGGGTTTGCCTAAGCCCAGTTTTCCGGAGGGCCCAGCTTATAGAGAAAAGTGCCTGTGTATACACACGTAAAGCCTCTGGGAGCCCTCACTCTATTTAGAACAGTATGTGTATTTCCATCTCACAGGACTGGGTTCGTTAAACTGGTCTGATAGACCGTGAATTTGAGAGCTTTTTGCTTTCCCCACTAAACACAGCAAATTACATATCTTAGTTCAAGATGTTAGCTCAACAAATGTGTGCCCTGCAGGGTATTCAGCTGGGCTGAAAGGGAGGCAGTGTCTACACTTGATGTCTTGCTACCAAAGTTCTGTCTTAGCTATGGTTTGGAGCAGTCATCTCTGGATAGGTTCTCAAATCTCAGTCTCTTGTTAAAATCAGGTACATGAGAAGTTCAGCCATTTTAGGAATACTAGGTTCATGAGTTGGACTAGGTGTGGTGCCTGGATGATATCAAGCAAGAGGCAAAGCATCAATAAAAGTAGTGGCTGTATACACAAATCTAAAGTTATCTGACAAAGAAAATATGTTGAGAAAGAAAGTGAACAAATCTTCCTCAGGGGAACACATAGGAGTAACAGATGGTTTCTATTGCTCTTTCATTGAAAAGCCTGGTAAATAGCTTTCCTGGGTTAGATAGTGCCTTAGAAGAGGCCTTGTGGCTTGTCCAGGGTGGGGGCAGCTCACTATCTACATTCTGGATATTTGTTTGTAAGTGTCTGACTCCTGAGCACCACAGTCATCTTGGTGATGTGGGCCAAGGTATAGGCTGTTTCTTCAAGGAGCAGTTTACCTTCTTCACTTTATGCTGCAGGAGCTGTGAATTTACCTCGATTGTATGTGTACAAGAGAGGAAGAAGACAGTGATGAGGGCAGTGTAAGATGGCTTTCTTTAGCTACCAGAACTCTGCTTGCTAGTCTTACTGTGTGTTTTAAAGCTGTCTCTATTTAAAAAGTGCTGATATTAATGAAGTAGTCATCTAAAAGTAATAACAAGGTTAATTTAGTTAGAAATTTGCATTCCCTTTTCTTACTACATTGTGCCCTCTTAGTCAAAGATGACAGAAGATGATCTCTGATTTGTACAGGGGTTCAGAAATTATCTAGAAGACAAGCAGAATTGAAATGCTGGGGCAACAAATGAATTGAAGATAAAACCAGCTGGTTTTCAATGTGAACTGAAAACCCAAGTATGAGTTGGTAGTGATACTATTCTGATGTGCAGTCAGTTTCGGAAACGTTTGTAATAGGAGAAATACAGTGATGTCTTTTAATGCAGGAAGGAAATTGATTATAGCATGAGTAGCACTGAATTGATGGCCAGTGACACTAACGGGATCAATTGTAGGACATCCCAGGATGCCAGTATGCAAAGGATAGCATAATAACCTGGTTATATCCATTCCCAGAGGAAAAAATTTCATCATTCTTGCTGTAGATAATGTGAACTAGACCTTGTAGGATTGCTGTTGATGTGGTGAGGTGAGGCAGTTTATGTGACACTTCTGTCTTGGGCCTGGAGAGAGGGATAGTTAAGCTGCCTTCAAAGAGCTCTGTCCAAGGTATAGCTTTGAATGCTTCAATTGTGTTGCCTGCAGCCTCTGCTTTAAAACTTTGGCAGGTTGTTAAAAACATTAAAACACTTTTTAAAAATTAAAAATATACTTTTTAAATACATTAAACTTTTTATTTGACATAATTGTAGATTCATAAGCTGTTGTAAGAAATAATACAGGGAGATTACCCTGTACTCTTTACCCAATGGTAACATCTTAAAAAACTATAGTATACTGTCACAACCAGGATACTGACATTGATATAGTCAAGATACAGAATAGTTCCATCACCACAAGAATTCTTAGGGCTGCCTTTTTATAGCCACCCTCCCCCCGTCCCTGACCTTTGGCAACCACTAACCTGTTCGTTTCTATAATTTTGTCATTTCAAGAATGTTATATAAATGGAATCATACAGCATGTAACCTATTGGGATGGGCTCTTCTTACTCTTGTAGTGCAGGTCTGCAGCAATGAATTCTCTTAGTTTTGCTTTACTTGCAGTTGTTTTAATTTTGCCTTCATTTTTGAAGGATTTTTGTTTGTTTATAGAATTCTAGGTTGACAAGGCCTTTTTTTTTCTTTTTTTTTAGTGCTTGTAAGGTGTTGTTCCGTATCTTCTAATCTCCATTGTTTCTGTTAAAAAGGCAGTAGTAATTTCAATAATTTTTTCTTCTTTAATGTATTTTTTTTCCCTCTGGCTCCATTCAAGATTTTCTCCTTAAAATTTTTTCTCTCTTTTTTTTCAAAAATTTGACTGCATATGATTTTCTTGGTATTTATCCTGCTTGGGATTCAGCTGAGCTTCTTGACTCTGTAAATTTATATCTTTTACCAAATTGGGAAAATTTTGATCATTATTTCTTCAAATATTCTTTTTTGCCTCATTTGCTCTCCTTTCCTTTGGGGCTCCAATTATATGTATGTTAGACTTGCTGCCCCACATAACTTTGGGTCCCCCCCACCCCCGACCCCCTTTCTCTCACTAATCTTTTTTCTCTCTGTTCTTCAGATTGGTTATTTTTTGGTTGACCTGTTTTTAAGTTCATTAATTCTTCTGCATCTCCAATCTGCTGTTAAGCCCATCCACTTAATTATAGTGTCTATTTCGTTGTTCTGTCTTTTCATTCATTATGAACATTGCTGTTTTAAATCCTTGTCTGCTAATCCCAATATTTGGATCAATGCAAAGTCATTTACTTTTGATTGACTCTTCTCTTGAGAATGGGTCATGTTTTTCTGTTTTTTTATATGCTGAACAATTTTAGATTGTGTCCTTGACATTATGTACGATATGTTGTAGAGACTCTGGATTCTGTCACCTTCCTCCAAAAACATTGAATTTTGTTTGTTCTGTTTCCCAGCAGTGAGCGGCCGCTTAAATCTCAGTTCAGTTCTGTTAGCCCTAACCTAGCTGCTTGGGATCTGTTCCATGCACGCATGGTTCAGGGATCAGCCAGAGATTTGAGCAGCGTTTATACACAGAGTTAGGGGCACCCCCTCTCTGGCTCTCTCTGGAATTTCCTTCCCTTGCTTCCCAGCTGTTGTGGTTGCCTTTAAATTCTGTCCTCCGGTTCCTTAAGCTAGTATAACTATGGATTTTTATCCGAATTTTAGCCACCTCTCATGGCATAGACTGGGACCTGCCTAGCCAAAAGCCATGAAAAGGGGACATTTATCCAGTGTTGTTACCTTTTTCTAAGAGTTGACCCTCCATCTGCGTTCATAATCTGCCTGCTTTTCATTTATAGTACCTTCAGGTAGTTGTTTTTTATATTTTGTCCAGAGTTCATAGTTATCTGCCAGAGAGTTGGTCTCGCTGGAAGCAGAACTTCCATCAAACTAGATATAAATTATTCTGTTGACAAAGTCAGTTTTTGTTGTTTTTTGTGTGTTTTGTTTCAGTTTCACAGATATTTATATTATCCTCCCTATCTCCTCCAAGGGACCAGATATAAAAATGTCCTTAGCTCTTTTTTTCTTTAATATTTATTTAATTTATTTATTTGGTTGTGCAGGCCCTTAGTTGCAGCATGTGTGCTCCTTAGTTGTGGCTGGCAGGCTCCTTAGTTGCGGCATGCGAGCTCTTAGTTGCGGCATGCACGTGGGATCTAGTTCCCTGACCAGGGATCGAACCCAGGCCCTTAACCACTGCGCCACCAGGGAAGTCCGTTTTTTTTTTTTTTAACTTCAAATTTTATGTAAAACTCCTTTAGTGTATCCAAACTCTGATTACTGATAGGTTTAGAAATTGAAATATTCATTTTATTTGGTATATCTAACCCAAGATGTAGATATAACAGATGTGTCCCATAAACAGTTTCCCAGGAAATGATGGTTACTTTTATTGTGCTTGAATCTAAGCTAGCACTGTGATCTGGAGAAGCTTTGTGTGGTTCAACATAAACCAGGTTGAGATTTAACCATATTGGGTCTTTCTCAGGTAGCTGTTTGGGTACCTACCTTTTCATATCTGCTCTACCATTTAAAAACACAGATGTAATAAATTTAATATAAATGTACAACTTGGAGATCTTGTTGAACATTTTCTGATGACCTTACAGAGGACTTCAGACAGAAGTTTTGAGGATATTTTTTTTCTTTTTTAACTTGTTGACATGTATGTATGAAACAATCAACATAGGTGTCTCATGATAAGAAAGGAGAAAATAATGGTTTTAATTTGGGTCATCATCAACCTAGAAAGCAGTTATTTAGTAGTATGTGTATTTTATTTTAGATTGTATGAAAACCTGCCCATTTAGGTTAACCTTTAAGTGGTCAAAATATTTCTGCCCAAATTAGGATAAACATTTGGAGCTGTGGTTTTTAACTTTTTCGAGTCATGAGATCCTTTGAGATCTGATAGAAATTGTGTTCTCTCCCCAGAAAAATGCAAATGTCTTCATACAAAAATTTGTAAATTATTTCAGAGAGTTTAGGGGTTCCTTTGAAGCTTCTCAGCATAAGCATCCCTCATTCAGGGTTATTCAAATCAAGCTAGTACCAACAGGCTAATAGCAATACAAATACCAGTTTGTTTCTGGCCTGGCCAGAGCAGAACAAGTAAACAAAGAACCTATTAGAAGTCCTTATAAGGCATGCGGGCTTTAAAAAAAATCTGTCGTGATTTTATCTGAACTGTACTTTCCAGGGAGCAAATTCACAAAGACAGACTGATACCTAGTTGACTAATTTTTAAGTTGCCGTTAGAATTGGGCCTTAGTTTTGATATTCAAACCTGCTGACATTTGTGTTGGGCAAATAATTAGTTGTTGTTTCTAGGACAATAGGACAGTAGTTGTTGTGATGTCATATTCCTGATATTGTCTGAATTTCCAAAGGTCTAAATAATTGAGGATTTATGGGACCTGTGACACATGTGTAGGTTTCAGGAGGTGGGGCTATGTAGATGTTCCTGAGGCAATAAGTCTCCATTGCTTATTCTCAAAAAACTCAGCCCTCAGTAAATGATGAGAGATTGAATTGTTTTTTTTTTTTTTTTTTTAGATTGAATTGTTTTAACAAAAAGATTTTAGGTTTGTGATCTCCTTCCTCTATTACTTTCTGACACTTCATAGGGTGATTATAATGAACAACGATTATTCTCAGGGCCTTCATACCTCTTCTTTATACATCTTCTTTCCCCTTGCAGTGAAAAGACTATGTTCCTGCTACTGGTCCAGTCTAATACACAGAAGGACTTTTGTCTGAGATTGGCACTCTCTTCTGTGCCTTTACTCAGAACCTGACTCTTTAACAAGACTTCTTTACTCAGCTTGTTTAAAGAAGGAGCAGGAGGTAGAGAGGTAGTGGTGGGGACAGAGGATCTGAAGGCCAGTTCTCCCTGTGATTCATAGCTTCCCCCACCTCTTTGTCTACACTCCAGGTCAGCTCATCATGTTTACTTCTGGCTCCATTCTACATCTCACTGGTTGTTTAAAATTCTCCCCCTAAATAGTCCCCTGTTCCATCCTTTGAATGCTCTTCATGTCTTAGGGGGCACCTTGTAGCCATCTTAGGAAAACATCTTTCTCTAAAGGCTTCCATATAGGACATTGCTAACTGCTGTGATTCCTGTATATGTTCAAATATTTCGTGGTTTTTACTGAGGGGATTTTCTAGCCTACTAAGGAAGAAATGAGCAAACTGACAATTAAAAATAAAGAAGCTTAGGAGGAAGAAATAGTTATCTTCTCTCAGAACTGAATGCAGTTTAAAAATACATTCTGAGAATGTCAGACTGTAGACAAGATCTTATGTCAGCTGCTTGTTGTTTAATTACTTTCTACAGTGAGTGCAGGCTTGCCATGGGTGGCCTCTTTGCACTCTTTGCAGGTGTTAGTGAAAACTCTGAGACTAGCTCAATGTAGCTGTAGGGCTTTGTTGCTACTGGTATTACCAGCTGCCGGCTGATTTTGCCAATTTTATTTAGTGAAGATTATGAAATGTATTTTGAGAGATGAAATTTGCTAGAAAAGAGTTTCAGAAAAATCAATTTGGAAGAAGGGATTAGAAATTAGAGGAACTGAGTTGTGGAACTTGCTTTACTAACAGAAAGAAGGTTGGGTCAGAAGTTGAAAATTATGAATAAGTGGGCTTCTGATGATGATGGTGGACAAAACCTGAGATAAAATGGAAATGAAGGTTTTAATTGTTAAAAGCAATAACTCTCTGACTGGAATCATTATTAGTTTCTGGAACAGGTGCCTTAGAAGTAATATAATATAAACTCTGTTTTAAACTTTCAAGGTGCCTCTGGGATGATTTAGAGTGAAGGACTATCTGACTTTAGGTTCATCCCAGTCTTGTGTTGGTGAGGAGTGCATCTTCCTTAATAATCACTAGCCCCTTTGGGTTCTAAGCCAACTTATAAAAACTTTAGTTGGAACAGAATGTATTCTATCAACTAGAGCCTGTGAACAGGATCCTGTGCAAGTGTGCTCTGAATGGATAGACCACATAAGCTTGAGCCTCCCAGATAATAACCTTCCTGGGAAATTGTTATTTGTGTATGTTATTTTTCCTATACGTTTAATGGAAAGGTCTTTGAGGATGGGTGTTTCATCTGGTTCATCTCTATCCTCCACAGTACCTAAGGCCCTTGTATAACATGATTACTCAGTAAATAGATATAGAATTCAATTGAATTGTCCTTGATCATGCTTCCCACATATTTTTCCATGATGCCTACTAAATTTATTTGTTCAAAATATTTAGGTGCATTTAATTTGTTCCCTTCTCCCTAATCCCTTGGGAAAAGCAATATTTGGGTGGTATACTTTTAGAAAAAGCACTAGTGGCTTTATAGTAATTTAATACCTGTTGAGCTCTTCATCCCATTATACTATTTTGTAGTGTTTTTCAAACTGTGAATCGTGACCATTAGTAGGTCTGCAGTTAGCCTTTTTGGTTTTAATGATATAGAGTAGAAATTATGAGAACACATTCCATATAGTAAGGGTATTTTTTTGGTGAAATTTTTGTTTTAAGTAAATTTATATATATTAATATATATCATGTGTGTGTTTATTGCTTCATGATATAAACTTTGTTTCATACTGGGGTCATGGTCAAAAAAATTTGAATAACATTGCTTTATTGTAATACTATGTTATTTCATTTATCATATAGCATTATGCCAGTACATACAGGCTTCTAAAGCCAGGGATGGTGCCAGCTCTTTCATTTCAAGTACAACTGAAGGTAAAAACAAAACAAAATTGAGAACACCTAAAGCATTCTGGTGGCTCTTATATAAGTCTCTCCAGTGGCATTTTGTACCCTTTGACCTAACTTTCTTATGCCTTTTTCGACCAATAGATTTTTTCATATTTGTATCCCTCTAGGTGGTGGGTTCTTTGATTCTTCCTCTTTTCTCTTCAGTGTTCTTATTTCAGTATGCTCTAATGTTTTTAGGAGGGGGAAGGGGGAAACAAAGGAGAATTTCAGAAATTTCAAATGATTCTCAATTGACAAAATAGCTCATTGGATTTATCCTGAAATCTGCTTTCTTAATGTTCTTGAATTTTTTAATCCCCTTTGTATTTTTTCAGAGATCATAGAAATGCATACTTTATTTTGAATTTAAAATAATTTATGCTTTTATGATGTTATTAGTTGACTTTAAGCAAAGGAAATGTAGCTTTTAGGGAAAAAAAAATGATGGATATAATCCTTCATCTTTCCTTGTGCTTTCTCCCCTCTCCTCCCAAGAAGATTGTAGTAATGATTTCATTTTAAAGAAAAGCCAGGGTAGCTAACAGTGTCCAGTATTAACCGTGCTAAACTTTTCCAGCTTCTTACTGATCTAATAACTATAATACCTTTCCTGTTCTTAAATGGTTGGCATACTAACCCTTTTGCCTTCATTTCTGTACCTTGCTGGACTACCAAGCTCAGATATTCATAACCTGTGGTTTCAGGGGACTTTGTGGAGATGACTTGCTTCATTCTTTTTCTTGCAGGAGAAAATTTTGAGCAGACACCATTGAGACGAACATTCAAGTCTAAGGTCCTTGCACGATATCCTGAGAATGTGGACTGGAATCCCTTTGACCAAGATGCAGTGGGAATGGTTAGTATTTGTTAGCTATAAGTGTCAGATAATTTACAGAGTAATTCACAGTAGGATTGTGAGTTCAGACTATGGTAGCAGTGGTTCCACCAAGTATCAGTAACTTCTTACATGCATATTGTTTGTGATTCTGCATTTTGATCACTATATCAAATATTTGGAATATATCAGATATACCAAAAGTCACAAGGTGCTTCTGTTGAGTCAGACAAATACATAGTATTGGGTCAGTGAACTTTTTTTGTGAGATTGAGCTATTGGTTGCATATAGCATTGATTTTACACAATAAGTGAGGTTTAAAGCAGTTTTCATCTGTATTGTATATATCTGAGTAATATGATAGAAATGAGTGTTTTTGTTCTATTATAATTTTAGATAGGGCAGCATTTTAAATTTGTAGATGAATACTACCATGAATAAGCTAACGTTTGTTGAGTATTCACTTTGTGCTAGGCACTGTGATAAGTATTATACATGAATTAACTCATTTAATCCTCACAATACCCCTTATGTAGATAATATTAAGTAAACACACACAGACACAGACACATATTTTATGGGTGAGGAAACTAAGATCCAGAGAGGTTAAGTAATGTGTTCAAGGTCATAATGGCTAAGGAGCAGTTGAGCAAGCTTAAATACCATAGTCTGTTTCCAGAACTCTGCTCTTAACCATATCTTTGTACTGCCTCTGTTACTTTTTAATAGCTTTTTGAGGATGATCTTGTTTGATGCATGCAATAACCCTGTGAAGTATGCAGAGTAAACTGTATTATCTTCATTGCAGAGTAAACTGTATTATCTTCATTTCACAGGGGAGGAAACTGAATTGTAGAGAGCCTCAAGTTTTTTGACTCCTAGTCCAGTGCTTATTTCCTTTTAACATACTATATTCTAGAAACACTTAGGCTTTGAGAAGTCAAGTTCAAGGGTAATGGATATACCATAATATAGCTCCTTGTACTTGTTAACCCAGGCTCCTCTTAGTTCCTTAGCCAGGTTTGTGGAAAAGTGGAAAATGGAAACTGATTGATTCAGGTCAGTTAGATTAGCTACCCAAGTTTCTTTATATAACCCATCTGAGTTAAAGTGAAAAAAGTGCATCTTTATCCTAATTATGTCATCTCCTTGCATTACATGAAATGAACACCCTTTTTTTTTTTCTATGAAAAGAGAAGATTTTATTGATGACAGAATCTTGTGAGCTGATAGAATCTAAAACTTTGTTTATTTTTAGGTATGAAGTTGCATCTGTCTGGTTTTTAGATATATTTCTAGCATCATCTCCTAATACATGCTGTCATGCTTAACCACCTACCTAAATTCTCCAAGTTTTCTTTTACCTCCTTTGTGCATTTTCTTCATGCCCCCGAAATACCCTTCTTTCTCTTATCTACCTGATGAATCCTAGCATAAGCTCATCTCTGAAGCCTTTTCTGATGAAGGCTGAGACTGAGTTGTTTGTTCTTTGTTCCTCTAGCACTTTGTGTATATTTCTGTATAGCCTTGATAAATGCATTATAATTTTAGTTACTTGTGTGTCTTAGAATGGGAGGTCTTTAGGGCAGATATTTTGCTGTGTTGGTCTTATATCCCAGGCACCCAGCACAGTAGGTGCTCTTTAAGTAAATAAGTAGTGATGGTGTTCTGAGAAGAGGATAAGCAGTGAGTGTTCTCACCAGTTGTTTCCTTGTGTCTTTTGCAGCTATGCATGCCCAAAGGGCTGGCATTCAAGACCCAGGCTGATCCCAGGGAGCCTCAGTTCCATGCCTTTATTATCACAAGGGAGGATGGCTCTCGGACATTTGGGTTTTCCCTCACTTTTTATGAGGAGGTGACTAGCAAGCAGATCTGCAGTGCAATGCAGACCCTCTACCACATGCATAATGCTGAGTATGATGTCCTCCATGCTCCCCTTGCTTATGGCCGAGACCACAGTGACATGGAGGATGGTGAAGGCACTCCTGGGACCAAGCTGCAGCGCTTCAACTCCTACGACATTAGCCGGGATACGCTCTACGTCTCTAAGTGCATTTGCCTCATCACGCCCATGTCCTTCATGAAAGCATGTCGGAGTGTGCTGGAACAACTTCACCAGGCAGTCACTTCACCTCAGCCCCCTCCACTGCCCCTAGAGAGCTACATATACAATGTACTCTACGAGGTGCCACTCCCACCTCCTGGCCGGTCCTTGAAGTTTTCTGGGGTCTATGGGCCAATTGTCTGCCAGAGACCAAGTACCAATGAGCTTCCCTTATTCGACTTTCCTGTCAAAGAGGTCTTTGAACTGCTTGGGGTGGAGAATGTGTTTCAACTTTTTACTTGTGCCCTTCTGGAGTTTCAAATCCTGCTCTACTCACAGCGTAAGTCAGTGCTTGCTAGAGCTCTCTCCCTTCATAGGGCCTCTCTTCTTTCCATATCAGATACAGTAGGGCTGACTGTAAAGGACAAGGGCTGTTACAGTTTGAGCAAAACTCAGATCTTTTGCAGGTAGGTGCTGGATGGCAAATTAATGGAACATGAGAGGTCTACCATTTCTAATTGGCTATCATCGTGGCCTTTTGCTGGGCACTCCAGTCTGGGAGGGGAACCCTGCCTCCTGACGTCTGATAGATGCTGAAAAGAGGAGGCAGGAGTTGATGGTCATGGGAAATTGACTTTCCATCAGTTTTGTTCTATCACTCTGCAGAGTTATTTCTGCCCCTTCCTCAGCCTGACAATAACGATGATCCTTCCTATATTTGAGAAAATATATTTGAGAAAATGAGGATGTGTTGCTTTTTTCTGTTGTTTGTTTGTTATAACTGAATTGTTTTTATAAATGAGAGGTTAAGTGATGGTGAGCAGGAGATTTGGACAAAACAGTAAAATAGAGCAGAAGGAAACAAATGTTTATTAAAGGAGCCAGATAAGTAACATAAAATTCATTCATTCAGTACATGTTTATTCAGAATCTGCTGTGTGCCAGGAGTTATTCTAGGGGCTAGAGATTCAGGGTGGACAAAATAGATAAAAATCCCTGCTATAATAGAACTTATATTTCAGTGGGGAAAGAGAGGTGATTTTTTTTTTTTTTTTGGCCTCATGGCTTGCGGGATCTTAGTTCCCCGAGCAAGGATTGAACCTGGGCCCTGGCAGTGAAAGCGCCGAGTCTTAACCACTGGACTGCCAGGGAATTTCCCCCCCCAACCTTTTTTTTTTTTTGAGAGGTGATTAAATAAATAAATAAAATATGTAGTATGTAAGGTGGTAATAAGGTCTGTGGAGAAAAATAAAACAGGAAGGAAGATAGTATTGGGGGAAGGGAAATTCCAATATTTAATAGAGTGATTATGTTAGGCCTCTGTGAGCAACTCATGTTAATGTCTAGGAAAAGTATTCCAGGCAAAGGGCACAGGAAGTAGAAAGGTTCTGAGACAAAAATGTGATTGGTATGTTCAAGAACATTGAGGAAGCCTGGTAGATATCATGGTGTGAGAGAGCAGGAGTGTAGTAGCAGATAGTGTTAGAGACTTAACAGGAGGCCAAATTGTACAGAGTCCTGTAGGCCATTGTAAGGACTTTGTTGCTCTGAGATGCTTAGTCATTGGAGGTTTTAAGAGTTTTGACTTTTTGTTTTGAAATAATTCCCAGCTTATAGAAGAGTTGTAAGAAATGTTCAAAGAACTCTTGTACACTCTCCCACAATACACCAGTTATTAACATTTAGCCACATTTGTTTTATCATTCCCACTGTATCTCTGTGTGTGTGTGAACATAACTGAACCATTGAGAGTCATTGTAGACTCCATGTTCCTTGACTCCTCAATACTTCAGCTTTTATTTCATAAGAACAAGAACATATTTTTTACATAACCATAGTATGATTAATAAATTTAGGAAATCTAACATTGATAAAATAACAATACTGTATTCAGGTTTTACCATTGTCCAATAATGTCTGTTATGATAAATTTTTAAAAATTGAGGTATGGTTGATACACAATATTATATGTTTCAGGTGTGCAACATAGTGATTCACAATTTTTAAAGGTTATATTCCATTTATAATTATTATAAAATATTGGCTGCCCTGTGTTGTACAGTAAATCCTCGTAGCTTATTTATTTATTTTAAATTTATTTATATGGCTGTGTCGGGTCTTCATTGTTGCGCGCGGGCTTTCTCTGGTTGCGGCAAGCAGGGGCTACTCTTCGTTGTGGTGCGCGGACCTCTCACTGTGGTGGCTTCTCTCGCTGCAGAGCACAGGCTCCCGGCACACGGGCTTCAGCAACCATGGCCTGCGGGCTCCAGAGCGCAGGCCTAGCAGTTGTGGCGCACGGGCCCAGCCGCTCCGCGGCATGTGGGATCCTCCTGGACCAGGGCCCGAACCCGTGTCCCCTGCACTGGCAGGCAGATTCCCAACCACTGTGCCACCAGGGAAGTCCCCCTTGTAGCATATTTTATACATAATAGTTTTTGCCTCTTAATCCTCTACTCCCCTATATTGCCTCTCCCCCTCTTCCTTCTCCCCTCTGGTAACCACTTGTTTCTTCTCTATATCTGTGAGTCTCTTCCTTTTTTTAAATAATCTCTAGTTTGTTTTATTTTTTAGATTTCACATAAAAGTGAATGATAATTTTTTAAAAAAATTCCTGGTCCAGGATTTAGTCCAGTAACATGCATTGCTTTTAGTAGTAAATTCCTCATGTCTTTAATGACTGACATTTTTGAAGAGTACAGGCAAGGTATTTTGTAGAATGTCCCTCAATTTCAGTTTGTCTGATGTTTCCTCATGACTAGATTCAGGTTATAAATTTTTGGCTGCAATATCACAGAAGTGATGTTGTGGTTCTCTCAGTGCATTGTATCTAGAGGCACATAATGTCTGTTTATCATCATAGGAGGCACATGGTGTTCATTTGTCCCATTTTTGGTAATGTTAATTTGATCACTTGGTTAAGACGATGTCTGCTGAGCTTCTTAACTGGAAAGTTATCATTTTTCCCTTTGTAATTAAGAAGTAATTTGTGGGAGAAACCCTGTAAATATACTGTTTCTCTTCAAAATTTTGCCTAATAGCTTTAACATCCATTGATGATTCTAGTCTGAACCAGTTACCAGGATGGTTGCATTTTACTGTGAGGAAGAACATTTCATTCTCCCTTGTTTGTTTATTATCGTATGGACTCACAGATTTTTATTTTATTCAGTAGGTTATATAGGCCATTACTATGATTAATTATTTTGATGGTCAGATGTCCCAGATTTGGTCCATGGGCAGAGTCTGAATAATGTTAGTTAGGAGGCCATTTTAACAATCTAAGTGAGAGATTATGTTGTCTCTGACTAGGGAGGTAACAGCGAAGTGGTATGATATGGTTGGATTCTGAAGGTGAAGTAATGGAGACTATGTTGAATTGAAGAGCATGTACCCCATCTAAAGTGGACAGCCACTAGTTAGCTCCAATTAATTCCTTGTGGAAATGCTGGCCTAATGTTACTAGGTCTTCCAATTTTTCATGAGGACCCAGATTTTTTTTTTTTTTTTTCTGTACGCGGGCCTCTCACTGTTGTGGCCTCCCCCATTGTGGAGTACAGGCTCCGGACGTGCAGGCTCAGCGGCCATGGCTCACGGGCCCAGCTGCTCCGCGGCATGTGGGATCTTCCCGGACCGGGGCACGAACCTTCGTCCCCTGCATCGGCAGGCGGACTCTCAACCACTGCGCCACCAGGGAAGCCCATGAGGACCCAGATTTTTTACATGAAATTTTTGATTTTTAAACGTTGGTAACAACGTTCTTGTTGAACACTGCAGACTGAACAAAAGCGTCTGTTGACTAAAATGTGATTCCTGAGGTTTTACTTTGCAACTTGTTTAAAATAATGATGTTTCAGATTTGTGTCTCTGAGTGAAGTATAGAGTTGTACAATTCTTGTTGCTTTTTTAGTTACTGTTTCTTGACTGGAGCTGGGCGAAACAGTTGACCCTTGAACAACATGGGTTTGAACTGCACGGATCTACTTATATGTGGATCTTTTTCAATAAATATGTACTATAGGACTACATGATCCATGGTTAGTTGAATCCTTGGATGTGGAACCGTGGATACAGAGGGCCGCCTGTAAAGTTATATGCGGGTTTTCAACTGTGTGGGTGGTAGGCACCCCTAACCCCCCTGTTGTTCAAAGGTCAACTGTACTTTGAAACAGAGACTTGGTTGAGTAGTGAAGACTGTCTGGTTTAGACCAGAACAGAGGAGAAACCAAACCAGATAGGGTATTAAAATGTGCAGTGACATTTTAATACCTATGATGCAGTTGGGGATGTTTAAAGGTGAGAAAAGGAGGATTAAAACCAGAAATATGGTAGGTAACATTTTTTCCTTCAGTGCTCCTTCTTATATTTCCCAGAATATGGGTTATTGTATACATAATGATTTTAAGAGATTTGAAGGCAGTTAAGAAGGTGTGTGTGTAGAATCAAATTGAACTCAGGACCTAAAAGTCATGCTTAGCACAGTTAAAAAAAACTTTTTCCGAAAACTTCCTGGGCATTGCTGAGCATGGCTGAGGCTAAAATGCAGTGGATTGCCTTTTATTGGATGTAGATTGTGTTCTCTATTGTTAATAGAGTACTTGAAACAGTTCAGGTTGGTTTTCTTGAAGTAATTTTTATTTATGATTCAGAGGACTCATGTGGATGGAAATCTCTCTGGCCCTCGAAAAACATGCCATCAGCACTCAGAGTTGGTGTTGCCCACTACATGTCCTGCCTTCTGAATAGAAAAGAGGTGTTATTTAGGGAAAATCTTTTTTTTTAAGATATGTGTAGATCATTTTATTTACTACTGGATAATATTTGTTCTTTGGTCCCTATAGAGAGAGTTTTTCTTTAATAGCATATATTTTAGTGGTTGTTTTAAAATTATACAGAGAGCAGAAGTTCTTTATCTGAAGTGATTTAGTAGCGTAGTGAATTCGATAATTGAAAAAGTCACGTAAGTTTGGGAATCCTAAAAGGATATATACATCCCTTAAACATTTTAATTTAAACCATATGACTGTATAATCACCAATCTTTTGATGAAGTGTCTGTGCATTTTCTTTGATTATGGATCCACTAATCAGGGGTCTGCATTGTTTCTCTTGCATAAATCTCACCCATAATTCATTCACTGAGTTTTCCAGTTTTTAAAGTGGAGCGAGAACTTTTTAAGGACCTTGCAAAAGAACCATAGTAGATGCTAGTTTTCCCAAGATTTTTGCACTTAAGTGATATGCCTAATTCAATTGCTGTATTTTTAGTGACTTTGCTTTGCTGAGTCTTTTTAAAGCATTTAATTTTGTTTTCAGAGAAACAGTTCTTTTTTTTTGTCCTCATATCTTACCATTTATTTACATAATATTTGTTTAAATTATACAACCCAGTAATAAGTTCAACTAGTGCAGACAAGCTTGGAAACAAATGCATAATTAGTATTTTTAATTAATTTTTAATTGAAGTATAGTTGATGTACAATAGTATATAAGTTACAGGTGTACAATATAGTGACTCACAATTTTTAAAGGTTATACCCCATTTAAACATATTATAAAATATTGGCTATATTCCCCATGTTGTACAGTGTATCCTTGTAGCTTATTTTATACATAACCTTGCATTAGTTTTTTTGTTTTTTTTGCAAAAGTAATGCAAACTCAAGGCATGCAATCAAAACAATTTTAAAGGGAATAAAATGAAATCTCCTTCCTCTCTCCTTCCTGTGGTAGCCGGAGATCAAGTTTCTTGTGCATCCCTAATGAAATAATAGTTTTTTAAAACAAATAAATAATGTGTGGACAAACAGTGCAGAGAGAATTGAATGTTTCCCTTATGTTTTTTTTTTTTGGCTGTGCGGGCTTTCTCTAGTTGTGGTGAGCAGAGGCTACTCTTCGTTGCGATGTGTGGGCCTCTCATTGCGGTGGCTTCTCTCGTTGCGGAGCACGGGCTCTAGGCATGCGGGCTTCAGTAGTTGTGGCGCACGGGCTTAGTTGCTCCGCGGCATGTGGGGTCTTCCCAGACCAGGGATCGAACCCATGTCCCCTGCATTGGCAGGCGGATTCTTAACCACTGCGCTACCAGGGAAGTCCCTGTTTCCCTTTCTTTTTGATCTAAAATCCTACCCTTGTGAAATAATCTCTTGATTTTTTTTTCATGCCCTCCTCCTAAATACTTTTATATAATGCACTATTTTTAATGTTGTGTTGCACATGTATTAATTATAATATTCTTTAAATTATATACATTTTGATATACATATGGTGTATTAAAGTAAAACTTGGAAAAAAAGCATTTCAGTCATATGGTAGAAATTTAAAATATTACAAAAGGGTGTATGTACAGTGATGTGTTAAGACTTATCACTGTTTCCTGTTTCCTTGCATATACAGCATGTATACCTTTTAAAAACAACACAGATGGGAGCATACTAATCATTGTTTTATACCTTCTTTCATTTAACAGTTTATCTTGGAGATATCAGGACATAGATTAGGTTGTTTCCTAAGAACAAAGATTGCATGAGAAACATCCTTGTTCATACAATTTTCACAGAAGTGTGAGTATGCAAGGACAGGTTCTAATTCAATTTCTGATTTGCAGGAACTTCCCTGTAGTTTGTTTTAGGAGTGAACTTATCTGTAAAGTGATCCCAAGTCTAATGTCTTTCTCTGCACAGAGAGAAGTCATAAGAATGTGCTGATTATTCTCTCTTCACCACTCAGAAGTGGTTGTAATCCCAGTATGCTTTGCGTTATCTCCTTTTGTTCAAAGTAATTGCTCATTACAGCATTATGGGAGCTGTGAGAAAACCCAGAGAGTTGCCTCGAGCTGAAGTGTTTCCAGTTGATTTTGATTGGCTAAAACTCTTTGGATGCAGATGACCTTCATCTGTTTCCTATTTATTAGTTTCACCTTCTTGGAATGATGAGCACAGAGACAGGCAATGGCAAAGGAGGTACTGATTTTATCGTTTGTACTGGTGTATAGAAATGGATTTTGTGCTGTTGCTTACAGCTCTGGGAGGTCAGCATCCTAGTGTGGGTACCACGGGTTGATGGATCCCGGAGGCATGGTTTATTAGGCTATCCTTCAAGATGAGTTGTTGCTTTTTTAAAATACAAAAATGTAGGGAAAACGAAGTCCACAACTCAGACCAGAGAGGCCATAAAATTCCAAGTTTCTAGTATCTGTAAAACCAAACCGTATAAATGGAAAGCAGTTTAGCCTTGAAAGAGGAGATGATTTCTCATCCCCTAAAGTGTTTTGTTTCTAAGAATAGCACACTTTCAAGTGCATCACAGGGAATTCTTCAGGGATTTCAATCTGAGGCGAATAAGGTTACCCACTCTAGCAGAAATAAGTGGGCCGAGTTTCAGATACTGGATTAGACTCATCCTGAAGAGTAGGGAAAAACCAGAACTAGATGTCTGTGCTATTGAAAAGCCTGCTTTTATGGAGCAGAGGAAGCCCCTTCCTTCAGACTTCAGCATGCCCTGTTTCATGATTAGAGAGTAGATAGATGTTCCCTGACACTGTAACTAGGTACACTATAAGGAGCAGTCCAGTGTCCAGGAAGCCTCATGAGGAAGGCATTTCAGGGACTCCTTTACTCAGTGTCTGTTGGACCCCTATGAGATGTTCTTGTCTCTGAGCAGACCTGTCAGGAATGCCAGCCACGTAAAGGAGTAGCACCTGCTTTATTGACTTTCGGTAAAAGAAGCAGCTTTTTGGTTTTCACATGATTGGAAAGGCCTTGCTCCTTCCTGCCTTTTTAAAAAAAAACCCAGAAATGGTGTGTGTCTATATGTGTGTGTACACTGAAACGGGGGGAGAAATTATTCAGTGTAATATTTATTCAAAATGTGTGTTTAAGTGCCAGTGTTGGGACACAGTAAGACTGGACCTTCAGCTTTAAGTATCTCTTGGAGGTTTTCTCCCACACCTTTACATTCTTTTGATCATCTTAAGTTTGAATTTTAAAGTATATTCTTATCATCTCTGAGATTCTCAAGATTATTGCTCTTAGTAGATTATTTACAGGCATTCATATCTAGAAAAGAGAGGTGAAAGATACAAAAACTGAGGCCTCGCCTAGAGAACCATTAGAATTCTTCTTAATAATAATTGTTAGAATAATCATAGAGCAGGAAGATTTCAACAGAAAGATAACAAGCAAAGTTGTACAGGTGCCCATGGAACTGAGCTATCTCAGAAGAGGCTGAAGATAGAACTTGCAGTGGCCTAAATTTTGTTCCTCAGTTGTTGCTTACTCTCACGTTGGAGTAAATACTTTTTCTGAAAGGCTATATAGATTATCTATTTAATCCTTGAAAGAGTTTCTATTTTTTTAATTGTTTTTTGTAATTTGGGAAATATTTTTGTTGTTGCTTCAATTGGGAGAGGGTCCTCACCAAATAGTCTTTAATATGGGAATGTGCTTTGTGGGGCACAGTGAAAAATGAGATCGACTTTCTTCTTGAACTCTTATCAGTCTGTTCCTGATTTTAGTGAATAGAAAAAGCTTGCGCTCTTTTCTCCTTCTGCTAAATCAGTTGTATTTTTTTAAAAATCATTATTGATGACCAAATCTCTGAGCTCAGTTTTACCCACTGATTGTTTTACATCACTTACCTATTATCTATCAAATGCCTTAGCTTTCCCCGAAGAAGCGTGAGGCACTTCCTTAGAGTGTACTCAAAATGTTTGAGATGATGAAGTTTTAGTCATCAATTTTTATTTATTTCCATTACTAGTTAAAAAAAAAACTATTTCCAGGTCATGCTTAGCCAGGAGCAAGGTGGTAAGCTGCTCCAAAGTTTTACTGGTGAGCACAAAGGCTGCTTTGCTAAAACCTAGTTGATATATATCAGCTTCTGCTCACTTCCTACTCATTCTTCTTCATTCTCTGGAAAGCTTTTTGTTATTTATTACTCATTTATGAACCAAGCTGGGATTTGCTTAAATGGTGGGCTGAGTTTTTAGTGCATAAAACTGTTTAGCTCCTGTGAAAACTCATTTGAAATCAGCCATTCCAGGAGGATATTACTCATATGATTTTAAAATTGATGTTCCTACTTTGTCTTTAAGTGTCTGAAGCCATCATACCATTTGTAAATAGTAATGTGTTAAATCTCAATCTATTGTATTGGCTTTGCTGATGTATTTTTTACTCATTTTAAAAATAAAACAAGTCTAGAAATTGCATTCTGAAGAAAAGCTAAGCTTTGAGCACAAGCTTCTCTTCCAAGATATGCTCTCTGACCTAGAATAAGAGTTTTGAGTAATGAAAGTCAATCTTCTGGGTCTTTCAGGTTCTAGGGGAGCTTTTTATCAAAGTGTTAAAATGACACTTTCATGCTGTTACCATTCAAGAAAGGTTGCCAGGTGGAAGGCAGACTTGGCTAGTGTGGAAAACCAGCCTCTGCATGCTTGAAGGTTCTTTGGGCTTGATCTTGAAGGCAAAGTTCACATCAGCTCCTTGTAGAATGCAGACATGTGAGTGGTAAATGAGGTGTTTTGACATTCATGCTGAACAGAGACTAGACCACTGTTCCTTTTCTTTTTCTTCCACTTCCCCATTCTCCTTCTACTGAAGAGAATCTACTTAACATTCTGGTTTAGTATTCGGAGCAAGGTACTATTTATGATACCTATTGTATTTCTTTTTTTCTAAATTGTATTTCTATATTAAACTTTATTACTAGCATGGACCTGTGTGTGTGGGGGTATACTTCAGCTTGTGGTCCATTGAGGTCTCTGGGTTGTCTCTCTGATACCCACAAGGGAATCATACTCTGAGCATACCCTTGCTGAAGTTTATCCTGTGCCTTTCTAAATGTGAAATTGTGTTGAAGATTTTAACTTACTATTTGAGAAGCAAGTACCTTGTTTTTGACTGGTTTTGTGTGTGTTTTGTTTTTGACCTAGATTACCAGAGACTGATGACTGTGGCGGAGACAATTACAGCTCTCATGTTTCCTTTCCAGTGGCAGCATGTCTATGTTCCTATTCTCCCAGCTTCTCTCCTACATTTCTTAGATGCTCCTGTGCCATACCTGATGGGCTTGCATTCCAATGGCCTGGATGACCGGTCAAAACTGGAGCTGCCTCAAGAGGTAAGAAAAACGTGGAGCTTGGGTGCTGGTGCCTGTGGCCCTGATACAGGATTTGGGAGAGAAGGGCTTTGGGATGAGCCCAGGGTGGTATCACCAAGTTTATTTTCTTTTATTTTGGGGAACACAAACAACTTTCCAGGAAAAAAGTAAAAACAATGAACATTTAGCTCAATTTATATAATTCCAGAAACACCTGTTTCCTCTATCACCTGACATACTTTTATAATAATCTCTGTTTATACTATTGTGAACTGCCTTTTTCAAACATGATATTTTACATATTTTTAAGAAAATCGTTTATTATGTAAAAGTTTAAACTTACACAGAAGAGTAGCATAGTGAATTTCAGTGGTTTCAATACTTAGCTTTAACAGTTATCATACATTTAAATTGTATTTTACTTCTGTACTTTCTACCCCCTATTTTTTAAAGAAATTCCACATAATATAGTTTTATAACTGCTTTAGTAGCCAGACATGTATTAATAAATCAGTGGTTTTGTTTTATAGGCCACAGTTACTCTGTAAAAGTTGACCTGATCATAGTGATTCTTGTAGTACTGAATGTAGCTTTGAAAACTTTCCTTGCTCAAGATAAGGAAGGCCTTGAGAGAATGCTTCTCCTCCCTTGCTGTGAGGATGGCCTGCTCCTCTTTCCTGTTGTTTCAAATACTAAAATAATTGATTAAAAAAATATATTTGTTTATTTACTACTCCATTCTAAAATAGATTTAAAGCATCATCAGAAATAAGATTGTCTTGGTTTTTATTTTCCTAGAATTACCAAGAGGACTGGTCTACCTCTTTTGGTCATTTTGTGGCTTGTATGAAACTAGCTGGGGGAAGGCCTTTCCTACTCTGAATTTCGTAGTCAACAGCAAGGCCTGGGAAGAAGACTTTGGACTATGCACACACTGGTATCAACATGACTCTGTCTCATCCTTCCACCAATGATTTTTGGGGGGAAGATTTTTATGTATAGCTGAGGAATATGAGTAAGAGGACCTCCAAAGAAGAGACCGTTCTCATAGAATTGGATCTAAGCAGCATTCACATTGTTGGGCATGTCTGGGCAGCCATCTTGATGAACATGCCTGATAATGAGATCATACCCATAATGTTTAAGCTATAGTCAATTGCATCTCTTTTTCTCTCTCCTTTGGTTTTATTTTTATTTATTTATTTGTTTGGCTGCGTTGGGTCTTAGTTGTGGTGCGTGGGCTCAGTAGTTGCAACACGTGGGCTTTCTAGTTGTGGCGCACGGGCTCTAGAGCGTATGGGCTCAGTAGTTGCAGCGCGTGGGCTTAGTTGCCCCGCAGCATGTAGGATCTTAGTTCCCTGACCAGGGATCGAACCCACGTCCCTTGCATTGGAAGGTGGATTCTTTTGTTCTTTTTTAAATTTATTTATTTAATTTATTTATTTTTGGCTGCATTGTGTCCTCGTTGCTGCGCGCAGGCTCCCCCCAGCTGTGGCGAGCAGGGGCCACCTCTCGCCATGGTACGCGGTCTTCCCATTGTGGTGGCTTCTCCTGTTGCGAAGCACGGGCTCTAGGTGCGCGGGCGTCAGTAGTTGTGGCACATGGGCTCAGTAGTTGTGGCTCGTGAGCTCTAGAGCACAGGCTCAGTAGCTGTTGTGCACGGGCTTAGTTGCTCTGCAGCATGTGGGATCTTCCCGGACCAGGGCTCGAACCCGTGTCCCTTGCATTGGCAGGTGGATTCTTAACCACTGGACCACCAAGGAAGTCCCTTGCCTTTTGTTGTAGAATCATAATGTCTTCCTTGTAGTTTTTTCCGTTTCTGCCTCCTTTGAATCTATAGAGCTTTGTGCTATTTGGGGTGGGACAACATTAATTAAGGAAGAAAAGATCTAAATAATGTCAACGAAAAAAAATGCAGGAGGCTGCAAAAAGAACAGAGTTTATTTGGGGACTTAAGAATTGCAATTGGGGAGACACAGATTCAGTTAACCCTGAAAGAGTATTCCGAGGAAGAGAAAGAGTCAGGGGCTTATAAAGACAAAAACCACGAGGTTGTTAAAAGTTGCCCTGGTGAGAGTTGTGATCGACTCTGATGCGAGTCAAATTATTTGTCCTTAAGAAATCACAGGTTATTTTAGGGTAGGGGTCTTGTTAGTATATAGACTGTCATGAATTGTTTTAGGGTAAGGGTCTGATTAGTATCTTGAGTTTCTGGCAGGTGTTCTGGTGTTCTGTTCTTCATCAGGTCAAAAGGTCAGCTTCCATCCAGGCTGAGTCATGCAAACATCGTACTTCCTTAATGGCTTCCCGGCTCCAATTTAGAGATATCTCTTAGAAATACTGACTCCATTTTGACTTTCCTTTCACAATGATGGAGAAAACCATTGAGTTTTGGGGTACTGGGTTTTTATATTTATTTGTCTACTGATAAATATGCATAAAGAGTAGATATCAAAGATTAGAGAGTGGGGAGCTTTTTGTTGTTGCTTTAAATGACTGCATATTTAATATTGACACCTCCTTCTGGTAAACATAATTATCATTTTGTAAAAGTCAAAATAAGAATAACAGTGAAAATGTTCATTGCAGCTCTATTGACAATAGTCTGGACATGGAAGCAACCTAAGTGTCCATCGACAGATGAATGGATAAAGAAGATGTGGCACATATACACAATGGAATATTACTCAGCAATAAAAAGAAATGAAATTGAGATATTTGTAGTGAGGTGGATGGACCTAGAGTCTGTCATACAGAGTGAAGTCAGTCAGAAAGAGAAAAACAAATACCGTATGCTAACAGATATATATGGAATCTAAAAAACAACCAAAAAAATGTCATGAAGAACCTAGGGGCAAGACGGGAATAAAGACACAGACCTAGTAGAGAATGGACTTGAGGATATGGGGAGGGGGAAGGGTAAGCTGGGACGAAGTGAGAGAGTGGCATGGACATATATATACTACCAAATTTAAAATAGATAGCTAGTGGGAAGCAGCCACATAGCACAGGGAGATCAGCTCGGTACATTATGATCACCTAGAGGGGTGGGATAGGGAGGGTGGGAGGGAGGTAGACGCAAGAGGGAAGAGATATGGGGATATATGTATATGTATAACTGATTCACTTTGTTATAAAGCAGAAACCATCACACCATTGTAAAGCAATTATACTCCAATATAGATGTTAAAAAAAAAAAGAAAGAATAACAGTAGAAAATGATTGAAGGTAGAAAGCTGAAGAGGCATGCATAATGTGATAAATAGGTCACTAGGCCAGAAGCCAGATTTCTGTTTTATTTTCATCTTTGGCATCAGCTTGCTGTATACTTGGGGCAAGTTCTATTTCCTGTAGGCTCTCTCAGCATTATTTTGTGTGTGCTTCATGTATGTGGGTGTGTGAAGAGGCTTCTGGGAGACCAGCAGTTTTCTTAACAGGACTGAGAAACTGTGGGTTGTTTGAGAAACCCAAAATTTCACTGTTCTGGGATATTGGATTCTCTACTTTTGCAGCCTCCGCCATTGCTGCATCTTTTGTACTCTGCTTCTCCTTGTGGTCTGCTTGAGAAGGAGTGGTGACAGTGGGATTGTAGAATACCTTTGTGTATTTCATAAGCAGTTCTAGGGTTTCAGAGTCCCACTTCATCCAGCCTGTTCCTCTGAAGTTCACGTATTTGTGCAGACAGTTACGTAGCTGGATATTTTCTAACTTGATTTTTAGCAGATAACCTCTGGGATATCTGAGTCTGTGCAGTCCCCATGGAAAACTTTAGGCTGGTGAGAAAAGACTGGCTTTTTCAAGGAGTAAAGCACCATGAAACGTACACATAATGAATGGAGCGTGATAATATCTCTGAAAGACAGCTTTGGAATATCTCAGAAATGATACATTTATAGTTAAAAATTCTAACAACGCACAAAAGTATAATGTAAAAATTACCTCAGATTTTACCACCCAGAGATAACTACTTTCAACATTTTGGTGGCCATCCTGTGGTATCTTTACGATGCTAGAAGGAAGCCTTGAGGCTGGGAAATGCACTTGGGCCTTTGCAGGTGGGCACCATCAGGGTAGTGGGGTGGGGGCACATTAGACTTATAAAAGGGACTTTGTCCAGAGACATGGGGAGTGTACATTCTCTAACCCCCCAAGTCAGAATTCATCAGTTGCTGCCCTATCTTTGGGCATCAAAAGTCTGTGAAAAGCCCTTTGTTTCTTTTTACACCAGCACATGAGCTCAGCTGGCCCTGAGCAAGTGAGAGTGCTGAGCTGCCTTTGTGAGACATTCTTTGTCTTGTGCTTCTCTTTTGGGTTTCATTGTCTGAGCACAGGAAGGAGGCAGTTCTTCCACAGCTATGTCAGGGGAAAGGGGTGTTACTTCTTTCTATCTTGGGCCTCTCTTTCTTTCCTACTTTTTTTTTCTCCTTTCTCAGGATACTTTTTCAATAGCTTTTCCCCAGTTATCTGTTGAGCTCCCCTTCAGTGAATAACTTGAAGATAGACTAGCCAGTGAGGCTGTCTGTGATTTGGTGGTGGAAACTCAGGCCTGGGAAGGGCCATTGTGACCTTTTGCAGGAAAGGATTTGGGAAACTTTTTGTGGTTTGGGATATCCATGTGATCACTACCCCAGAGTAGCAAAGTCTTCCCATGGCCTCTCCCAGCGAGACAGGAGGTTAACTGAGGAAGACTGATCACTTGGGTTCAGTGCCCCTTCCAGGTTGCTTCTTGTCTCCCAAGCTGTTTTGCAGGAGTTGGCCTCTTTTCAGGTGAGGAAGGGGGAGCATGAGGGGTTTGAGGTAGGTTTGTAAGTTACTTCTGTTTGCCAGAGCCCTCTGAGTACCGAGAGGAGAAAGCGTGAGGCTGTTGTATGAGTCTAGTAATTGAATGGCCCCCTTTTCATTTTGCCTTCTTACCCCTACCTGCTTTGGCCCAACTCTGCAAAGAATGGCTAGTAGTGTCTCAGAGGCTCCTATCTTAATATCTGAAGTGTGCCTGAGCTGCTTTCTTTCCTCTGGCCACCTCTATCTAGGAGTATCTACAATATGTGGATACAGCATTTGGAGTTTATAAAGTTCTTTACGGACATTCTGTGTTTGGTCAATAGCAGTGGAAGAAAAGCCAGCCAAGCATTGTCGAGTGGTTATAGTTGTATTTAGCTGCCTTTATGTTTCCTATTGGACAAACTGGTTTTCTCCTCGAAAGAGAGGAGGACCAAGAGGATAAATGATTGCACTGTGTGCTTCTGGTGGGTCACAGTGCTTTTCTTCTGTTAGCTGTATGGACAGGCTCATGAGGCAGGTGAGCTTCATGACTAGATGATTTAATTCTGTCTTTACTATATTTTTTAATTGCTTGGCCTGAAGGCACTTATAATTTTAAAATCTTAGAGGAATAAACAAAAAATAGATGTTATTTTTAGGTGTTCAACATTTATCGTCTCTTTAACAAGGACGGGTTTAAAGTTGTTATCTAGTGGAGGAACTCTAGAAGGTGAAATTTAAAGTGATTCTTCTAATTTTTGAATCTTGGATATGGGAAAGTTCTCTTTATTATAGATTTGTAAATGGAGTAATTTATGCACTCAGCAAATGTGTATTGAATGAATGCATACATGGACATGTTAAAACATGCAGTTTCAATAGATTGAGAGTTTGTGGAATAGTTATATTAATCTGGATTTACTATATGGTCCTCCTGCCTCTTAGAATACAAGACTTACTGGTACAGGGATAAACAGCAGGATCAGTGGAACAGTATTTTGATATATAATAAACATACCATGCCAAAGAACTTTTTAATAACAGAGCTGGAAAAATTGCTTGTCCATAGGGAAAAAAAGTAAAGAAGGATTCCTACCCAATGCCATAACAAAATCAACTTGAGACGGATTAAGCAGTTAAATGTCAAAAAGAAAAATTTGAATCTTCTCGAAGAAAATATTAATATATACCTTTTTGACCTCTGGGTAGGTAGGGACTTTGTAAACAAGATGAAGAAAGCACTTTCCATAAAATAAAAGATTGATAACTTTGATTTTTTTAGTTAAGAAAAAGACATCTTAAAATGAAAAAATAAAAACTAGGAGAAGATATGTGTAGGACACATATAGCCTATGAAGAGTTAGCATCAGGAGGTTATAAAGAACTCCTACAAATCAGTCAGAAGATAAGCATCCCAATAGAAAAATGGGCTAAAGACATGAAGAGGGATTGTACAAAAAATACACATTTCTTCACTAGCAATCAGGGAAGTGTAAATAAATGTACCCACTAAAGTAGTAATATTAAGAAATCTGATGATACCAAGTTTTGGAAATATTTGGATCAGTAGGATCACTTTAGATTGTTGGTAAAAATGTAAATTGTTATAACCACTTTGGAACACAGCTAGGCCTTATAAAATTGAACATGTGCATGCCTCACAACGTAGCAGTTCTACTCCTAGGATATACCCAAGAGAAGATCTTGCACACGTGTCCAAGGAAACATGTATAACAATGTAAAAACAATAAACAGGAAGCAAGTCAAATGCCTTTTGATGGGAAAATTGATGAATAAATTGTAGTATATCCACATAGTGTAATATTATACAAGAGTGAAAATGAATAATGGGTAGCTACATACAACAAAACGGCTGAGTCTTAGTAACTTAATGTTCAGTGAAGAAAAATAGTACCACAAGACTGTGTAAAGAACAATAATCCTTTTATAAAATTCAAAAACAAGCAAAAATTTAAAGGCATGTACTATACATACGTGATAAAAAACAAAAGGCAAAAAGATAATAAACAGAATTCAGGATAGTGATTACAGGGGTGGGACTGTGTAGGTTGAGGGATGGGATTGGGGAGTACATAAGTAGATAAAAATATTGGTAATTTCTAGTTCTTGGGTTGGACTGGTTAAAAAAAAAAAAGAATTTCTTTAAGATTGTTCCCCGAAAGTTGTCAGTTCACATTCCCAATAACAGTGTATGAGTTGTTTGTTTCCTAGTAACTTTGCCAGCATTGGACATTATAAATCTTTTAAATCTTTGCTAATCCAGGAGGTAAAAAATATTTTGTTTGCATTTCTTGGTTTATTAGTGAAATTGAACATCTTTTCATATATTTGAAGGTAATTAAGCGAAACGTCTTCTGTGTTTGCCTTTTATAACCTGTTTCCATTTTTCAGCTGGGTAAATTATCTTTATCTCAATAATTTCTTTGGATGTTAACCTTTTACATGTTATGTATGACAATTATTGTTTCTCAGATTATCTTTAATTATTTTTATGGCAGTAATTACCTTTATGTTTTTTAGCCTTGTATAAAGTTTAGAAAGTCCAACTCTACCCTAAGGCATAATAGTAATCTTTTATATTTTCTTTTAATACTTTTGTGGGGGTATTTATTTTTTCACTTTTTGTTATAGAAAATGTTGAACACATGTAAGAGTAAAGAGACTAGCATCCATCATTACACAGTAATCATCAACTCATGGCCACTCTTCTTTCTATATCCTCCACTCTTTTCCCATTTACCCTACTGGATTAT
Organism: Delphinus delphis; assembly: GCF_949987515.2. Lineage (NCBI taxonomy): Eukaryota > Metazoa > Chordata > Mammalia > Artiodactyla > Delphinidae > Delphinus > Delphinus delphis. The sequence continues at coordinate 64,567,467 of NC_082690.1, read as the reverse complement.
TTTGAAGCAAATCTCACACAGCATTATTATGTCATCATATATTTAGTATGTATCTCTAAAAGGTAGAGATTCTTTTTTAAAACATAAAGTGGCTTTATTTTTTATATTTAAATCTTCAGTCTATCTCAAAGTTATTTTTGAGTATGGTATTATACTTTAACATTTCTAAATGTACAGTCATTTGTCCCCCAAACATTTATTGAATAATTCATCCACAATAAATGGGTCTGTTCAAGACTGTTCTTTTCCAATAGATTATTTTATATTTGTTTTCTTTTAAAAAACACTTTATTTATTTATTTTTAAATATTATTTATCTATTTGGCTGTGCTGGGTCTTAGTTGTGGTACGTGGGATCTTCGTTGAGGCATGTGGGATCTTCAGTTGCAGCATGTGGGATTTTAAGTTGCAGCATGCAAACTCTTAGTTGCGGCATGCAGGATCTCGTTCCCTGACCAGGGATTGAACCTGGGCCCCCTGCATTGGGAGCGCAGAGTCTTAGCCACTGGACCACCAGGGAAGTCCCATTGTTTTATATTTGTAATAGAACCCAGCAAGGCAAGTCTCCCCTCAGAATTTTCTTGGCTATTCTTTTCTTTTATTTTTTTAGGTAAGATTCAGAATCAATTCATCAGATACTCCCTTGAAAAAAATTAAAATCTTTCTGGGATTTTAAAAAAATTTACATTAAATTTACAAATAAATGTGGGGATTATTAGCATCTTTTCATTATGGAATTTTCCTGTTTAGTAATACAATATATATATTGTGTGTGTGTGTGTGTGTTCATTTATTGGAGTTTTATATTCCACAGTGATAATAGCAATGTTAATTGACATTTATTGTATACTAACACTGTCCTAAATCCTTGACATTAATTGTCTCATAATCCTCAAAACAAACTTATGACATAGGTAATATTATTATCCTTGCTATAACAAACACTTAAGCATTTAATAATGCTCTGCAGTGAAGGAAATGACAGTTGTCTTGGCTAGAACAGGTTCATGGTTATAAAATAAATACACAAAAATAAAAAGCTTTTCTAATTAATAGCTGCACTGCAAGAAAATTCCAACAGGGATGAGAACTATAAAATATTTAAGTTAAATTGAACAAGAAATTTGTAAGACCTCTAAGGAGAAGAATGTATGGTTAAGAGCTTGAGGGTATGACTGAAGTCAGGCTAGCTGAGTTCAAATCCCAGCTCTCCTACTTACTAGCTGTGTGACTTTGGACAAGTTACTTAACCTCCCTGTGTCAGTTATGTCTATAAAATAAGGATAGATATTGCCAGGTTATTTTTTGTTAATCCAGATTACCTGCCTCCTCAGCAATGTATGAAAGTACTGTCTCTCTACATCCTCTCAGAAGCAATCTTAAAGCCAGAAGGAAGCACAAAAATCAAGACCAGGCATCAAATCTTACAAATCAGAAATGAGGCTCAGAAAGGGATACTGGTATGCTCAGGGTCATATAGGGAGATAGTGACAGATTCAGGTCTGGAACCTAGACTTTCTGACACACTCCTAGCATTCTTTTTACTCTTGTAAGAATTTGTGAACTCAACAAATATTCTATGAGCACTTACTATATATGAGAATTTTGTGCTAGATGCTAAACATCTATGTCATTTATGTAATCCTTATCAGTCTCTAAGATAAGTTGTTTTTATCACCATTTTATAGCTGAGGAAACAGAGTTATGTAACTTTCCCAAGATCCCACAACTAGAAAGCATCAGGGGAAGACTGGAACTCAGGTCTACCTCCTTCCACCCCATCTTCTTTAACCATACCTAAGTTATGCCCATTGCAGACGTTTGCTCTTTCCTTTCTTGTTCATTATGCCCTCTAAAGCTTCTTCCTTAATACTTTGGAGTTGTTCACACTCCTCATCATGTTTTGACTGCCAGGCTAACCTCTGCTTTGTGGACATTGACAACCACTTCATTGAGCTGCCGGAGGACTTGCCTCAGTTTCCCAACAAATTGGAGTTTGTCCAGGAAGTCTCTGAGATTCTCATGGCATTTGGCATTCCCCCTGAAGGGAACCTTCACTGTAGCGAGAGTGCCTCCAAGCTGAAGAGGCTCCGGGCCTCTGAGCTCGTCTCCGACAAGAGGAATGGGAACATCGCAGGCTCCCCTTTACATTCCTACGAGTTCCTCAAGGAGAATGAAACTATCGCCCGCCTGCAGGCCTTGGTCAAGAGGACTGGGGTGAGCCTGGAGAAGGTATGATGCTGTATATGGGTCTATGCTAAGGTGCTGTCCTGGTGAAATAAAGTGTGGAATGAGAAGGCACCCAGTTCAGGGCAAGGCATATCTGTGAGTACTGAAAGGATGCTCTGTGTGGGAGACTCTGGATTTAGCTCTGGCAAACATTTAGCTCTGCTACTTGAATCTATATCTCGGTAGTTTCTCACTTCAACATCAAGGAGAAGCTGCTGTCATTCTCTGTAAACACTACTGCAGAGAGTCTTGGAGGGATGGTGGTGGCAATCTTTGTGTTCAGACTTCTTTCAGATCCATTGCCTTGTGAATTTCACAGCATCCTAAAGCACATAGAGCAGGAATTGTTGACTTAGAGATCCTCAGTGTTTTACCTAAGATTAAATGCTTCTATGTGGCTGACTTGCGGCTAGAACCTGGTCCTCTTGAATTCTAGTCCTCTGCTCTTCCCAGGGATGTACTTAACTTTGCATTTCCTGACTTTGATGAGACTGTCCGCTTTGTGTAGTTGTTTACCCATCTCTTCACCCTACCCATTCTCACTATTAAATTACTTTCTTAAATTACATATAAAATGGGGTAATGTAATCATTTCGTTGGGCTATTTTTTAGTGAAGTGTGAAACATTTCATTTTCCTGATTTGTTTAGTTAGTAGAGCAGATATTAAAAAAGAAAAATCATGGCCAGTTAAAGAAGAGCAGAGAAATATTTAGAGAGATTAAAAAAGTTAAGAAAACCAGTAAGGAAACATTTTTAGGGAGAAAGATAGGGAAAGTGATATGGGGGAGAAAAATCAAAGAGATGAAGGGAAAACCAGAGTCTGACCTTGTTGCTTTGCATTATCATTTTCTTGTTGACTTCCCAGACTCCTTCCTTTCCCTGACCCTTGAGATAACTGGTGTCTTTTCCTCTATTGCTGAATCTCTTTCTGCCTGTAATGAGTTCCTCTCCACTTTCATTGGGTTGCTGGGTACCTGCAAGTGGAACACCCTGATTTATCTCTTCTCCATGTCAGAATTCCTTTCTTTTTCTTTTCTTCCCATTTTTTTCTCTTTTGTTTATTTTCTCCATTTGCTGCAAAAGTAAATGACCATTGGTGGGGGGCGGGGCAAAGGATGAGTTGCATTTCTTTGGGATAAAAGGAAAAGCTTGCATGTTCTCAACTGTTTTGTTTTGTTTTTGTAGCTGGAAGTACGTGAAGACCCCAGCAGCAATAAGGATCTCAAAGTTCAGTGTGATGAAGAAGAACTAAGGATTTACCAGCTAAATATTCAGATCCGGGAAGTTTTTGCAAATCGTTTCACTCAGATGTTTGCAGATTATGAGGTGTTTGTCATTCAGCCCAGCCAGGATAAGGAGTCCTGGTTTACCAACAGGGAGCAGATGCAAAACTTTGACAAAGTGAGTATAATCCCACTGGGGAGGTGGTAAGAAATGAGAACATGCCAGACTCTCTTAAAGATGTGACTGAAGATGAGTTTTTCTTTCATAATATGTGCTGGAAACAAGTTCATGGTCCTTCTGATGTTGATAAAATATAAGGTCTGCTTGCTTTAGAGCAGAGTGCTGGTTATTGCTATCAGGTGGTTTACCTTCAGTCAAAGAGCTCTCTTAGGCAAAGATGTGCATGCAGGTTGAACATCAGGATTCTGGGAACATTGGTTGCTACAGTAGGTTACCTGAGTAAGTTAAACGGGCCAGTGTGTCAAAGTTTCAGGATATCTGAAATTATATGAATTTTTGAAAAGGATGAAGAGGTTTTATTGTTTGCAATTTATAAAGACCTAGGAAGCTTCAGAGAAGAGTTAACCTACTGAATCCCTTGGGTATGTAGCCATGGTTGATTAAGGCTGATATGCCCTCTTCCCTGTTGATGACTTTTTCCTTTTGGTCCCACCAGGCATCTTTTCTGTCAGATCAGCCTGAGCCCTACCTGCCTTTCCTCTCAAGATTCTTGGAGACCCAGATGTTTGCTTCCTTCATTGACAACAAAATCATGTGTCATGACGATGATGATAAAGATCCTGTGCTCCGGGTGTTTGATTCCCGAGTAGACAAGATCAGGCTGTTGAATGTTCGGACACCTACTCTGCGCACATCCATGTACCAGAAGTGTACCACTGTGGATGAAGCAAGTGAGGCCTCCTTGTTGTACTTTCTAGCCTCTTGGATTATGTCACTAACATATCCCTGTTCCTAAACATGCCAGCTTCTTTCCCTGTTTTCTGTTTTTGCGTAAGTTGTTCCCATTGCCTGAAATGCTTTCCCCTGTCTTTTTTGCCTGGCAGACTTCTTCTCATCCTTTAACACTGTGTCAGTTAGGAATGGGTCCTGCTGTAAGTACTAGAGAATCTAATCAGCAGTGCATGAGATAAATGGGGGTTATTTTTCTTAAATTATCAAGAAGTGCAGAATTGGTGGTTGCTCAGCTGCTCAGCAGTGTAATCAGGAAATGAGAGTCTATCATTTCACTCAGCTGTCCTTAGCATGTTGACTTTTATATTCATACTTGTTGCCTCTTTGTTACAAGAGGCCTTTTATGTTCACATTCAGAGCAAAGGGGAAAGTTGATGCCAGCTGTATTTTCCCTCTTACATCAGAAAGCAAAAGCTTTCCCAGAAATTCCCAACAACTTCTGTTGTCTCATAGGCCAGAACCATGACCACCCTTAAGTGCAAGGGAGGCTGTGAAAGTGAGTATTGACCTGGGTGTAATGTTACCCTGAACTGTATTGATTCTATTAACAAGAAAGAAGGGGCGAGTGAGTTATGGGTAAGCAGCTTATAGAAATCCAGCTGATAGGTCTCCTCCTCTGTGAAGCCTTCTCTGATGTCCTCAGGCTGAGTTGATCCTCCGCTAAGCTCCTGTTTTGCTTTGTTCTTGCCTCCCCTTTATAATCTCTATTGTTTTGAGCCATGATTATCAGGGAGCAATTTAAGAGCAGAGACTGTATTTAATCATTGTCCTACCCCCAGTCCTCTAACATTGTGCCTAGAACATATAGATGTTAAAAGTTGTTTGCTACTTGCATGATGGAATACACCTTTTTGTTCACAGAGTCCCCGTCTAGGTCAGTTTCTCCAGAGAATAGTCTCAGCTTGAGGTGTCAGATTAAGTAGTGTGTTCTCTTCCTTGTGCAATATTCAGTGTCCTTGTTGTAGCCTTTTTGTATATTTTGTTTATTCATTTACCAAATATAAACACCCACTACATGCCCAGTATATGGGAAGTGCTCACCAAGTATTTACTGAATGAATGAATGTGCCAGGCATTTTTTTTAGGTTTTGAAGATACAAGTGGTGACAGTTTGGACAAAATCCTGGGTTCCTCAGCCTTATGCTCGATAGCCTTCTGACTTTATCTTTCAGCTCTTGCTCCAAGCCTTTCATTAAGGTGACAGTCCTCTTGGCCAAGACTTGAGGACGTGTTGCCCATGCAAGTGGAATACTCTAACACAGTCCTCCTTGCCTCCTGGAACACACACATCAAGTTTCAGGTCCTGAACCCTGCCTAAGGCGTTGGTCCTGGAGAGTTTGATGGAGACTTTTTTACAAAATTGTGGGTTTAGAGAAACATCTCCTAAACCATCACTTTAAATCAGGACTTCTCAATCTTTTCATGTTGTGTTACACTTGAAAAATGACAATATTTATGTATTGCTTGTGGGAATAAAGGGAGGAGTCTGTTTATAGCTGGAGACTGTAAAATGAGACACTCTGGTCACTTGAAACCTTGCCCTTCTGCCCAAAGGGTTGAGGCAGTCAGTTCTCAGCCCATCTGTAATCCAACTGTTGAACACCAAATACTGATATGAGTTATTCTGGTCTCATTTGTGGCCAGGACATGAATTCTTGTGGTCCCATTAGAATGTGGAGTTTGGGATATGGAAGGAGGGTTAACTAAACCCTCATTTCTGTGACTCATTTCAGAAAAATGGGTATCACAGAGACCCTCCAGGCAACTACATGCTCTGTTCCCAGGAATCATGCCCTTGGTATAGCCCTTCGGTATTTCCCTGAGATATGTACTCCAAATATGCTAGTTCAGAGTTCTTGCCACTGGCTTCAGATTTCTAGCCTAGAGGAGTAGTTCAGCTACCTCACGCCATTCCTCATGGACATCTTAGCTTCTTGAATCAGTCTGATTGGAAAATGGTCAAAATATAACTAAAGGGGTCTTTCTGGAGATTCTTTAAAATTTACATTTAGAAGGGATCTTGATGGCAGTTAACTCTACTCATTCACTAATTTTACAGGTAAAGATTTTCCTTTGGCCTGCCATTGTATCTGGGGACCTAGAATAGTGCCTAGCACTTTTTGAGAGACTAAATAAGTTCTGATGAAGGAGGGTAAGGGAGGGAGGAAGTAAGGTAGGCCCAGAGAGAGAAGGCCACTTGACCTAGGACACTCAGCAAGGCCCAAAGGTGAGATGTTTTTATATGTATCTAGGCAATACCAGGAGAATTACCAGCTTTTTGGTTCTTACCCTTTAAAATTTTTGAGATACTATTGACATACAGTAAACTGCACACATTTAAAGTTTTGTTACACGTTATATTCACTGACATCGGGAACATACCCATTACCCTCAAAGGTTTTCTCATGCCCTTTTGTAATACCTCCATCCTGTCCTCTCTGCGTTCTCTCCCCCAGTCTCCAGGCAACCACTGATACGATTTCTGTTACTATAGAGTTTGAATTTTCTAGGTTTTTATATAAATGGAATCATGCAGTATGTATTCTTTTTTTTTTTTTTTTGCGGTATGCGGGCCTCTCACTGTTGTGGCCTCTCCCATTGCAGAGCACAGGCTCCGGACGCACAGGCTCAGCGGCCATGGCTCACGGGCCTAGCTGCTCCGCGGCATGTGGGATCCTCCTGGACCGGGGCACGAACCTGTGTCCCCTGCATCGGCAGGCGGACTCTCAACCACTGTGCCACCAGGGAAGCCCTGTATTCCTTTTTTCTTTTTCTTTTTTTGGCTGTGTTGGGTCTTCGTTGCTGCACACGGGCTTTCTTTAGTTGCGGCGAGGGGGCCTACTCTTTGTTGTGGTGCACGGGCTTCTCATTGCTGTGGCTTCTCTTGTTGTGGGGCACGGGCTCTAGACGTGTGGGCTTCAGTAGTTGTGGTGCGCAGGCTCAGTAGTTGTGGCTCACAGGCTCTAGAGCACAGGCTCTGTAGTTGCTTCGCGGCATGTGGGATCTTCCCGGACCAGGGCTCGAACCCGTGTCCCCTGCATTGGCAGGCAGATTCTTAACCACTGCGCCACCAGGGAAGCCCCAGTATGCATTCTTTATTTTAGTCTGTCTTCTTTTACTCAGCATAATTATATTGAGATTCATTCATGTTCCTTTTATTGCTGAGTAGTATTCCACTGTATGGATATTACTACAATTTGTTTGTTTACCTGTTGGTGGGCATTAGAGCTATGAACATTTGTATGTAAGTTTTTGTACAGACATATGTTTTCTTTTCCCTTGCATACATACCTAGGAGTAGAATGACTGCACCATATGATATTCGTATGTTGACTTTTTAAAGAAATTGCCAAATTGTCTTTCAAAGTAGGTGTGTATTTTACATTCTCACTAGCAGTGTATGAGAGTTATAGTTCTTCCACATTGTTGTTAACATTTACTATGCTCAGTCTTTTCAGTTTTAGCCATCTAATAGCTATGTAGTGGTATCTCATTGTGGTTTTGATTTGCATGTGCTTGATGACTAGTAATGTTGAACATTTTTTCATTTGCTTATTTGCCATCCACAGGTCTTCTATGGTGAAGTGCCTGTTTAAATCTTTTGCCCATTTTTTTTTATTGTGTTGTTTTGTTATTACTGAGTTTTGGAAGTTCTTTATATATTCTGGATACAGGTCCTTTATCAGATATATGATTTGCAGATATTTCCCTGTTCTGTGGCTTGTCTTTTTGCTCTCTTAATGGTGTCCTTCAAAGAACAGTTCTTAATTTTGATGAAGTCTGTTTATCAGGGTTTTTTTTAATGGATTATGCTTTTAGTGTTGTATTTAAGAAAATTTTGCCTAACCAAGGTAACATAGTTTTTTTTTTCTATACATATCCTTCTAGAAGTTTTTAGTCTTAGGCTTTACATTTAAGTCTATGATCCATTTCAAGTTGATTTTGGTAAATGGTGTAAGCTAAGGGTCCAGGTTTATTTTTTCCGGATGGATATCCAGTTGTTCCAGAATCATATGTTGAAAAGATTATCCTCTCTCTGATAAATTGTCTTTTCACCTTTGTCAAAATGTTAGTGATCTGTATATGTGTGAGTCTGTTTCTGGATTCTTTGTTCTGTTTCATTGATGTGTTAGTCTACATTTACACCAATACCACACTGTCTTGATTACTGTAGCTTTATATTAAATCTTGAAGTCAGGTAGTGTTAGTCTTTCAACTTTGTTCTTATTTTCAAAGTTGTTTTGGCTATTGTAGGTCCTTTTTATTTCATATGTATTTAGAATCAGCTTGCCAATCTACAAATAACCTGAAATTTTCATTTGGATTGCCTTGAATCTATAGCCCAATTTAGGGAGAATTGACATTTTAACATTATTCAGTCTTCTGATACATGAACATGGCATATCTCTCCATTTATTCAGGTCTTTAATTTCTCTCAGCAGTGTTATATAGTTTTCAGTGAACAGGTTTTACATATCTTTTGTCAGATTTATTCCTAAGTATTTCATATGTTTAGTGCTATTGTAAATGGTATTTTAAAGTTTCAATTTCTGATTGTTCATTGCTAATATATAGAAATATAATAGAGTTTTGTATATTGATCTGTGTCCTACAACCCTCCTAAACTAGTAGCTTTTTGTATATTCCTTCAAATTTTTTATGTAGACAGTCTTATTGCCTGCAAATAATGATAGTTTTACTTTTTCCTTTCCAGTCTTGATATCTTTTCTTTTTCTTGCCTTATTGCCTTATTGCACTGGCTAGAACCTCTAGTGCAATGTCAAATAGAATATGGCATGCTTGTCTTATTTCTGATCTTAAGGGGAAAGCATTCACCACTAAGTATGGTGTTATTACTATGTTTTTTTCTTTTAATTAATTAATTAATTAATTTTTGGCTGAGTTGAGTCTTTGTTGCTGCGCGTGGGCTTTTTCTAGTTGCGGCGAGAGGGGGCTACTCTTTGTTGCGGTGCACGGGCTTCTCATTACGGTGGCTTCTCTTGTCGTGGAGCACGGGCTCTAGGCGTGCGGGCTTCAGTAGTTGTGGCTCGCGGGCTCTAGAGCGCAGGCTCAGTAGTTGTGGTGCACGGGCTTAGTTGCTCCGCGGCAAGTGGGATCCTCCTGGAGCAGGGCTCGAACCCGTGTCCCCTGCATTGGCAGGCGGATTTTTAACCACTGCACCACCACGAAGCCCATCACATGGTTTTTCATGGGTATTTTTCTATCAGTTGAGAATGTTGGTTTCTGTTAGTAGCTTGCTGACAGTTTTTATCAGAAGTGGTGGTTGTATTTTGCCAAATGCTTTTTTGCATCTATTGAGGTAATTATATGGTTTTTAGCTTTAGTTTTATCAAAATGGTGAATTATATTCATTGATTTTTGAATGTGTAAACCAGTCTTGCAGTTCTGAGATAAACTCTCTTTGGTCATGATGTATTATCCTTTTGTTTATTATTGGATTTGCTTTACTAAAAATTTGTTTAGAATTTTTGCATTTGTGTTCATGAGGGATTTGGTTCCTAGTTTTCATTTAATGTCTTGGTCTGATTTGGTATCAGGATAATGCTGGCCTCATAGAATAAGTTGGGAAATACTCCCTTTAGTTTTTTGGAGGAGCTTGTGTAAGTGATACTATTTCTTCTTTAAATGTTTAGCAGAATTCATCAGTGGAGCCATCAGGGCCTGGAGTTTTCTTTGTAGGAAGGTTTTAGACTACAGATTCAATTTAAAAAATAGATATAGAGCTATTCAGGTTATCTGTTTTCTTGAGTGAGCTTTAACAGTTAGTGTGTTTCATCTGTTGTCAAATTTGTTGGCATTGAGTTGTTTGTAATATTCACGGCCTAAGATAGGCTGTAAATCTTTCAAGTAATATTTTAATGACATTCCACAAATTTTGATATTTTGTGTTTTCATTTTTATTCAGCTCAAAATACTTTATTTCCTTTTTTTTTCCTTAGAAATTCTGGAATTCCTTTAATGTTCTCTGACATATATTTAATTCTGTACAATTATTATCAAAATAATCTTTTTTTTAAACATCTTTATTGGATTATGATTGCTTTACAATGGTGTGTTAGTTTCTGCTTTATAACAAAGTGAATCAGTTATACATATACATATATCCCCATATCTCTTCCCTCTTGCGTCTACCTCCCTCCCACCCTCCCTATCCCACTCCTCTAGGGGATCACAAAGCACCGAGCTGATCTCCCTGTGCTATGCGGCTGCTTCCCACTAGCTATCTGTTTTACGTTTGGTAGTGTATATATGTCCATGCCACTCTCTCACTTCGTCCCAGCTTACCCTTCCCTCTCCCCATGTCCTCAAGTCCATTCTCTAGTAGGTCTGCGTCTTTATTCCCGTCTTGCCCCTGCGTTCTTCATGACATATTTTTGGTTGTTTTTTAGATTCCATATATATGTGTTAGCATACGGTATTTGTTTTTCTCTTTCTGACTGACTTCACTCTGTATGACAGACTCTAGGTCCATCCACCTCACTATAAATATCTCAATTTCGTTTCTTTTTATTGCTGAGTAATATTCCATTGTATATATGTGCCACATCTTCTTTATCCATTCATCTGTCGATGGACACTTAGGTTGCTTCCATGTCCAGACTATTGTCAATAGAGCTGCAATGAACATTTTCACTGTTATTCTTATTTTGACTTTTACAAAATGATAATTACGTTTACCAGAAGGAGGTGTCAATATTAAATATGCAGTCATTTAAAGCAACAACAAAAAGCTCCCCACTCTCTAATCTTTGATATCTACTCTTTATGCATATTTATCAGTAGACAAATAAATATAAAAACCCAGTACCCCAAAACTCAATGGTTTTCTCCATCATTGTGAAAGGAAAGTCAAAATGGAGTCAGTATTTCTAAGAGATATCTCTAAAATGGAGCCGGGAAGCCATTAAGGAAGTACGATGTTTGCATGACTCAGCCTGGATGGAAGCTGACCTTTTGACCTGATGAAGAACAGAACACCAGAACACCTGCCAGAAACTCAAGATACTAATCAGACCCTTACCCTAAAACAATTCATGACAGTCTATATACTAACAAGACCCCTACCCTAAAATAACCTGTGATTTCTTAAGGACAAATAATTTGACTCGCATCAGAGTCGATCACAACTCTCACCAGGGCAACTTTTAACAACCTCGTGGTTTTTGTCTTTATAAGCCCCTGACTCTTTCTCTTCCTCGGAATACTCTTTCAGGGTTAACTGAATCTGTGTCTCCTCAATTGCAATTCTTAAGTCCCCAAATAAACTCTGTTCTTTTTGCAGCCTCCTGCATTTTTTCAGTTGACATTATTTAGATCTTTTCTTCCTTAATTGATGTTGTCCCACCCCAAATAGCACAAAGCTCTATAGATTCAAAGGAGGCAGAAACGGAAAAAACTACAAGGAAGACATTATGATTCTAAAACCAAGGCAAGGAACTTCCTTGGTGGTCCAGTGGTTAAAAATCCACCTGCCAATGCAAGGGACATGGGTTCGAGCCCTGGTCCGGGAAGATCCCACATGCTGCAGAGCAACTAAGCCCGTGCACAACAGCTACTGAGCCTGTGCTCTAGAGCTCACGAGCCACAACTACTGAGCCCATGTGCCACAACTACTGAGGCCCGTGCACCTAGAGCCTGTGCTTCGCAACAGGAGAAGCCACCACAATGGGAAGACCGCGTACCGTGGCGAGAGGTGGCCCCTGCTCGCCACAGCTGGGGGGAGCCTGCGCGCAGCAACGAGGACACAATGCAGCTAAAAATAAATAAATTAAATAAATAAATTTAAAAAAGAACAAAAGAATCCACCTTCCAATGCAAGGGACGTGGGTTCGATCCCTGGTCAGGGAACTAAGATCCTACATGCTGCGGGGCAACTAAGCCCACGCACTGCAACCACTGAGCCCACACGCTCTAGAGCCCGTGCGCCACAACTAGAAAGCCCACGTGTTGCAACTACTGAGCCCACGCACCACAACTAAGACCCAACGCAGCCAAACAAATAAATAAATAAAAATAAAACCAAAGGAGAGAGAAAAAGAGATGCAATTGACTATAGCTTAAACATTATGGGTATGATCTCATTATCAGGCATGTTCATCAAGATGGCTGCCCAGACATGCCCAACAATGTGAATGCTGCTTAGATCCAATTCTATGAGAACGGTCTCTTCTTTGGAGGTCCTCTTACTCATATTCCTCAGCTATACATAAAAATCTTCCCCCCAAAAATCATTGGTGGAAGGATGAGACAGAGTCATGTTGATACCAGTGTGTGCATAGTCCAAAGTCTTCTTCCCAGGCCTTGCTGTTGACTACGAAATTCAGAGTAGGAAAGGCCTTCCCCCAGCTAGTTTCATACAAGCCACAAAATGACCAAAAGAGGTAGACCAGTCCTCTTGGTAATTCTAGGAAAATAAAAACCAAGACAATCTTATTTCTGATGATGCTTTAAATCTATTTTAGAATGGAGTAGTAAATAAACAAATATATTTTTTTAATCAATTATTTTAGTATTTGAAACAACAGGAAAGAGGAGCAGGCCATCCTCACAGCAAGGGAGGAGAAGCATTCTCTCAAGGCCTTCCTTATCTTGAGCAAGGAAAGTTTTCAAAGCTACATTCAGTACTACAAGAATCACTATGATCAGGTCAACTTTTACAGAGTAACTGTGGCCTATAAAACAAAACCACTGATTTATTAATACATGTCTGGCTACTAAAGCAGTTATAAAACTATATTATGTGGAATTTCTTTAAAAAATAGGGGGTAGAAAGTACAGAAGTAAAATACAATTTAAATGTATGATAACTGTTAAAGCTAAGTATTGAAACCACTGAAATTCACTATGCTACTCTTCTGTGTAAGTTTAAACTTTTACATAATAAACGATTTTCTTAAAAATATGTAAAATATCATGTTTGAAAAAGGCAGTTCACAATAGTATAAACAGAGATTATTATAAAAGTATGTCAGGTGATAGAGGAAACAGGTGTTTCTGGAATTATATAAATTGAGCTAAATGTTCATTGTTTTTACTTTTTTCCTGGAAAGTTGTTTGTGTTCCCCAAAATAAAAGAAAATAAACTTGGTGATACCACCCTGGGCTCATCCCAAAGCCCTTCTCTCCCAAATCCTGTATCAGGGCCACAGGCACCAGCACCCAAGCTCCACGTTTTTCTTACCTCTTGAGGCAGCTCCAGTTTTGACCGGTCATCCAGGCCATTGGAATGCAAGCCCATCAGGTATGGCACAGGAGCATCTAAGAAATGTAGGAGAGAAGCTGGGAGAATAGGAACATAGACATGCTGCCACTGGAAAGGAAACATGAGAGCTGTAATTGTCTCCGCCACAGTCATCAGTCTCTGGTAATCTAGGTCAAAAACAAAACACACACAAAACCAGTCAAAAACAAGGTACTTGCTTCTCAAATAGTAAGTTAAAATCTTCAACACAATTTCACATTTAGAAAGGCACAGGATAAACTTCAGCAAGGGTATGCTCAGAGTATGATTCCCTTGTGGGTATCAGAGAGACAACCCAGAGACCTCAATGGACCACAAGCTGAAGTATACCCCCACACACACAGGTCCATGCTAGTAATAAAGTTTAATATAGAAATACAATTTAGAAAAAAAGAAATACAATAGGTATCATAAATAGTACCTTGCTCCGAATACTAAACCAGAATGTTAAGTAGATTCTCTTCAGTAGAAGGAGAATGGGGAAGTGGAAGAAAAAGAAAAGGAACAGTGGTCTAGTCTCTGTTCAGCATGAATGTCAAAACACCTCATTTACCACTCACATGTCTGCATTCTACAAGGAGCTGATGTGAACTTTGCCTTCAAGATCAAGCCCAAAGAACCTTCAAGCATGCAGAGGCTGGTTTTCCACACTAGCCAAGTCTGCCTTCCACCTGGCAACCTTTCTTGAATGGTAACAGCATGAAAGTGTCATTTTAACACTTTGATAAAAAGCTCCCCTAGAACCTGAAAGACCCAGAAGATTGACTTTCATTACTCAAAACTCTTATTCTAGGTCAGAGAGCATATCTTGGAAGAGAAGCTTGTGCTCAAAGCTTAGCTTTTCTTCAGAATGCAATTTCTAGACTTGTTTTATTTTTAAAATGAGTAAAAAATACATCAGCAAAGCCAATACAATAGATTGAGATTTAACACATTACTATTTACAAATGGTATGATGGCTTCAGACACTTAAAGACAAAGTAGGAACATCAATTTTAAAATCATATGAGTAATATCCTCCTGGAATGGCTGATTTCAAATGAGTTTTCACAGGAGCTAAACAGTTTTATGCACTAAAAACTCAGCCCACCATTTAAGCAAATCCCAGCTTGGTTCATAAATGAGTAATAAATAACAAAAAGCTTTCCAGAGAATGAAGAAGAATGAGTAGGAAGTGAGCAGAAGCTGATATATATCAACTAGGTTTTAGCAAAGCAGCCTTTGTGCTCACCAGTAAAACTTTGGAGCAGCTTACCACCTTGCTCCTGGCTAAGCATGACCTGGAAATAGTTTTTTTTTTAACTAGTAATGGAAATAAATAAAAATTGATGACTAAAACTTCATCATCTCAAACATTTTGAGTACACTCTAAGGAAGTGCCTCACGCTTCTTCGGGGAAAGCTAAGGCATTTGATAGATAATAGGTAAGTGATGTAAAACAATCAGTGGGTAAAACTGAGCTCAGAGATTTGGTCATCAATAATGATTTTAAAAAAAATACAACTGATTTAGCAGAAGGAGAAAAGAGCGCAAGCTTTTTCTATTCACTAAAATCAGGAACAGACTGATAAGAGTTCAAGAAGAAAGTCGATCTCATTTTTCACTGTGCCCCACAAAGCACATTCCCATATTAAAGACTATTTGGTGAGGACCCTCTCCCAATTGAAGCAACAACAAAAATATTTCCCAAATTACAAAAAACAATTAAAAAAATAGAAACTCTTTCAAGGATTAAATAGATAATCTATATAGCCTTTCAGAAAAAGTATTTACTCCAACGTGAGAGTAAGCAACAACTGAGGAACAAAATTTAGGCCACTGCAAGTTCTATCTTCAGCCTCTTCTGAGATAGCTCAGTTCCATGGGCACCTGTACAACTTTGCTTGTTATCTTTCTGTTGAAATCTTCCTGCTCTATGATTATTCTAACAATTATTATTAAGAAGAATTCTAATGGTTCTCTAGGCGAGGCCTCAGTTTTTGTATCTTTCACCTCTCTTTTCTAGATATGAATGCCTGTAAATAATCTACTAAGAGCAATAATCTTGAGAATCTCAGAGATGATAAGAATATACTTTAAAATTCAAACTTAAGATGATCAAAAGAATGTAAAGGTGTGGGAGAAAACCTCCAAGAGATATTTAAAGCTGAAGGTCCCAACACTGGCACTTAAACACACATTTTGAATAAATATTACACTGAATAATTTCTCCCCCCGTTTCAGTGTACACACACATATAGACACACACCATTTCTGGGTTTTTTTTTAAAAAGACAGGAAGGAGCAAGGCCTTTCCAATCATGTGAAAACCAAAAAGCTGCTTCTTTTACCGAAAGTCAATAAAGCAGGTGCTACTCCTTTACGTGGCTGGCATTCCTGACAGGTCTGCTCAGAGACAAGAACATCTCATAGGGGTCCAACAGACACTGAGTAAAGGAGTCCCTGAAATGCCTTCCTCATGAGGCTTCCTGGACACTGGACTGCTCCTTATAGTGTACCTAGTTACAGTGTCAGGGAACATCTATCTACTCTCTAATCATGAAACAGGGCATGCTGAAGTCTGAAGGAAGGGGCTTCCTCTGCTCCATAAAAGCAGGCTTTTCAATAGCACAGACATCTAGTTCTGGTTTTTCCCTACTCTTCAGGATGAGTCTAATCCAGTATCTGAAACTCAGCCCACTTATTTCTGCTAGAGTGGGTAACCTTATTCGCCTCAGATTGAAATCCCTGAAGAATTCCCTGTGATGCACTTGAAAGTGTGCTATTCTTAGAAACAAAACACTTTAGGGGATGAGAAATCATCTCCTCTTTCAAGGCTAAACTGCTTTCCATTTATACGGTTTGGTTTTACAGATACTAGAAACTTGGAATTTTATGGCCTCTCTGGTCTGAGTTGTGGACTTCGTTTTCCCTACATTTTTGTATTTTAAGAAAGCAACAACTCATCTTGAAGGATGGCCTAATAAACCATGCCTCCGGGATCCATCAACCCGTGGTACCCACACTAGGATGCTGACCTCCCAGAGCTGTAAGCAACAGCACAAAATCCATTTCTATACACCAGTACAAACGATAAAATCAGTACCTCCTTTGCCATTGCCTGTCTCTGTGCTCATCATTCCAAGGAGGTGAAACTAATAAATAGGAAACAGATGAAGGTCATCTGCATCCAAAGAGTTTTAGCCAATCAAAATCAACTGGAAACACTTCAGCTCGAGGCAACTCTGGGTTTTCTCACAGCTCCCATAATGCTGTAATGAGCAATTACTTTGAACAAAAGGAGATAATGCAAAGCATACTGGGATTACAACCACTTCTGAGTGGTGAAGAGAGAATAATCAGCACATTCTTATGACTTCTCTCTGTGCAGAGAAAGACATTAGACTTGGGATCACTTTACAGATAAGTTCACTCCTAAAACAAACTACAGGGAAGTTCCTGCAAATCAGAAATTGAATTAGAAACTGTCCTTGCATACTCACACTTCTGTGAAAATTGTATGAACAAGGATGTTTCTCATGCAATCTTTGTTCTTAGGAAACAACCCAATCTATGTCCTGATATCTCCAAGATAAACTGTTAAATGAAAGAAGGTATAAAACAATGATTAGTATGCTCCCATCTGTGTTGTTTTTAAAAGGTATACATGCTGTATGTGCAAGGAAACAGGAAACAGTGATAAGTCTTAACACGTCACTGTACATACACCCTTTTGTAATATTTTAAATTTCTACCATATGACTGAAATGCTTTTTTTCCAAGTTTTACTTTAATATACCATATGTATATCAAAATGTATATAATTTAAAGAATATTATAATTAATACATGTGCAACACAACATTAAAAATAGTGCATTATATAAAAGTATTTAGGAGGAGGGCATGAAAAAAAAATCAAGAGATTATTTCACAAGGGTAGGATTTTAGATCAAAAAGAAAGAGCAACAAGGACTTCCCTGGTAGCGCAGTGGTTAAGAATCCGCCTGCCAATGCAGGGGACATGGGTTCGATCCCTGGTCTGGGAAGACCCCACATGCCGCGGAGCAACTAAGCCCGTGCGCCACAACTACTGAAGCCCGCATGCCTAGAGCCCGTGCTCCGCAACGAGAGAAGCCACCGCAATGAGAGGCCCACACATCGCAACGAAGAGTAGCCTCTGCTCACCACAACTAGAGAAAGCCCGCACAGCCAAAAAAAAAAAACATAAGGGAAACATTCAATTCTCTCTGCACTGTTTGTCCACACATTATTTATTTGTTTTAAAAAACTATTATTTCATTAGGGATGCACAAGAAACTTGATCTCCGGCTACCACAGGAAGGAGAGAGGAAGGAGATTTCATTTTATTCCCTTTAAAATTGTTTTGATTGCATGCCTTGAGTTTGCATTACTTTTGCAAAAAAAACAAAAACAAAAACTAATGCAAGGTTATGTATAAAATAAGCTACAAGGATACATTGTACAACATGGGGAATATAGCCAATATTTTATAATATGTATAAATGGGGTATAACCTTTAAAAATTGTGAGTCACTATATTGTACACCTGTAACTTATATACTATTGTACATCAACTATACTTCAATTTAAAAAATTAATTGAAAAATACTAATTATGCATTTGTTTCCAAGCTTGTCTGCACTAGTTGGACTTATTACTGGGTTGTATAATTTAAACAAATATTATGTAAATAAATGGTAAGATATGAGGACAAAAAACAAGAACTGTTTCTCTGAAAACAAACTTAAATGCTTTAAAAAGACTCAGCAAAGCAAAGTCACTAAAAATACAGCAATTGAATTAGGCATATCACTTAAGTGCAAAAATCTTGGGAAAACTAGCATCTACTATGGTTCTTTTGCAAGGTCCTTTAAAAGTTCTCGCTCCACTTTAAAAACTGGAAAACTCAGTGAATGAATTATGGGTGAGATTTATGCAAGAGAAACAATGCAGACCCCTGATTAGTGGATCCATAATCAAAGAAAATGCACAGACATTTCATCAAAAGATTGGTGATTATACAGTCATATGGTTTAAATTAAAATGTTTAAGGGATGTATATATCCTTTTAGGATTCCCAAACTTACATGACTTTTTCAATTATCGAATTCACTACGCTAGTAAATCACTTCAGATAAAGAACTTCTGCTCTCTGTATAATTTTAAAACAACCACTAAAATATATGCTATTAAAGAAAAACTCTCTCTATAGGGACCAAAGAACAAATATTATGCAGTAGTAAATGATCTACACATATCTTAAAAAATGATTTTCGGGGCTTACCTGGTGGCGCAGTGGTTGAGAGTCTGCCTGCCGATGCAGCGGACACGGTTCGTGCCCCGGTCCGGGAAGATCCCACATGCCGCGGAGCGGCTCTGCCTGTGAGCCATGGCCGCTGAGCCTGTGCATCCGGAGCCTGTGTTCCGCAACGGGAGAGGCTAGGGCAGTGAGAGGCCCGCGTACCGCAAAAAAAAAAAACAATTTCCCTAAATAACACCTCTTTTCTATTCAGAAGGCAGGACATGTAGTGGGCAACACCGAGTCTGAGTGCTGATGGCATGTTTTTCGAGGGCCAGAGAGATTTCCATCCACATGAGTTCTCTGAATCATAAATAAAAATTACTTCAAGAAAACCAACCTGAATTGTTTCAAGTACTCTTAACAATAGACAGCACAATCTACATCCAATAAAAGGCAATCCATTCCATTTTAACCTCAACCATGCTGATTTCCTTTTTGACCCCTTGGTTATTTTGAAGTGTGTTTTTTAGTTTTAAGGTATTATTGATTATTGTTGGTCACAAGGCATACTTTGTATGATTCAAGTTATTTTAAATTTATTGAGACTTGTTTTATGGCCCAGAATATGGTATGTTTTTTAAAATATTAGACTTTTTCATTCTCATCCAGAGAAAGCAATTGAGCTGCGACTGGCAAAAATCGATCATACTGCGGTTCACCCCCATTTACTTGACATGAAGATTGGACAAGGGAAGTATGAACCAGGCTTCTTCCCTAAGCTGCAGTCTGATGTGCTTTCCACCGGGCCAGCCAGCAACAAGTGAGTCAACCCTAGGATTCCCTGATTCAGCTCCCTAGCCACAGTGGTGAGGGTTATACGGTATCTGGACCTAGACTGTTATCTCCAGGAGACCTTGACATTTGTAAAGCAAATATGGAGAAAACACACACTATCCAGGTTGTTCACTTGTTTTAACAAGGAAACAGGTGACAGAGTATCATCGGCTCCTGTCTCCACTGTGCAAATTGGGATAGCTCCATGTGTCAGGGCCTGTAAAAGGCCGGACTTCAGATGGGTTGAAATCATCTTATTATTGAATCCATACAACACCTAGCTAGCACTGTATCATTAGTAAGTGGTGGTTGAAATAACTGAACTGAAAGTAGATAGCTTAGCAGGATTGCTCTTCTTCGTTACTTTTGGCGATGAGTGTATCAATGCCCAGGCAGAGTTGAATGAGTATAGTTTTGGATCTGCAAGTGAAGTTTTTGTAGGTGTTTCAAGAGAGATATGTCTCTTGGGACTTCCCTCGTGGCGCAGTGGTTAAGAATCTGCATGCCAATGCAGGGGACACGGGTTTGAGCCCTCGTCTGGGAAGATCCCACGTGCCACGGAGCAACTAGGCCCGTGAGCCATGGCCGCTGAGCCCGCTCGCCTAGAGCCGGTGCTCCACAACAGGAGAAGCCACCGCAGTGAGAAGCCCACGCACAGCAATGCAACTAGAGAAAGCCCACGCACAGCAACGAAGACCCAACGCAGCCAAAAACAAATAAATTTATTTTAAAAAAAAAGATATGTCACTGTCCCTGGGGAGTTACCTCTTTCTTGCCCAGTAAGTGATCTTTAAGCTACCCTTCTCAAGGTTTCTGAGCTATCTCTGGTGATTTCTTGGTGGTTTCCCATGGCCACCATTGGTCCCTAGATGTTTAAGTTTTCTCCCGTCAGTTGACCTTACTTTCTTAGCAGAATATTCTTTCTTTCTTCCTTCCTTCTTTCCTTCTTTCCTCCCTCTCTCCCTCCCTCCCTTCATTCCTTCCTTTCTTCATTTATTTTTGGCTGTGTTGGGTCTTCGTTGCTGTGCACGGGCTTTCTCTAGTTGTGGCGAGTGGGAGCTACTCTTCTTTGTGGTGCGCAGGCTTCTCATTGTGGTGGCTTCTTTTGTTGAGCTCGGGCTCTAGGCGTGCGTGCTTCAGTAGTTGTGGCACGCGGGCTCAGTAGTTGTGGCTTGCGGGCTGTAGAGTGCAAGCTCAGTAGTTGTGGTGCACAGGCTTAGTTGCTCTGCGGCATGTGGGATCTTCCCGGTCCAGGGCTCGAACCCGTGTCCTCTGCATTGGCAGGCGGATTCTTAACCACTGCGCCACCAGGGAAGTCCCTTTTAGCGGAATATTCTTAATTGTCTGCTTTGATTCTGTCAGGTGGACAAAAAGGAATGCCCCTGCCCAGTGGAGGCGTAAAGACCGGCAGAAGCAGCACACAGAACACCTGCGTTTAGACAATGACCAGAGAGAGGTAAGACACCTTGAGAATGACAAGGAATGACCCCGTTATCATGCTACACCCTCCTTCTCCTTCTCATTTCCTTGGCCTCTGTTCTGATTCAAATATCCTCCTCATAAAGAAGGGTTAATAAGAAGTTAGTTCCTGATCCCTGATATGGGCCTCGGTTGTGACAAATCCAGGATGTACAGTGTTTCACAAGGGGCAGCAGGGCCACTAGCCATGTGCGTCCTCTCCCTGAACCAGATTTGTACCTCTGTTCAGGAATGATAACCAGTGCTTGGAAGAGAGCCTTTCACTGTCCTTTCAGTAGTCACTCATGCATGATACTCACTTCCTCCCAGGGGTTGGGAGAGTGGGAGGGCTGACAGGAACCTCAGAAATAAGATTCTAAAACTTGGGAAAAATCCCTTTAAAATTTTTGAGGCTTTTGTGTGTGTGTGTGTGGTATGGTGGTAAAGAAGTTAATTTTGTTAGAGTGAGAAAGAGGAAAAGCTGAACTTGGGTTAATGCTGTGACTCTCTGAACCTGGGGAGGAGGAGCCTTTTTTCCTATTTTTTTCTTTATCTTAATTTAAAACAGGTAATCTTGACTTTTTTTTCCTCAGAGGAGCAAAAGAATATTATTATCAGGTGCGTGCGGATTGAGGATTCTTGAATTGACCTGAATCCTTATTGCTTGTAAGCTGAGTTTCTCAGCTCCACTGTAACTTGTTCCCAGTAAAGTTTCTATTATAAACTTCAGGTTGGAGACCCTGCGTTACTGAGTTGCAGAGAACTTGTGAAAATGGAGCTTCACCTTCAGAAACCTATTTCAGAAACTTCTCTTTGAGAAAAGACCCTGCAGTTTGCATTTTATACAATGAAATCCAGTAAAGCATGTTGTTTTCGTATGTGTCTGGCATCTCAATGAATGGGAAAATATTTTGCCTTTGCTGTTTTTTAAAGGAATAAATTAATATTGCAAAATATGGTTATGAATTTTTAACTGCTGGTTTATAGGGTACAATTGTACTTGCCGTTTTTGTGAGGGTGGCCTAATGGATGTTGGGTGTAGGCGTTACTTTAAAAGTCTCCCCTGGGTCTTCCACCTCACCTCCATATTATTTCTTTCAGCAGTGTTTATTGAGTACGTTTTCTTGGTCAAAATCACTATAGTAAACACTTTGAAATATAAAGATGATTAGGAGGTAGCCTTGTCCTCAGGGAATACCAGTTTATTAAGGGAGCAAAGTCCATATGAAAGGGCCATATGAGAGGCACGCCAGTGTTTGATCACTGATTAGAGAAAGCAGAGGTCAGTTCTGTCTGGGGTAATCTCAAACAAGACTGTTTGGAGGAACCAGCATCTGTTTAAGTCTTGAGGACGATAGGATTGTTAGGGACAAAGATGAGTATTGCGGGCTTCCCTGGTGGCGCAGTGGTTGAGAGTCCGCCTGCCGATGCAGGGGACATGGGTTCGTGTCCCGGTCCGGGAGGATCCCACATGCCGCGGAGCGGCTGGGCCCGTGAGCTGTGGCCGCTGGGCCTGCGCGTCCAGAGCCTGTGCTCCGCAACGGGAGAGGCCACAGCAGTGAGAGTCCCGCATACTGCAAAAAAAAAAAAAAGATGAGTATTGCAAATAAAGGAGATGGCAGGATCCAAAGTTTGGTGGTGGTTGTGTGAAGGAGGCTGTGGGCAGAATATTTGGGAGGCAAGAGGTACTGGAGGTAGCTAGCAAGTTAGGAGCAGGTAGCAGTAGTGCAAGTGATAGTAATTGAAGCCTAATCTTAGGGGCTGGTAGTAGGGGCAGATTGAGGGGCCAGAAGATAGAATGGACAGAATTGTACTACTGGAATAAATATGGGGAAAGAAAGAAGTTGGGAGTAAAAATGTTGGTTGTGAACCTGGGATACTGAGAGGATGTCAGTGTGCAATTTACTACATTGATTTGGTTATATGTTAAAACAGACAGCATATGGGGAATCACCAGCAAACTGTAGAAAATCAGAAAATGCAGTTGTTGTTTTGAGTGTACACACATGTTCTTCAGGCCCTAATTCAGCAAGGATGGATATCTTTGATATGAGCAGAGGAATTAAATTCCTCCAAACTTGGTGGGGAAAATGATTTTCCTCAATAGTACTCTGAGATTTGAGTTGGTTTGCCTACTCATAGGAGTTTGCACACTCATACATGTTGCAGCCATATGTTTTTTACCTCTTGTATCATTAAAGCCAAGAGGGCTTTACATTAGAAAAAACAGAATTAATTCATCATATTTTCTCAGTTTTCCCTACGATACAAGCACTGCATTTTAAACTTTGCCCTGAGCCTAGGAAAGAGGCAGTAAGAAAGTGCAGGGTGATAGTGCCCTCTTCAGGCCCCAGCAGTACTGGTTGCCTGTGGTCTGTGTGCACGGGCACTAAGAGTCTTTGATTTTTCCTTTTGCTTTAGAAGTACATCCAGGAAGCCAGGAATATGGGCAGCACCATCCGCCAGCCCAAACTGTCCAACCTTTCCCCGTCAGTGATTGCCCAAACCAACTGGAAGTTTGTGGAGGGTCTGCTGAAGGAATGCCGTAACAAGGTGAGCTGTGGACACTTCTGAATGTGTATTTTCCTTGGCAGCCAAGATGAGACCAAGGCCTAGCTCTGACCACTCTTTTCTTGATTTTGAAAACATTGTTAATATAATGGGATAGTACTAATGTTAAGATCCTTTTAACTTGGAATTAGGTGTATTTGTTTTAAATAAAATATACCATTAATTGAGAGCAAGCACACTTTGCTTGATAAAAACTTAATATGTATTCTTTAAAACTGAGAGACAGATGTAGTTTTTAATTTTAGACATCTTATGTTACTTAAAATCATTAATTTTAAGTAAGTAGTATCTTAAGTAAGTAATGTAGTTGTATTGTCTTCAACAGATTAGTCTTACACGTATGCAAATGTTTTTGCCTCTCTGATTTAATCTGATAGCACTGATCTCGTGTCTAGAAACAAGAATTCGCTGAGTGCCTACTGTGTGCCAGATGAAGGTGTATTATTCAGTTTAAGCTTGCTGTTGGCATGTTTTTCTTCCATTCTACAAGAAGAGTAATTTTTTAAAGCTATATTAAGGTATAATTGATATACAAAAAATTGCACACATATATTGTATACATCTTGATGAGTTTGGACATATGCATACACTGGTGATACTGTTACCACCAATCAAGGTAGACATATCTGTCACTTCCAAAAATTTCCTTATATTCTTTTGCGTTTTTTGTTTGTTTTTGGGGTAAGAGCACAACATGAGATCTGTCCTCTTAACATTTTAAATTGCACAATATTGTATTATTATAGGTGCTATGTTGTACAGCAGATCTCCAGAGCTTATTCTTCTTACCTATGAATACCGAAACTTCATACCTCTTGAGCAACAATTCTGTTTTTCCCTCCCCACAGCCCCTAGCAACCACCATTCTATTCTCTGCTTCTATGAATTTGTTTGACTATTTCAGATACCTTATATAAGTGGAATCATGTAGTATTTGTCCTGTTTGGCTTATTTCACTTAGCATAATGTCGTCCAGGTTCATCCACGTTGCTGCAAATGGCAGGATTTCCTTCTTTTTTAAGGCTTTTTAAAGGCTGAATAATACTCCATCATATGTATGTATATACAACATATTGTTTAGCCATTCATCTATTGGTAGATACTTGGGTAGTTTCTATATCTAGGCTTTCATGAATATGCTGCAATGAACATGGGGATGCAGATATTTCTTTGAGATCCTAATTTCAGTTCTTTTGGATATATACTCAGAAGTGCGATTGCTGGATCAAAAGACAGTCATTCTTTTTTTTTTTTTAATAACAGATTTGTAGAGATCTGCTTTCTTTTATTTTTAAAATTATTATTTTTATTTTTGGTTGCCTTGGGTCTTCGTTGCTGCGACGGGCTTTCTCTGGTTGCAGTGAGTGGGGGCTACTCTTTGTTGCAGTGTACGGGCTTCTCATTGTGGTGGCTTCTCTTGTTGCAGTGCACGGGCTCTAGGTACGCAGGCTTCAGTAGTTGTGGCGTGTGGGCTCAGTAGTTGTGGCTTGCGGGCTTTAGAGCGCAGGCTCAGTAGTTGCGGCGCACAGGCTTAGTTGCTCTGCGGCATGTGGGATCTTCTGGGACCAGGGATCAAACCTATGTCCCCTGCATTGGCAGAGGGATTCTTAACCACTGTGCCGCCAGGGAAGTCCCAAGATAGTCATTCTTAACTTTTAATATTTTAGTTCAGAACTTAAATTTCTAATAAAAATACAGCCTTTCAACCAAGTCAGTATACTGTGCTTTTTAGGACAGTTGAACTAACTTGGCCCCTACTACATCCTGTTTATTCATCAATGGAAAAAAAAGGTTTTCCTGCATTTCAGTTTCTAAGTGATGCTCATTTATGGGATGAAATCAAATATACTTTCTCTTGAAGAAAAAATTATTACTGTTACAAGTTAGGTTGATATACCAGTACTGATATTTTGAATTCAGGCATCTTAAAAACTTCATCAGTTCATTCTAAGTCGTTGATATCCATGATTTTTCCCAATAATGTTGTCTTTTCTCCCATCAAGAACATTGGTGATGCTGCCTTTTTTGAAAGAGGGCTTGTCTCTTGTCTCTGGGATTTGTTTTCCATGCCCCTTGCATTCATTTTCAAGTTTTGAGATGCATGCTCTGGCAGTGACAACTTTCTTATGTCTACTGCCTGGTCAACAATGATGGTGAAATATATCCTAATTTCAGATTTGTTGTTATGTGGAAAAGTGTACATGTTAGAATTGAAGAATAGCCTAACGCTATCAACTGTTGGCTAGCATGTGGAGCAACAGGGAACTCTGATACTGTTGGAAATGTAAATTGGTATGATTGCTTTGCAAAACAGCATAGCATTTATTATCCAGTATTCTTCTCCTAGGTATACTCCCTAGAGAAACCTTTGCAGCATGACCCAGGAGATATGTACGAGACGTTTACAGCAGAATTCTTTGTAATAGTCCCAAACCGGAAACAACCCAAATGCCAGTCAGTAGGAGAATAAATAATAAATTGCAGTATATTTATACAGTGGAATGCTATACAGTGTGGAAATAGACAACAGATATATTGATCAGTGTGTATGAATTTCACAAACATAAAGTTAAGTGAAAAAGAAAATAACAAAAGGGGCTTCCCTGGTGGCGCAGTGGTTAAGAATCTGCCTGCCAATGCAGGGGACACAGGTTCGAGCCCCGGTCCGGGGAGATCCCACATGCCGTGGAGCAGCTAAGCCCATGCGCCACAATTACTGTGCCTGTGCTCTAGAGCCCACGAGCCACAACTGCTGAGCCCGTGTGCCACAACTGCTGAAGCCCAAGAGCCTAGAGCCCGCGCTCTGCAACAAGAAAAGCCAGTGCAATGAGAAGCCTGCACACTGCAACGAAGAGTGGCCCCCGCTCGCCACAACTAGAGAAAGCCTGCACACAGCAACAAAGACCCAATGCAGCCAAAAATAAATAAATAAAATAAATAAATTTTAAAAAGAAAATAACAACAAAAAAACCATACTGGCAAAACTAAACTACATTGTTTAGGGATACAAATATAGGTGTTAATCATTTCCTTGCATTTCTGTAGTTTTACTATGTAAGTCAGAACAGTGATCACTTCTAGAGTGGGAAAGGTGATTGGAGAAGGCACATGGGATTCTTCAAAGGTATAGATGGGCAATATTTTTTTTCTTAATCTCGTTGATGGTTATGATAGTCTAATAGTATACACTCCCATACACACATATGTGTCTGTATATGAGATATATTTCACAATAAAAAATTAAAAATAGTAACACTGGAAAGAAATATGCCAAAGTGTTAAGAGTTGTTGCTTCTGCAGGGTAGGGTATGGGGTGATATTTTTCCTTGCTCTTTAGATTCTTTTTTTTTTTTTATAAATTTATTTTATTGATTTTTATTTTTGGCTGTGTTGGGTCTTCGTTGCTGCGCGCGGGCTTTCTCTAGTTGCGGCGAGTGGGAGCTGCTCATCGTCGCGGTGCGCAGGCTTCTCATTGTGGTGGCCTCTCTTGTTGCGGAGCACGGGCTCTAGGCACACGGGCTTCGGTAGTTGTGTCACGTGGGCTCAGTAGTTGTGGCTTGTGGGCTCTTGAGCGCAGGCTCAGTAGTTGTGGCACACAGGCTTATTTTCTCCGTGACATGTGGGATCTTCTCAGACTGGGGCTGGAATCCGTGTCCCCTGCACTGGCAGGCGGATTCTTAACCACTGCGCCACCAGGGAAGCCCCTAGATTTTTATATGTCACAAATTTATAACATGATTAAATCTTCCTTAAGAACTTGGATTCAATATTCAGGCAGCTTTAGGTTCAAAGACCAGATTTGCTGCTGCTTTGCTGTGTGAATTTGGGCAAGTTACTTAAGTTCTCTGACCTCAATTTCCTTATCAGTAAATTGTGAAAAATAGTAATACTTCTCATAGAGTTATTAGGCTTAAATGAGATAATGTAATACTTAGTACAGTGCCTGGCACAAAGCTGCAATTATCATTATTCAGTGTGGTTTTTTGTTTTTGTTTTACAATGAGCACATGAAAAATTTTACCTAAAAGTAAATTATTCCTCCTCAACTTTTCATTCCCTTGATGGATACTTTAGATATATTTCTAGGATTAAATGCTGAAAGGTTTGTTTAATAGGGTCAGTTAAGCAGTCAGAATCAGAGAATATCAGAGATGAGCATGACCAAAGGGTTTTATTCAACTCTTTTCATCTCATAAATGTAAAAACTGAATCTAGAGTGATGAAATCACTTGCCCAGGGTCAAATAGTGATTTCTGTGTTTTTATCTTCTTTGAAGAAGGCCCTCTACTATAACCTGACCTCAGTGGTGGAGAATAAATACACTCTTTATCTGTGGGTCTTACTCCCAGCCCAGCAGATATGCTGGGCAGTTGGCCACAACCCTGTCTAGTTGAATGTGATCTGGCTAACTGTGGGTGTCTAATCTTACCGACTGATTTCTTACAGACCAAGAGGATGCTGGTGGAGAAGATGGGCCGAGAGGCTGTGGAGCTAGGGCACGGGGAGGTGAACATCACAGGAGTGGAAGAGAACACCTTGATTGCCAGCCTTTGTGACCTCCTGGAAAGGATTTGGAGTCATGGGCTACAAGTGAAACAGGTAATGAATGTCTGGCCTCTCCCTGTTGAGCAGACTGTCTTCCTGTTTTTGCTTACTAGCTTTCCCACACTTTTCCAGCTGACTGGCTTTGAAGAATGGTGCATGGTGCTTTTGGAGTGAGACTTGAAATAGTTCAACAAATAAGTAAATAAATGTGACCCAAGCTATCTTCTTTAAAAATAAGCTTTATAAATCTGTGTATTTGTCAGACATTTTAAAAGTGGCATCTTTTTTCCTGCAAACAGAGCTGAAAGCCAAACTGATAGATCCTGTTTGGTAGCTGGTCCTAGTCTGGAGATAGAACACAAAAGAAAGAGAACTTGGAGCTCAGGAAGTACCAAATGTATTTTAAGGGTCCTTCACTATTTGTATTCCCAGTGGGAAAAGGTCTGTCATTAACATTTCTTTTATAATCAGATAGCTTAACCTTCTAAAGATTTGAGAGAATACCAAAAAAGTTGAGTAAGTTTGATTTTTACTGCTCAGTACCAAGAGAATCTCCTTATTTCAAAATACTGTACTTTGAATAACTAGGCAAGATGGACAGCTTACACTTTCATGCATTTTTAAATTTGAAAAGAACTTGAAAAGTTTTCAAAAGCAGTTTTATTATGGAAAAATTAGGAAATATATGTAAGTATCCAGCAAATATTTATTTAGGGCCTGCAGTGTGCCAGGCACTGTTGTAGGTACTTGAGATACCTCAGTGAACAAAGCAGACCAAGATCTCTGCCCTCCTGGAGTTTTCATTCTCATGGGCATAGAGACAATCTACCTCATCTGTCCTTCAAAACATTTTTCTGTACACGTATGCCCATGTACAGCTGTATATTTAAAAATCCAACAGAACTGCAATGAGATACCTTTTCACATCTACTAGGATAGGTAAAATAAAGAAGACAGACAATAACAAGAGTTAGTAAGGATGCAGAGAAATTGGAACCTTCAGATATTGCTGATGGGAATGTAAAGTGGTGCAGCCTCTTTGGAAAACAATCTGGCAATTCCTTGAAATGTTAGAGTTATCATATGACCCAGCAAGTCCACTCCTAGCTATGTACTCAAGAGAAAGGGAAACATGTCTATGTAAATATGTGTATGAAAATGTTCATATTCCTAGCAGCATTATTCCTAATAACCAAAAGTTGGAACAACCCAAATGTCCATAAGCTGGTGAATGGATAAACTGAATGTGGTATATTCATACAGTGGAATATTTTTCAGCAATAAAAGGAATGAAGTGTGGATACATGGTACAATATAGATGAAATTTGAAAACATACTAAGAGGAAGAAGTCAGTCACAGAAGACCACATAGTATATGATCTCATTTCTATAAAATGTCCAGAACAGGCAAATCCATAGATAGAAAGTAGGTTAGGGGTTGCCACAGGCTAGGGAGGGATAAGGAGTGACTGCTAATGAGTTTTTTGGGGTGGTAAAAATCACCTAAAATTAGGTAGTGGTGATGGTTGCACAACTCTGTGACTATACTGAAACAGATTTTTTTTTTTGGTACAGAACTTTGTACACTTTATAAGTATGAATTTTATGGTAATGTGAAGTATGTCTCAATAAAGCTGTTTTTAAAAAAAATCCAAATGGGATCATACTGTACATAATGTTTTGGAACTTGTTTTTTCTTGCCTCAGAATATCTTTTCCATGTCCTTAACTAATTAGGTGATAGTATAGTAAGTGTTTAAGAGCTGAGACTATAAATCAGATAGTCCTGGGTTTAATTCCTGCTTTAAGTTTACGAAACTGAGCATGGTACCTAGCTTCTCTAAGCTTCTGTTTCCTCATGTGTATGATGGAATTTTAAAAGAACCACCTCTGTAGGATTCTTGTGAGGATTTGATAAGATAATTTGTGTAAAGCACTAAGCTCACAGCCTGTTATCTGGGAGTTTCTCTGTAAATGTTTGTGGTTATTCCTCTAAAATCTCAGTTTTAATTGTTTCCATTGTATAGATGTGCAGTACTTGAATCAATCCTTTATTATTGGTTGGTTGAGTTATTTCTGATTTTTCAGTATTACAAACAGCACTGTGATTATAGATTTTTTAAAATGTTAATAATTGTGTATCACATCCCTAAAATGTTGAGAGTCTTATAGTATAGTAACAACACTGTGAGCTAAAACCTAACTTTCAGGATTGTTATGATAATTAGATGTAGTAAAAAAAAGTACCTGGCATGCGGTGGGTATGCAGCATATGACAGCTCTTATTATGCTGGGTTCTACATGAAGGATTTCTGTTTCTTTCCTTTTCTCTGTAATAAATGAGTAGAATATACATAATCATTTTATCATTTTCTTTGAAGTTTAGCAAGCCTGGCAATATAGTTGAGCTCTTTCGGTTTTTTGGTAAAACATATGCCTCTCAAAACTTCTTGATATTCTCCATAAAAGTCTTCAGGGAGTTAGTGAGGCATTAAAAAAATGATAATACCATATCATCATAGGTGTTTTAAACCTTGAGGCTTTGCATCTATATCCTTAAAGAATTCCCATAGCTTGAGGAATTTCTTTTGGAGCCCATTTGATCCCCCTCTCAGTTTGGATAGACAGAGGCTACTTACTGGTGAGAAACCAGTAGAGAGATAGTGGGGGCTTTTCAATTGAGGTTACATTTTGTTCTTAGTCCTGCTTTTGGAGCTCTAAAAGTGAACCACTGACAGTGTCACAGAAGGAAGTGAGGGTCTGTGCCTGCTGGTAGGGATTGTTCAGTTGGGGATTGAACCCTGACTGTCTTTGTGGGGTTCCTACAGCATGTTCTCCTTAGGCCTCCATTTTGTTAGCCTGTGTTTAGACTACTTTTCTCCTGCTGAGACATTCTTCAGTTATGTTGCAGTCCAGGGATTATAACCTGGCTCCCTGGTCTCTTCCATCGTGTACCCGATTGCGATCAAATTCACTCTCAGAGGGTGATCTTATCACCCCTCTCTGAATCAATCCTTTATTATTGGTTGTTTGAGTTATTTGATTTTTCTGATTTTTTGGCCACGTCACTGAGCAACTACCCATTTTCTGATTTTTAGGGCACGTTACTGAGCAACTACCCATAGTATCTGCTTAGAAAGTAGAGAGAACCCAAACCGCGGTTTTTGCTGCTGGCCTCCTAGGTTTTGTTATTAGCTGCCTGCAGGGCTGCCTGCCGCAAGTCCTCATAAAAACCTCTGTTATCCTCACCATTTTCTTTGGCTTTCGGTGACATTTTCCGAGGACATGGACTTTCTCCTTTAGTATATTTTCTGACAATTAAAGGTGAGGTTTGTTTTTTTCATACTGTTTTTGTAACTGCTGCCATTTGAGGACTGGTAAATGAAAAGGGGTTGTTTCTCATCTTTCATGCATGTGACATTCTTGGAGAATCTGGTGCTATATATTGTGTGGCCACGTTCCCAAATGGGTAGTGGGACTGCATTGAATCTTGCAATCCCAATCAGCCCCTTTGCAAAAGAGGAAAAGAATAATCCATGTCTCTTGAACTAGAAAACCCCCAGTGCCCTGTCACTAGGTTTCAGCCCAGCTGCTGCTCTCTCACTCTTGCCCTGGCTCTCCGTCCTCACCAGTGCAATCACTGAGCACCCGGGCGTCCTTCTGGCACAGTGGCCTGGTGTTGCTCTTGCCTTTGGCTCTTCGGTATCATTGCATGTGAGGACTTTCTGGTGACCAGCTGTACTTTACTTCCAGACAGTTCTGTTAAGGGAGGCTGCTTTCCTCGTCTGCCCAGATTTTGGGGATACAGTGATGAAAAAGGCTGTCTCTGCCTTTTTAGGGGCCTATGCTATGGTTTCAGTAAATGGATGGATGAATGGGTTTCTAGAAGTTGTATTACTAAATCAAAGAGCATGAATATTTTAAGGTCTCGTATTGTCTTCTACGTACATTGTATTAATATACCAGTTAGTAACAGTTTAGGAGTAGTCTCATTGATGTTGTTGAACAGCTGTTTTCTCAAACATTTGGTAATTCAGTGAATTTAAAAAAATGGTCTTGTCTAGTTTTAACTTGTGTGATTTTTAAAAAACTGCCATTGGGGTTGTTGGGTTTTAAGTTGGTTAAATCTTGTAGGAAAGTCAAACTTACAGCAAGTTTATGTCAACAGCTTGCTGATCTATAGATGAGGGTTTTTTTTCCATTCAAATGCTTGATTTTTTTCCCCCCAAAACAGATCAAGTTGGAGGTTAAGAATAAAACAGATCCTCAATATCCTCAGGGGGAAAATCTTGAGAACTTAAATCCTCACATTCATTCCAGAGAATAAAATTTTCTTCAGAAAATATAACTTCAGAAGTTAAATGCTCTCTTCCAGAAGCAGCCATATAGCATCATTATTAACAGCAATGGTTCTAATATTAGATATACTTAAGCTTGCCCAACACTCTACTTCCTAGCTGTGTGATCTTTTACAAGTTACTTAGTCTTTCTGATCCTCAATTTGCTCTTTTCTAAAGAAAATGGGGATAGAGGTATCTACCTTTTAGGACTGTTGAAAGCATTAAACAGAGTAGTGTATTTTAAACATATAACATAGTGCTTAGTTCATAGAAAAATTCAAGACATGGTAGCTTCTGTGCTTATTATTACTCTTACTTTTATGAAATACAGAAACTAAGTGACTTATAAAATGATCATAATAAATCCTACTATTAAAACAAACTTATACTACATTTATATTATATCAACTATATAGGAGCATTTACCATGAATCTGAAATAAAGTTTTTAATCCCATAACAAGGGTCACTGTGTACTGAAGGATGACTAGAAAGAGACAAAGCAGTTGCTGGGTGACCAGCTAGGCTTATTCACTATGTAGGCAAATTGCTTCCTTATGTCAGGCTTGAGAATGCTGTTCAGATTTGTGCCTTGGTAAAATGACAAATCACTGCGTGTCTCCAGCAGTTTAAACTGCAGCTTTTATATTTTCAAATGCCAAGGTTCTGCTGTGTCGACTATAGTATATCTCAGATTTGCAGTTAAGTACTGGCCTCCTTTCCTGCAGGCTTCTTCAAAGTACCTTCCACAGTAAATCCCCATCCTTGTGATGACTTACCCTCCCTAGGCTGCACTAAGGGCAGGAATGCCTTTAAATATTTTAGGAAATTCGGGAGCTGTCACAGAATCTTGTAGGCTCGGTATCCATTCCTCTGTGCAAAAGCCATCATGCACTACCCAAGCTGACCTTCAACCAACAGACCATTTAGAGATTGATAGATTATTTGCTTTTTTCTTTCTTATCCACTGGTCCATTCCCAGGCTCTTTTTTGGCCACGTCCTTCCTATTCCCAGTGGGGGATCATTTCTTTTTCTGTTCCCTTCCATTCTTCTTTATATTTCTCCTGGATTTTAGTAAGGGGATATATATTTGTATACATTGCATCTGGGTGTACATCGAGATAACAAATAGGACAGATACTTTTTAGCAAAAGCGCATATCTATATGTTCAAATTATCTCTGACTCCGCTCACTAGATGCCTTGCCCTTAGAAATCTAAACTGATAGATATTTCTCCCTTGCATTGGTTCCAGGGGAAATCAGCCTTGTGGTCCCACCTGTTACATTATCAGGAAAACCGGCAGAGAAAACTCACATCAGGAAACCTCAGTACCTCAGGTAAGATGGTCTCTGCACCATTGGCCAAACTCCCTCCACTTACTTTCCCATCCCCCACTGAAGTGATCATCTGTAGCAGACTGTTCCAGGTCAATGAAGTCTTTACTCTGTAATGTTTAAGCCACAGGGCTCTCTGAACCACAGAGCATGCCAAAACCATGGGGTTTGCTTTTATTATGTGTTTCTATACACTTGATCAGTGAGATAGAAGATTTATATCAGCAAGAGGCCAGTCTTAGAATAAATTTGGGTTTTAAATGAATTTGGATTGATACTGATGTCCTGTGTTTAGAGTGTTTTCAGAGTCTTTTGTTTTATTTCTCTGAGATGAACATTGAGATGATCTATCCTATCAGTTAAGAGAGCCTGTTTGTCAGTGTCCTGCCTTGGAACTGCTCAAAGTCAAGGCCTGGTGTGCATGATCCCTTCCATTTGCTTTCTGTTTATATTTAATAAAAATATCAGAGTTGGCAGGGACCCCAGAAATCATCTAGTCCAGCCCCCTTTTTTTACAAGAGGAGGAAACTGGGATCCAGAGAGGAATTTAATTTACTCAAGATCACACAGTGAATTGATAGAAGAGGCCAGATTAGGAGCCAGGCCTCTTGTCTCCTGGTCTACTGTTCTTTATAACATCCTGCAGTGTCCCTTCCAGGACAGTCTCCCTCCTTCCTTTTCTTCTTGGCAGCATCTCCCCTTCATACCATCCTTCATTCTCCTCTCTCTGCCAGGGAGTTTGTTTAACTTTCTTAGATGTTTTTGTCCTAATGGTAAAGATAAGTTTAAGTGGGGGCGAAAAGGTAGGCATATACTCAGTGTTGTCTTTGGCCTTGAATTAGTTGATCTCAGCTAGCACTGAACATGGGGAAGACAGTGGGCAAAAAACTAGGTACAAAAGCTCCCAAAGTAGCCTCATAAGGAGTTTTTTGTCCACTTTCTGAGTATGAGAGCAGAGTCTTCTCAGGAAAGCTGTAGAATTTATTGCCAAGGGATAAACTGTAGCCAAAAATTATCAGCAGCTGAATGATGAAGATACTAATTTTAAATGTTGGGCCAAACATGAGGATATAAAGGTGTTGTATCTAGAGGTCCTAAGCATTCTGGATCATGTTCTTTACATATTCCCTTGGCTCTTTTGTAGTCCATTTTGAGGCAAGAGCAGGACATGCGTAGTAGCTCCTAGTGGAAGCACTGCTTCCATGGATTATGATGAGAACACACTGGATTAGGAGCCAGAGGATCTGTGTTCCTTCCAGTCCTGACTTTGCCACTTGGTGATTGGGGCAAAGCAGCTAACCTCTCTGAATTTCAGTTTCCTCCTCTGTGATACCGTCCATGGCTATCTTATAAGTTGTTAGAGAATTAAGTGAGATAATATGCATAAAAGTATAAAATTTGATACCTGGTAGGTACTTAATATTCATGAAATGATTGATCAAAGTGTTACCAAAGTAACCCCAGCTTTTTTCTGTAGATATTTGTGATTTGAGATAAGAAGGGTAGTCAACTATTTGGGTATACAGATCTCTTTGGACTTAACCAACTTTTTGTTCTAGGAATATTTCTTGATTCAGAACGGAGGAAGTCTGATGCCAGCTCAGTCATGCCTCCCCTGAGAATCTCCCTCATTCAGGATATGAGGTCAGTCTGGGCTCATTTGTAATAAGACACTAAAATCCTGTTTTCAGTTGCTGCTTAGGTGTCCACTTTATTTATTTATTTTTGGCTACGTTGGGTCTTCGTTGCTGTGCGCAGGCTTTCTCTAGTTGTGGCGAGCGGGGGCTACTCTTCGTTTTGGTGCGTGGGCTTCTCATTATGGTAGATTCTCTTGTTGCAGAGCACGGGCTCTAGGTGCATGGGCTTCCATAGTTGTGGCATGCAGGCTGAGTAGTTGTGGCGCACGGGCTTAGTTGCTCCACAGCATGTGGGACCTTCCCGGACCAGGGCTTGAACCTGTGTCCCCTGCATTGGCAGGTGGATTCTTAACCACTGCGCCACCAGGGAAGTCTGAGGTGTCCACTTTAAATAGCAGGGTCTCAGTGACCTGGGCTTCTACAGTGTCTCATTTAACCAGGAATCCCTCCTCATTGGTCCTGTGCTTCATGATGCATTTGTAGAGCTGTACAAGCAATTGTGTTTCCTGACATTTTTGGAGAATTACACCAGAGTATTTCAAGGCCTGAGACCTCTGGGGTTAGCCTTGCTTTTTAAGAGCTGTACTGGCTTCCTCCCAAGCCCCCCCAAATTATGCTGAGTCTATCTGGCAAAGTTACATGGAAGCTCAGGATTTAGAGAACAAGAGAGATGGACTCTCTCAGGATGCAGTAGGGCTTCCTGGCCAGGCTTCCTTTGGTGTTACAGGGGAGGTATTGATAGTGAGTTAATCTCCCACCCTATCCTCCACTCCCCTTTTCCCATTCCCCCTTCAGGCACATCCAGAACATTGGGGAAATCAAGACTGATGTGGGAAAAGCCAGAGCATGGGTGCGACTGTCCATGGAAAAAAAGTTACTTTCCAGACACCTGAAGCAGCTTCTCTCAGACCATGAGCTCACCAAGTAAGGCCACTCCACTTGGAGTATAACCAGCTCCTGGGAATGGCGGGAGGGATTGGAAACCCCCGTGGGAAGGGAAGGGTATTCAGTGTATCATTACTGCTGAATTCAGCTAAACTCAAATTGCATATGAAGGTTTTGCAGCATTTCTTCTTTTTTTCTTTATTCTTTTCTTTGTAGAACACTGTTGTACACTTACACTGCAATATTTTTTATATTTTCCTGTAGATGAATTAACTCTTTTGGCGCTGCTCAACACAGCACACTTGTTTTAGTAGGAACATTCAGACATAATCAGTTGACTTCATGCTCTCTAACTTAGTTCTTTTTTTTTTTCCTAACTTAGTTCTAAAGGCCTGGATTCTTCGGGCCTCTAGCCACAACCACTCCAGGAAGCAGTGGTCCTCCCTTTTGGCTGTTGGTTTCTCTTCTGGGACTTACTATGGTTTATCCAGGCTCTTTCAGCCATTGGTCAACCAATGAACTCTTGCTGTGCTCTACCTTGGATCAGTTCCCGTAAAGAAGATGGGAGGACTTTTCTTGTTTTGGTGATATATTCTTCCTGAAGTTTTTGGTGATGTAACATTTCTTCTTCTCTTTCTTTATCTGTAGAAGAATAATTCTGTTATATCTGTTCTCCCTACCTTCTTGGTCTATATCCCCGCCCCCCCAAATAGCTTTCTTACAGACGTAGTGAGAAGGATGGAATCCTCATTGGATACCTCAAAGTTTTGGGGGGTCCTCCTCTCCTTGTGGCACTCAAGTGATCTGTATACCTGTTGGGCATAGGGCATTTTCTTGGTCTCTTTCCTGTCTTGAGGAGGAAAGGATTGGAGAATTAAAAAGAAACTTCTAAGATATACCCTATATCTTTTGTTCTCTCCTGAGCCTAGGCCAGCCCAGAGTAACCAGGTCCTTGCTCTTCCTCACTCCTAGGAACCACTAAATCTACAGTTCCCTTCTCTTGATTTTATATCCTTTGCATTCATTCCATACCCTAGTTACTAGAGCAGGAGTGGGGAGGAAGGCTGTCTCCCTTCTCTGCCTCTCAGTTACCACCTCTCTGTCTTTTTCTATATATAATATGTTTGGTTCTTTCTTCATTGGCAAGCCTATTGGGCATTTTTCTTTTTGGCATTTCCTTGGGCATCTTTTCATGGTATCCTTTATTATGTGACTTTCCTGTGGACAATAAAGCAGAGAAGTGGACCTTGGGGAAATTTTGTGTAAGTGAATTGATTAAACCTGAAGAATCTGTTTTTATTTAAAGTGAAAATGTAATTTTTTAGACTTTATTGTGTGTTTAAACCACAGCAAGAAACCAGTTTCAAAATGTTGATAGATTAGAGAGCTCACTTTGAGAGGTTGCAAATAACAACTCTTAAAGTGCTTACATTTGATTCCCTTTAGTGGTGAAAAGGTTTAGGAATAATATTTGAAGATTGGAAGGACAACTAAAAGAGAACAAGTGGACATTTAAGCCTGGAGTTTGGAAGGGAATTGTTTGCATACCAGATTCTAGAGGACAGTTGTGTGTCCTGGGAAAATCTGTGGCTGTGTGGGCACTAGGGGCTGACAGGGCAGAAGTGATTCCTGTTGGCCGGTGTGGGCATCGTCTGTCAGGAGATGCTGCAAGTTGGCAGGAGGACATGGCAGAGAGGTAGCCAAGAGGGAGTCAAGCCCAGGATCTTTATGAAGGTCTAGGGCAGTGGATAGGTCTAGGGCCTGTGAACTTAAGGGCCTAGGCAGGAGCAAACAGGGCACAGACTTTGGTGAGGAGACTAATTTTGGTTTCTTTAAACTGTAGCCCTGTTAGAGGACAAAAGCTTAGAATTTACTCCAGTGAGTATAAAATGAGAGTTTTGCTGCCACAGATTGCGTTTTGGGTGGGATATAGGGAGAGAGAAAGGTGTACTTCATCAAAACCTACCTACTACTCCATCCTACCCTCTCTCACCTTTCTCCTAAGTTTGCTTAAAGCTCTAGCCACATCAAACCCCTCACACTTCTCAGGATGTGTTCAGCCCTTTCAGGGCCTAGTCAGAAGTCTTCTTTGCCAGAGTTTGCCTAGACTACCCAGAGACTTAGTCCATTCCTCCTCTGGGCACCCATAGCATTTGTTACAGTATTTGTTCATTCCTTTTTTTTTTTTTTTTACCACTGGTGGTCTGTGTTATCATTATCCATTTGTTTTCCACTTATTAAAATTTGCTTTCATTGGAGGCATGAACCATGTACCTCTCCCAATACTCCTTCTCCCTACCTCGGTTCACACTTTGGAGTTCGTGTGACTCCTTGCTTAACTTTACCTCCCACATATACATTTCAGGTCCTTAGCCGCTGTTCCATCTGTCTCCTTATTTACTTCCACTCCCTAGGTTTCATCCTCATGCCCCTTTCACCCTTCAGCTGTACTAAATTCAAATTTCTTGAAGTTGGTTATGGCTTTCCCTTTACTTCTAAGAAACATATTACTTGTAGGGCAGATTACAAACTCTTTAGCCTGAATATTTAGGGCCTGCCTTCGTTTTACCCTAGCCATACTTTTCAGTCTCATTGCTGACTGATCACTTCTCTGAGCCCTCAACTCTAGCCAAACTGGCTTTTATACCCTGTCCTTCTCCTTCTTCTACAACCCCTGTCTAAATTTGTGCCATCCTTTAGGCCCTCCTGTTCTAGGACCATCGAAACTTCTGGGTCTTTAAATTCCCAGAGAGTGCCTTTCATTTGGCAACTCATTATGTCTTATACTGTGGCCTTTATCAGATTTATTCATCTAGACTGTATGTGAGGATAGGTGCTTCCCTCTCCAGCACCTGCACAGAGTAGGTTTTGGTTGGTGAATTTTCCTACCTTATAAACTGTCTAGGTAGAACCTCACAGGTCTACTGAATCCCATACCTCTCTGGCATGGTGACTGCAGTCTGGGCAGGCAGGACAGGGACCTTCCTTTGTTCTCTGTGTGTTTCTTGTGCTGGGGGCCTGTGCGTTTGGCTCTCTGTGTCCCTGCTACTTGGGGAAGGTACCATTGCTGTGCAGGCCCAGAGGCCTGCAGTGTCAGGCAGAGGGGTTGGCCTTTGATGAGTGAGCAGTGGATGAGGGGTGGGGATGGGAGGAAATTTGAAAAGAGGGGAAGGACATCGTCTGCACAGCTCTTCGTTGCCTATGACCTGGATCATTCCATTCCTTGCCTCTGAAGCTGTCCTCAGCTTACATTCATGTTCAGAGCAGTGTTCTGACTTGTGGATCTCAGGTCTGCTGAGGGTCAGAGACTAGCTCTGGTAACAACCTCCTGCTGTTGCTACTCCTACACCATACACTGGGGTGTATGGGCCCTATAGAAGCCCTCAGGTTAGGAAAGAAGATCCCATGACGTCTGACACTTTACATTATAGTAACGTCAACTCTTGGACACAGGTGGAGTTTGGTTTTTGTTGTTCCTGCTGTAGCTAAAGCCACTTTCCCTCTAGCCTTCAGTTGGAGTAGCTGGCTTTGTTCCTTTTTTCGGTGGCCCTAAAGAGCTTGAGGCTTGACTCACATTCTTCCCTTAGCTGTGTCCTTTCAGAACTGAATAATTCTAGCCTCTTATCCCTCCTTTTGTCTGGGAGACTGATGTATTGCCTCTTCTCCGACAGAAAGTTGTACAAGCGCTATGCCTTCCTGCGCAGTGATGATGAGAAGGAGCAGTTCCTCTATCACCTCCTCTCTTTCAATGCCGTCGATTACTTCTGCTTCACCAATGTCTTCACAACTATCCGTGAGTAGCCCTGTGCTCCCCACTAGCCTTCCCAATGCCAGTCTTCATGAGCCTGTCTGAGGCTAACTTACTGTCCCCTTTTTAAAGAAAGATTATCACTTGTACTTTCTTCTGTGGGGAGAGGTGTACTTGCCCTCCTTGGAGGTTGTATTTTCTCTCAGGCTTCTTACTCTTGTTCTGAACTAGGGAGCTGAGCGCTTTTGGCCATTGTGTTGTTACTGTGGTCCTGGGTGCTGGGGGCCTAAGGTGGAGTGGGGTGTGGGGGGTGAAGTTCACTGCCCTCCCTGCACACCTGTAAAGAAACCTCCCTCTTGTTTTGGGCTGAGAGAGTCATTCAGCATTACAGAAAGTTTCAGAGTAGCCCCCAGGGAACAACAACTCTTCCTGAAGTAGCAGAAAAAACTCCAGATGGCAGTGGGAGGTTTGGGTCCAGGCCCTGTTCTGCCCTAACTCATTATGGATCTGTGAGCAGTGTCTACTCCTGCAGTGGGGCTCGGTCTCCCTATTTGCAGAGCGAGGAAGAGGGTTTAAAATGGTCTAAGGAAGGCCCTTGGAGCCTCAACTTTCTTTGGTGCTAGGATGCTTTGTTTGGTGGGGGATGGTCTGAATTTGCCCCATGACTAGTTGTTTGGCCAGTGACTCAGCAGCTTCAGCAATGGTGGACTCTTGTTCTATATGACACCCATCCTCCCTCTCAGAGAAAAGGGTTGTAGGCTTCAGTGGAAGCAGCACTGGACTGGAATATAGGAGACCTGGGGGAAACTATTTCCCTCTCAGTTCCTCAGAAGAGGCATTGTGATACCTGCCTGGCCTCTCTGGAGATTGTTATTAGAGTCCTTGAGATGATAGATAGAAAAGTGCTCTGAAAAGCAATTCAGTGCAGTGTTGAGTTAGTGATATTGTTTAAGGAACAGGTTTACTTAACTCTGAGCTTGCAGATGGGCTTGGATTTGGATGTTTGGGTGATAACCCTGGGAGGAGTGAGATTGAGGGGAAGATTGGCTAATATTCTAAGCCAGCCAGAGACTGGGTCCTCAGGACCTGCTGCTCCAGGCTATGTACCAGGAACCCCAATCATGCCAGCACACCTGGGGCAGGTCAGGGCCCTCTCAGGTATGGGAGGGATTCCCGATCCCCTCCAATGCCTTTGTGGCTTCCCCTAAACAGTGATTCCTTACCACATCCTGATCGTACCGAGCAAGAAGCTGGGGGGCTCCATGTTCACCGCCAACCCATGGATCTGCATCTCGGGAGAACTGGGTGAGACACAGATCCTGCAGATTCCCAGGAATGTGTTAGAGATGACCTTCGAGGTACGTGTTATCTGGTGACCACAGCCCCAGGCTCTATGGGGATCTGAGTTTCAACAGCTACTTTGGGAAGCTTTCTCCAGCGTTTTAGAGGCCTTGCTCTATGCAGTGTTACGCTTCAGCGCAGCTGACCTGTCTCAAGACGATCAGAGGCCAGAGCCAAGGGTTGACCTGAGGACGGGGGAACCTGCCCTGTCTAAGTGGTTTCTGGCTGGAAGGCACCCATCTGGACTTGCATACCTCCTTGTCCATGGTGTATTGAAAAACTCCCAAGAATTCTTTCAGCTGCTGAGCCCAAATGTTCACAGAGAGCTCAGACTGCTCTGCCATTTCCAGAGCCTTCTGCTCCCAGGCCCTAGTCTTCCTCCAGGTAGTGTCTCTTTCTTTCTTGGCATCGTGCCTCA
The DNA here is from genome assembly GCF_949987515.2 of Delphinus delphis. Classification (NCBI taxonomy): domain Eukaryota; kingdom Metazoa; phylum Chordata; class Mammalia; order Artiodactyla; family Delphinidae; genus Delphinus; species Delphinus delphis. Next base: position 64,525,424 of record NC_082690.1, on the reverse strand, counting down.
TGAGGTAGTACTATACTGCCAGCTTTGGCAGTAGGTGGAGCCATGAGCTCTGCCCCTGCAGATACTGGGGGGCCACGTTGCAGGGAGCCAGTCAGATGTGTGCCTCTGAGGAGTGTGGCGCTTTTCTTCTGTTTTCTTGACCTACCCCATCTTCTTTGTTTGGCTGTTCTCTCACAGTACCAGAACTTGGGGAAGCTCACTACGGTGCAGATAGGCCATGATAACTCTGGGCTGTATGCCAAATGGCTTGTTGAGTATGTGATGGTCAGGAATGAGATCACCGGACATACCTACAAGTAAGTGTTCCCTCAGCTATGCCCAGAGACAGTGGGGCTAGGTGTACCACCAGGGGCTGTGTTTGATGCTTGGGTATGTGGGGTTCTCAGGGAGACCTTTTAGGTTGTGATAGGCGGAGGCAACTTCCTGTTTGGCTCTGCCTCATGCCCTGAAAAGAAATAGAAGGAGGGCTTTACAAGTGAAGGTGTATGACATCGCTGTGCACAGGTTCCAGGCCACCTGTCACTCGGGTGGCTTCCCTGATGCCGCACGGTGGGATGAGGAGCAGGGCCTTGAGGATCCCCAGCCCGGTTTCAGAGCCTGTCCTCAGGGATTGGCTTTTTGATGGCCTTTGCTGATCAGGGACGCTGAAGGAGCTGGCAGTTCTGACAGGCTATTGCCTGACCCTCAGGTTCCCGTGTGGCCGGTGGTTGGGGAAGGGCATGGATGACGGAAGCCTGGAGCGGGTCCTAGTCGGGGACCTGCTCACATCCCAGCCTGAGGTGGACGAGAGGCCATGCCGGACCCCGCCCCTGCAGCAGTCTCCCAGCGTCATCCGGAGGCTCGTTACCATCTCACCCAACAGCAAGCCCAGTAAGTGGGAGATGGGGCCGGGCCCTCATGTTGCCCTGCCTGGGGAATGGGCAGATTTCTGGAAGTACTGATAAGGGAGCCCAGATTCCCCGCAGCCTGTGCAGCTGCCTCAGGAACCACCTCTGCCGACAAAGACAAAGCAGCCCCAGGCATTTGTCACCCTCTTCTCATGAATCAGTTGTGGGGGGTTGGCACTCTTGTTAGAGGACTGGAAGGAGAGGGGAGAGCTCCTGGATCCTGGCCTGGGTCCTCTGTGCTATTTGTATGTGCCCCTATAGAGGAGAGGGGTTTACTTTCTGCCCTTCCCCTTCCTGGTTCCTGAGCTTTACTGTCAAGTCTTGGCACTCTTTTGGTTGCCAAAAGTTCCAGAGAAAAGTGGAGAAGAAACTTGACCAGCATCTTCTGGAGACAGAACTCTAAGATCCTAGCTTTTGCTTTTTGTCCCAAGATTTTAGGAAGAGCTAGCTCAGCAAAATTGGGTGGGCAAGAGCCACTCTTCCCAGGGTCCAAGCTGCCCTACCTCTCCTGTGGGTCTTCTTATGTCCTCAGTCTTTTGCTCAGTCAACTAAGTACTGTTAACCTGAGACTGGATATCTGCTTGATTTTTATCAGAGCTGAACACTGGGCAGATCCAGGAGTCCATCGGTGAGGCAGTCAATGGCATCGTGAAGCACTTCCATAAGCCTGAGAAAGAGGTGAGCCTCCCTGCCCTCCAACCCAGGGCCTTATATTGAGTAAGAGAGAATAATCTTGTTCCAGGCCCATGTGCTGTGGACAGCCCAGCACACGGAGTGTGTGCCTCAGTTAGTTTGAGATTCAGCAGATTCCTTTCTCTGGGGGCCTGTGCCTAGGGTTGCCCTGTTTTCCTTACTCACTGACAACCCAGCAGAGTCCCTGGGTCTCCAATGGACAGTGTATTTCTGTCCTCTTCTGAAATTGTCTGGGTCTCCCTGAACATTGGCCACATGGGCTTTGTCCCCTGCTGGGGGCCCAGAACCATCATCTGTTCATTCAATAGCTATTTACTGAGAACTGCTCTAAGTCAGGCCCTGCCAGGTGCTGGGGAGACTAGACAAGGTCCCTGCATGTCTTTTGCTGCCCTCCCAGGTGTGGGCAGTGGGCTGGGGATGCAGTGGTGGGAGGGCATCTTGGCTGAGGCAAGCCTGGCATTCTCTCCTGTTTCCTTATATAGCGAGGTAGTCTTACGCTGTTGCTTTGTGGAGAATGTGGCCTTGTCTCGGCCCTGGAACAGGCTTTCCAGCATGGATTTAAATCACCGCGGCTCTTCAAAAATGTCTTCATTTGGGATTTCTTGGGTGAGTTGGGCTAGGGTGTGAGGGTGGGAAAAGCATGCAGAGACGTGGGGGAATCATCAGCATAATGTGGGTGCTGACCACTGGGGTCTGAGGTACAGAAGCCAAATCAGGTGACTCTCAGGTTAGATGTGTTTGTTTGCCCTGGCTTTTCTCGGAGGTAATAACAGAAGCCCTCCCACCCTTCGCCCCTCATCTCCTGAGAATTGGACAGGAAGGGTTCTTTCCAGGCATCTGTCATATATAATACAGGCTTAGTCATGACTCCTCACACTTCCTGCTCATAGGTCCAAAAGACCAGTTGCGTTGGAGTCCAAGCCCTGTGTTACACCCCCTTGGAGAATTTGATGCAAGAAGCTTCTCCCTCAAGAGTTTTGTTGAGAAAGGACCATCTTTATATCAAGGGCCACATAAAGAAATTTAAAATACAGAGATAGGGAACATAAGGATCATTTTTTATTTTTATTTTTTTTTTAAAGTACCAATTGTTTTAATTTATTCAAAGTGAAAATAAATATCCATATGGAACATTTTATAAAGTAAATGGTTTCAAAATAAAACATGAAGACAAAATGGCCAGTTAAACCATACTATCAAAGTGAATGAAACACAAATTTTCAAATTTTCAAAAATTTTCAAATTTTTCAAACTAAATATACATAGTCTCTCTCATTTTCAGTTGAAGATGCAATGTTGAACGTTGGTCAGTCATGTGTGATTTTTAGGATGCCTTTAGAATTGAAGTCTGAGACCACAACTAACAAAAAGCAAGTACTTGGCTGCTTCACAGCAGGATGCAGCTTCCTCTTTCTCAGCAGAATTCCAGACATTCATAAGGATCATTTTGAAATGTGACCAGTGGCCTCAGAGCACTCATGTTATTCCTACTAAGTTACTTGTGTTGACACGGAGGTAGGCCTGTGGCAAGTGGCCTACAGGACAGTCAGGGACAGGTTGGTTTTGAGAGCCTTTGTCACTGGCAGGCTTGTCTCCTCTTCACAGAAAAAGCACAAACCTATTACGAGACTTTGGAGCAGAATGAACTTGTTCCTGAGGAAAACTGGCATACGAGGGCCCGGAACTTCTGCCGTTTTGTCACTGCGATCAACAATAATCCCCGGAACATTGGCAAGGATGGCAAGTTTCAGATGCTGGTGTGCTTGGGAGCCAGGTACTGCAGCCTCATGGCCCAGTGTGCACACGGCCAGCCCTGAAGATGGTGCTGGAGGCCCAGTGTGGTGCGGGGGTGGGGAGTGGCTAATGGCCAGGTGCCCTTGGGCAGGTGAGGCCTTGGTAGAGGCCCTTACTTTTCTTCATGCGCCACGCGTGTGTGTGTGTGTGCGTGTGAGAGAGAGGGGTAGGGTGGGGATGAAAGTGTGTGTGTAACTGGGGAGGAGGGGCCACATTTTGATGTGAAGGAATAAAACTGTCTCCCTGACAAAATTTGAAGTAGAGGGTATATATCTAGTAATTTCTTTAACAAACATTTGAATGTGCCAGGCCTCATGGAAGGTGTGGGAATAGAGCTGAATAAAATACGGTCTCTACCATTTAGAAGTTCACCTGTCCTGATTATTTAGTACAAGGCAGAAGTTTGGGAGAGTTCAAAAAAGTACGCATTCGTAACGTTTGCTGAAAATGTAGAGGAGAAGGATCAGAGGAGGCTCAGGGAGTAGGTGGTATTTGAGGTGAGCCTTAACGGGAGGGTAGACGTGAGGAGGGAGCTTGAAGCAGACAGAACTAACAGAGAGGCCCTAAAGGAAGCAAAGCATGTGGGGTCAGGAAATAACAGGTGGAATGTGGGAAGGAAACACTTTAAGGGATAGGGGCCATGAGGAGCTGGGACAGAGTTGATTTTTAATCAGGGGACTGAAATGATAGTGATTTGATATCATGGATGGTATTCATGGGCAAAATTGTTAGGGGTTATTCCAGTGGGTCAGGTGAGAGCACGAAGCCCAGATAAACAAGGCAGTTTTTATTTAGGCCGTGCAAGGGAGGGAGTTAGCATAGTGGTTAAAAACAGATTCAGGAACCAGATTCACCAGGTTCACATCGCAGATCAGCCACTTACTAGCTGTGTGCTCTTGGACAAGCTGCTTAACCTCCATCAACCTCACTTTCTTCATCTGTAAAGTGGGGATAATAATAGCACCGATAACACCTACCTCACATCATGGGGTTGTCATGAAGGTTAAATCTCTTATAATGGTGGCTGGCACATGCTGAGTGCTATGTGGATGTCAGCTTGCAGTGTTATTCCTGGTGGTGGTCGCTGTGGGGAGGAGCGACGATCTAGGAGAGATTGGCTGTTGAGATGGAGGAAGTGCTGCTGACAGGACATGGTGTCTTGTTGGTGGGGTTGTCTGGGGGGCTAGAGGGGGAGGCGGAGCAGGCCTTCTGGCAGATGACAGGGCCTGTTTGGGTCAGGTTGGATTGGCATCCCTAGGGCTCGGTAGCCCACAGTGGGGGCCTTTTAAAGCTGTGTAAGACATCTTCGCCAAGTGCTCTTAGGGGAGGGAAAGGGGGCTGCGGGGAGATATCTGCTTCTCCAGCTTCAGACTTTGTTCAGGGTGTGATGGAGCAGGTTTCTCCCTTGGGCTTTCGCTAACCGTGTCCCTTCCCTTTCCCTTCTGACGCATCTGGACTGATCCTTCCCTGCCAGAGATCACCTCCTGCACCACTGGATCGCCCTGCTGGCTGACTGCCCCATCACCGCACACATGTATGAGGATGTGGCGCTGATCAAAGACCACACACTTGTCAATTCCTTGATCCGCGTGCTGCAGACACTGCAGGAGTTCAACATCACGCTGGAGACATCCCTGGTCAAGGGCATCGACATCTGACTTCCCAGCACCAGCTAGCAGCAGGACCCAGAGACTCGCCTGTAGCTCTCCCCCCTTCTTCCCAAAGGGACCTACGCGAGTTGTGCAGGAGATGAGAGGAGATGTACACTCACTGTAAAAAGAAAAGTAGAGGATTTTTGGAATAAATAATCTATTTTAGAGTTTATTTGCTGATTTGCTTTTTACACACTTTCATGTGAAAGAGTGATAGGGAGAGGGAGACGAGGTTGGTGCCGCTTATTTTGAAGCTGGTGCCCTCCCTCGCCGTGGCCACGCGCTGGAGCCTGCGGCCTCCCTGGACTGAGCCTGCGGCACGTGCGGGGCAGTTCTGCTTCCTCGTCCCCGCCGCGTTAATGAGGCCATTCCACATGGTTTTTAAACTGATGTTTTCTATATTAACATTATTATGGATATTTGGCTTTCACGGGCCACATACAGGTGTGCTGAGCAGGAAGCCCCAAGCTCCAATCAAAGGGATTTTTAGTAGTGCCTCTACAAGCACTGATGAGTCAGCTCCATGTCTTGTCTTTTTTTTGTCAGTATTATTTGGGAAGGAGACATGCCAGGATGTATCGTCGTGCAGAAAATCAGTTTCCTCTTGGCACACAGTTGCACAGAAGTAAACATAAGCACGTTTTAACAGGTTTTCCTTTTCTTTCTTTTATGTATTATTTATTTAACCCTCCATTGTGTGTTTTAAGTCTTTTTCTTTTTTCTAAGGAAAGAAAAAGCTGTCACAGTCTAACTGGCTATGTTATCATTGTTAAATTTATGTTATTTTGCGACTTAGAAACCAGCTGCAGTATGGCCCACTTAATAAAACACCTGAAACAGAACTGTGTGGGTCCCTGACTTTCATGGGGTATTGTGAGGAGTGGGTAATAGAGGGTGCAGCTGGGTCTGTCTGAGAGAACCAGGCTGTAGCATCGCCTCCCAGGCCAGGACTGCCCAGAGGGCCTTGTGTGTCCTGGGTCCTACCCACTGCGGCACCAGGAGCTTTCCTGGCTGTTTGAGAGGGATGCATCCCAGGGTTAATTTCCCACTACCCAGAGGAGGAGGCTGAGGCAGAGAGGGGAAAAGACCTGGCCAAGGTTGCAAAAGTTGTCACTTGACCGAGACGGGATGGGCCATTTCTTGAAGGGTAAGAAAGACCAGGTGTGGGAACACGGCACAGGAGACCCTGTCTGCCCTCGGGAAGGAAAGCTTTTTCTTGAGAGAAGATTTGCTTTTTCCCAGGATGGCAGGTGATAGAGCTTTATAAGGGTCCTGGGAATCAGCTTCCTTTGGTTTTATTCTTCAACCAAGCTGCTTTGGCAGGAAGCTCCAGAAGTGTAGCACAATCAAGTACAGCACCTCAAGCCAATCAGTGTCCTCTTTTATGCTTCCCTGACTTTGCATGTTCTGTTCTCTGCGTGGAATGCCTCCCCTCTTGTCCACTTATGTTCATTGTTCAGGGTTTCCTTTACCACCCCCCACCCCCCACCCCGGGCACGGTTAATCATTCCCTCATTGTGCTCCTGTAGTTTCTTAGATGCTGGGACTTCCTCTCTGGGTTGTTATTACCTGCTTTCATTTTGGGCCCACTCCCTAGACTGAGCTCCTAGAGGGCGGGGAGGGTCTCTTGTTCATCTCCTTCCCTGATGACTGACAGTGCTCAGGTGAGGCTTTTTAAAGAGGTGAGGAAAGCAACTGGAGGCTTCCGGGACAGCTGCAGTGCGCCGTCCTGCCGGCAGAGGGTGTGAGCGGGTGGTGGGAGTCTTCAGGTTCTTTTGGAAGTGGGGCAGGTAGGCAGTGCCTCTGGAGCATGTGTATGTTGTGGGCCGAGATCAGAGATGACCTTAAGCCAGGTGCTTTACGCATACCTCTCCCTTTTACTCACAACTCTGCAAGGCAAGTTTAGATTATTCCCAGTTTATAGGTGAGGAAATCGAAGTTCGGAGAAGGTTAGTCACTTGCCCAAGGCCACACATCATGTAAGTAGTTTGCAGTTACCAGACTGTTTCACTCCAAGCTTGTGGCTTTTCCATTGACAACTACTCCCTTATTGGATTCGGGTCTCTGCTCAGATGTCCTTAGAGAGACCTACTCTGACCACTCTAAAATACCAACGGTCACTTTTTTCCCCTATTCTGCTTTATTTTTCTTCCTAACATCGGCAACCATTATACTAATTATTTGGTAATTCTAAATGTAAGTTTTATGAGGGAGGAACCCAATCCACTTTGTTCATGAAGTAGTAGCTGGCACAGGTTATGTACCTAGTAGGTGTCTGTGGAATACATGAATTCATTGGCACTGGTTAACATCACAGACTATACTATGGGCCAAAGTCCTTTGGTTGAATTCTTGCTCTGCTACTGGGACTTAGAGCAAGCTATGTAACTTTTCCGAACTTCAGTTTACTTACCATCGATGAAATGGGAATGGTAATAGTGGCTGCCTCATAGGTTTGTTGTGAGGACTAAATGACTCTGCATATATGCCTGGAATAGGTCAGCTGTGTGTAAATGTTGGTCATTGTTATTACCCCATTGTATCAAGCTCTGTCCTGGTTCCTGACTGAGACCCAGACTCTCTGTCCTTGAGGAGCTCAGAGGCAAGTGCTGCAGGAGAATATGACATCAGGGAAGATACTGACCATAGTGAGTTGTGCTTACGGTGGAGGATTGTCCCAAGAGTGGACATTGCATGTAGACTGAACAGCATGTGCAAAGGCATGGCGATGTGAAGGTGCCTGCCGTACTGTGAAGCTTGGGGAAGTCTAGTTCTAGAGTCAAGTCTGAGACAGGGAGGAGAGCGTATGTGTGGGCTCTGCATCCGCAAAGCGGGAGACAAGGAAAAGGCTGACAGGTATCCCAGGGCTTCGAACATTGCTGGTGCTCAGTAGACGTGGACTGAATGAAAGAATGAACCCATGCTGCAGGCACAAAAACCAAAGCCATACCACCAGTATGTGGCATTCCTTGTGCACATTTACACCTGTGAAGAATGTTATTGATGCTCTGGCCCCTCCTTCTCTGACATGAGAAATGGAAACCTGTGGTCAGAGCATAACTGCTGGGCTGAGACATGACAACTGTGTGGCCTGAACAGGTCACTGGCAACATAGGCTCATAACCAACGTGTATGGTCTACTGCCTGGCAGATTCACCCATGACCGGACCACGTCTCAGAGGAGCAAGGGGAGGATACTGTTTAGGTAACCTGGGAGTATTTCTCCTCTGCCTTCAGCCACCGGTCGAGCCGGTTAGAGTTAAGTGACCTTCCTGGATGTGGTTATGGGTCTAACTTGTAAAGTGGTCCAGTGGGTCCTGGCTCTGTGTGATGTGTGCACAGCATCCAGCACTTGATTATGTGCTTTGACGGAGGATGCTGGTGGCCTCAGTCAGCCAAAAGCAGTAGAGAAGCAACACCCTTTCCAGCAGACGCTGCTGAGAAGGTAAGTGTGAATCATGTTTTATAAATCAGGGCTCTCCTGGAACCATCTGTGTTCTGCTCCTTCTAACAGCCGATTGTGCTATGAATATGAATGTCTCACTTTCTACTGCGTTTTGTTTTATAATCTGCAGCAAACCCTTTTCGGAATGATGTGTGATATAAGAGAACAGACATGTTCAGTAGCTCAATGTTTCAAGGACACTCGAGTCAACTGCCTCTCAAGCAGCTCCGGGTAGTTCAAGTGCAGTCAGTGTGCTCAGTAAGCAGCGCTTCCTGCCTCGACTTCTGCACCCGCTCTCACTCAGTGCTTCTCAGACTCTGAGATTTCAGGGACTGGTCAATAAACAAGCAGATGAACTCAGTGAATTGTTACGAAGTGAGCACCCTTATAACCACTACCCTGGCCAGGAATAGAGCTTTACCAGTCTCCCCAGCGTCCTCCAAGCTCCCCATTCCTGTCCCAGCCGCCTCCCTCCTTCCAACTTCTTGACCTTTACAGTAATGACTTCCTTGAGTTTCTTTTATTGTTTTATCACCCAAGTGTGCATCCCTACACACTATAGTTTAGTTTTACTGTTTTGTTTCTTTTTTAGACTTGATACATCTCTCTTAATCTAATGAGTTTCCTCTACCCCTTTCTTTTCTTTTCTTTACAGTTTATCTGTTGAGGAACCTGGGCAGTTTGACCTGTAGTTTTTCCACAGCCTGGATTTTGCTAGTTTCACCCTGGGGGTGCAGTTCAATGTGCTCCTTTACTCTCTGCACTTCCTGCAAATCAGCAGCTAGATCCAGAGACCTGATTTGCCTCAGGTTGGATCCCTCTGATGAAGAGACTCTAGGCAGTGTGTGCTTATTTACCAGGAGGCACCTCATGACTGGTGTTCACTTTTATTGGTGTTGGCAGTCACTGATGCTCAACACCTACATCCGGTAAGTAATTCACTGGGGGTTGCAACATGGGGATATTCTAATCTATCATTTTGTTTTCATTTATTAGATGGAATAATTTTATAAGGAGATGCTGCCCCCTCATCTATTTGATTTCTCAGTAGAGTTTGTATAGGAAAGGCAGGATAAGTGCTTAATTCTTTCCTTTTATTTACTCAACTTTTAAGACAATTAATTGGACTGGTTCCCTGCTATCCTCAGAAGGTGGCTATTTAAAAAAATTACTATGAACTTATGAATAAACATATCTGATGGCTTTCATTTCATTGCAATTATTGTCTTTATTGTCCCGTCTTGGCTGTTGGGAGCCTCTTCAAGTTGGTTGGCTCCTGAGTTGTTTGACAAGACCCTGGTGGTTGCTTTCTGGCATTTCAAGATGTCCCAAGCTCCTCTTGTACATTTTCTGTCCTAAACTTGGAATCAGCTATTTCTCTAAGAAGCCCTGGGTTTCACGTGTGTTTTACCCATCCCCTATGTATAAAGGCAGCCCTACCACCTCCTGCTCTTCAGGCTCAATTATCTCTGCCAAGATGGTGACTCCTTTCTTGTCTGCTGGTCCTCAGACACATGGAATGCAAAGTGCCCTGGTGGCAGCTGGAGCCTATAGTTCAATGCACCGGGACCTAAAGAATGTAGTTCTGTGTCCCCTGGAAAGAGTGTGCTCCCTTTGGAGATCAGTGCTTCCAACCCCACAGAACCCAGAGCTGCAGAAACAGGAAGCACAGTGTCCCACAGTGGGCCCTTGGAAGTGATGGTAAGTGTGGCCACTCCTTCTTCTGCCCCTTGGTTCCTGGAACCATGTATTCTTCCTTAGGGGCGCAGCAGCACATGAAAGTCTCTGATTTAATGAATATACTGGATCCTGAAGGATGGCACCCCACCCTTGACGATTATTGCCTCAGGTTATTGAAGCTAGTGCTTCAGTTGTGCCTTTAGTAGGCCATGTCAGGGCTCTTTGAGGTTGGTAGCGTCTGGATGGTGCAATTAAAAAAAAATCTATCTATCTATCTATCTGTCTGTCTCAATCACCAGTGGATCCTAACGTCACGGGCCCACTCCCTAACTTGCCTCACTGTGAAGTGGTGCGCTGGTTGAATGCTATGCTGGATGTAATTCCATACCTGAGGATCAGGTACTCTCTAAGCTTCTGGATGTTGGTGCTAGCTGAGGTTCTGTGGGCAGGAAAGGCAAACATTTTCAGAATAGATCTCTATCCTTGTGAGGATGAACTGCAGGCTCTCCCAGGATGCAAGGGGCCTGACATAGCTGATTTGCCACCAAGTGGCTGGTTGGTCTCCTCAAGGAATAATGCCATATCTGGGGCTCAGCTTTGGTCTCTTTTGCTGGCAGATTGGACACTCAGGGTCAGCAGTAACTAGATTAGCTTTGGTACATGGGCGTCCATGCTGGTGGGCCTATGCATAGCCTCCATATCTATCTTGTGACCAACTCCATTCATGTGCTTATTGTGCCAGTTCCAGGGTGGCCAGTGACAAAGTGGCTGAGTCATTTAATCTACTTAGTTTACTTCTCTTCTGTGGTGGATGCTGTCTGGTGGGTGGTGATGTGTGACATACTGGCTGTCTACTTCTAAGAGTCCAACCACACCCCTCTACCCCAAACCTTCTTGTCGCTAGTCTTCCAGACCCTTTCCTTCCAGTCCCCTGACTAGCCAGCTAGGCCACGGGCCACTGCCAGGAATGTGTGTCCAGCCTCTTGTATACAGCTCTCCTTCCATAACCAGGGTCACAGTCTACAGCTCACTGGGAAAATTTTCCCTTGCTTCCCACTGTCTTTCAAGGCAACTCCTGAATGTGACTGTCATGCAGCCACTGTCCTTTTTGGCTTCCACCCACATACCAAGCTGACCTGCCAGCAAACCAAGGTTACCATTTCCATCTTACAATGATCTACTGCTGGCTGCACCTGACTTTATGACTTGGCCAGCTTGACAGGACCCAGTTCATAACCGGAAGTTCTTGATGTCTTTTCACTTGAGCTCATGGATAAGCATTTCATCTAAACCAGGGCCCAGGGCCAGGAGCTGCTTCTCAAAAGGTGTGTAATTCTCTGCTGTAGATGGCATGACTTTGATCCAGAATCCCAGGGGCCTACTTTGTGATTCTTTCCCTGGGGCTTGCTCTAGATTGCATCTTTACCCATCATTCCTTTACCCATCATTGACACTTCCAACACTATAGAGTCTGCTGGATCGTATGACCCAAATGACAGGCTATTTGCTTAGCAGCTTGGACCTCTTGTAGAGCCCTCTTCTGCTCCAGGCCCCACTCAAAGCTGGCTCTTCCTGTGTCACCAGAGAAGAATTCCTAGTTGTGGAATGTGGGACCTCCAGAGACCAAAGAGGCCTTCCAGGTGCTGAGCTTCCTTCTTTGTGGTAGAGGATGAAAGAGGCATCAATCGGTCTTTTAATTTGAAGGAGATATTCTGGCACACCCACGACCACTGGACACCTAAAAACTTCAGTGAGGTAGCAGGTCCCTGAGTCTTCATAGGGTTTATTACCCACCTACTGGAGCACGTGTCTTAAAGTCTCCAATAAACTAGCCACCTCTTGTTTTTCCCACTCAGTCACTATTTATTTATTCTTTAATAAATTCCTTAGGGACGACTCATAGGAATATTATTTCCAGAGTTCTTACATGTTTTACTTGAAGGTCAGTTTTGCTAGATATTAAATCTTGGCTCACATTTTCTCTCCTTGGATATCTGAAATACATTATTCTGTCTCTGGCATGAGTTATTACTGTCAAAAAGTCCAGTGATAGTGATCACTTTATTTCTTTTTAAAATCACGTGTTTTTTTTTTTTTTTTTTTGGCTAAATACTCAAAATGCTTTTTCTTTAAAGTTACGTAATTTTACTAAAATATAACTTGGTGTTGGTTGTCCTAGGTCAATAATCTCAGGTACATGGTGTGCTCTTCCAAATGTGAGGGGCCTTGGGTGATTTTCCTTTCACTGTGAACAGAACACCCATCTTGGAGGAAGTAAGTGCTCTGACCCAGGTCATGCTTTTTGTGATTTGACTCCAACTTAAAGTTTTAGATACCATCTTGGCATCTTCTCTGCTGATGAGATACTCCCTTAGCTCCATCTGGGCCTGCTGCCACTCTGCACACTGAGAGAATGACCTTGTTCACAGGTGGTCCAGTAGGTCAGTCTTCTGGCCTGACCCTTAAAACACCGAGAGTATTTTCATTCACTTTTTCATTCATTTATCCAACAAATTTATGAGTCGCAGTTATGTGCCAGCCACTGTTCTAGGCACTTAAGCAATTGTGAGCAAATACTAACTATTAGAACTAATAAACGAAAGATTGGCAAGGTTTCAGAATACAAGATCAATATACAAAAATAAATTGTATTTCTCTATAGGAGCAATAAACAAGCTGAAGTTAAATTAATAAAACAATTTATAATAGTATCAAAAAAATAAAATACTTAGGAACCTATAACAAAAGGGTAACACCTATGTATACTCTGAAAACTACCAAACATCACTGAAGGAAATTAAAGGAGATGTAAATAAACAGATATGCATGTTCATGGATCAGAAGACTTAATACTGGTGAGACGGCAATACTCCCTAAATTGATCTATAGTTGAATGCAATTCCTACCAAAATTCCATGTGACTTCACAGAAATTGATAAATTAATCCTAAAATTCATGTGGAAGTTCAAGGGACCCAAAATAGCCAAAGCAAGCTTGAAAAATAAGAACAAAGTTGGAGGATTCACATTTCCTGATTTCAAAGCTTACTGCAAAGCTATAGTAATCAAGACAGTGTTGTACTGGCGTAAGGATAGACATATAGATCACTGGAATAGAATTTAATTCAGAAATAAATTCTCACATTTACACTTAACTGGTTTTTTAAAAAAATATTTATTTATTTATTTGGCTGTGCCAGGTTAGTTGCGGCACGCGGGATCTTCTTGTTGCGGCATGTGGGCTCTTAGTTGCGGCATGCATGTGGGATCTAGTTCCTTGACCAGGGATCGAATCTGGGCCCCCTGCACTAGGAGTGTGGAGTCTTAATCACTGGACCACCAGGGAAGTCCCCAGGCAATTGATTTTTGACAGGGTGCCAAAATAAGTCAGTGGGGAAAGAATAGTCTTTTTCAACAGATGTGCTGGGATGACTAGATATCCACATGCAAAAGAATAAAGTTGGACTCCTACCTAGCACCACATACAAAAATGAACTCAAAACGGGTTTCAGGGCAGGTAATGCTCATGTGTGGTTTCTTAGCTGGGCTGTTTCTTCTCTCCAAAGTTTTAATCAAGTAGGCATTGAGCATGAGTTCCATGTTGGTACCTTTGCTGGCTGTGATGAGAACAGAGATAAATCATACCGGGCTCTCCCCCAGGCAGCCTTCCACACATGTCCATGTGCTGTCTTTGTCAAGGGCAAAGTCCATGGACACGGTGACAAGAATAGCGATGACCATGATGGTGATGATCGCTAACGTTATGGAGTACTAACTCTGAGCCAAGCACCATTCGGACCACTTTACAAGTATTTCTCATCTGATTCCTTTTTTTTTTTAAAGTTAATTAATTAATTAATTCTATTTTTGGCTGCGTTGGGTCTTTGTTGTTGCGCGTGGGCTTTCTCTGGCTGCCGCGAACGGGGGCTACTCTTCGTTGCGGTGCGTGGGATTCTCATTGCGATGGTTTCTCTTGTTGCGGAGCACAGGCTCTAGGCTCGCGGGCTTCAGTAGTTGCAGCACACAGGCTCAGTAGTTGTGGCGTGTGGGCTCTAGAGCGCAGCCTCAGTAGTTGTGGCGCCGGGCTTAGTTGCTCCGCGGCATGTGGGATCTTCCCGGGCCAGTGCTCGAACCTGCGTCCCCTGCATTGGTAGGCAGATTCTTCACCACTGAACCACCAGGGAAGTCCCTCTCATTTGATTCTTACAAATATTATTATCCCTGTTTCACAGGTGAGGAAACTGAGGCACAAGGGAGGTGGACTAACTTGCCACACAGCTGATAAGTAGCAGAGCTTCTGAGAGAGGGGCTCTCAGGGAAGGCTTCCAGGGGAAGGGGCTGCACCTGTGCCAGGCCTGGGCTGATGACATTGATAGAGAGGAAAGGGGCAGGCGTCATGGTCAGCTGGGGCAAGGTCCTCACCTTGACTGCACTGGCCACATGTCTCCTGGGAGTCCTGTTGCTGACCTGACCACACTGGGCTCAGCAGCCCCGTGGAACTCTGGGCCTGCCGTGCCCTCCACAACCCACACTGCCCTAATGAGCATCTCCTCAGCCTGGCACAGAGCAGGAGCTTGCGGGTAGTTGCTGGGGTCCTAAGACTTGACATTTACACTTGCTCATGGCCTGAACTCCTAACTTCCATGGCACTGCTCTTACTGAAAATAATTTAATTACGAAAGCAATACAGTCATTATAGAAAATGCACAGCCATTACACATGTAATGGAAAGACAAAATGGAAGAACTGACTCTGGCTACTAATTCAAGCTGGAGGAGGTGACTATTTAAAGGGTTCTTGGTGGTCTTTTGGATATGAAAGGTCAAGATATTCCTGCTGGAAAAAGCATGTTCCACAAGGGAGACCTCACACTCTGCATAAGAAAATGAAGGACTTGAAGGATTTGGTGGTTCGCTGGAAGGTAAGGACCCAGAGTGGGGTCCTGGACCAGAAGTGAGGGTATCCTGAAGGGACCCAGCCGCTCTGTGAGAGGCAGGGGTCAGAGAAGAAGAATGTCCGGTGAGAATCCCCCAGAAGCAGGGTCAGCCAGGACACACTGGAACAGAGATGCTCCCGCTGATTTTAAGTTGTCTACCACGCCATGCAGAGCTGTAGTCCTTCAGCAGTGCCTCATGTAAGACATCCTTTGGAGAAATCAAGGAAAAAGGATAATGTTCCATGTTTGTGTTAACTAAGGATAGAGAGAAGGAAACAGCTGTAGAAAGTGGGATGCCAGGGAAACCGAGGGCGGCAGGAAGAGGAAATCAGAGTAAACACGAGAACTAGGCATCTGGAAATTTGCACCAGTGTTGGGGGAGAGCATTGGAATTTGCATATATATATATATATATACTTGCTTACGTACATTTGCTATATACTTTCCTTAGTATATAAGATGAAGGTTTCAGCCATTTTAATTTAAATGTTAAAAGAAAGGGTGATCCTGCAAGGCTGGAAGACTGGGGGATACAGAGATGGCTTGGGCTACAAGATAAACAAATGGAGGAAAATAAAAATCCCACCACTCCCCACCATGTAAAGAGAGTAACTCTTTGTAAAGAGAGTAACTCCAAATATTTTGGTGTATATACCTTTAGACTTTTTTCTACACACTTATATCGTTCTGTATCTAATTTTAAAAGTTGATTTAATGTGCACATCATTTTGAACTCTGCTTTTTTCCACTTAACATGGTATTAAGAGCATCCTTCCTTTTCAATAGATATTCATCTTGGCATCATTTCTAGGGGCTGTGTAATATCTTGTATGTGGATACCATAATTGACCCATCTGATCGCACTACCAAGGCTTAATGTTTTGATTTTAGCTGTGTTTTTATGAAAGTTAGACGTGCTCATAGTTTGAAGAATCAAATAATTCTATAAATCTTGCTATGAAAAATAGCAATCCCTTACACATTCTCCCTCTGCTCAGGAGCAGAAGCAATCACTTTCACGTCCTATTAAGCTAATTACTTTCGTATTTACTCCTGTGCCTCTAAACAACTGCCTCGAATTGCTACTTGTTGATTTTTTATCTTAGGTATTATTTCTTCATTTCTTGCTATGGAAACTGAGGACTCATCTCACTTTCTTCCTATATTCCCGGGACACATCTCCCCATTCTCATGTCCTCCCGATAAAATGATATGGTAGTTTTGGCTAGATCAACATGTAAAGTTTACATTATTATGGTTATGTGAACACTGTTGACTGCTGTGTGATGTAGTAAAATATGATGACTTGTCCTTTCCTCCACAAATTTTCTTTTCTCTGGAGTTGTCTTGTGTTGCAGGTTGGTGTTTCCAGAAAGCAAACTCTGAGATGGATCTTAGTGTGTAGGATGTTTCAGACAGCACTGAGGATTTGGGAGAGAAGTCAGACTGCCATGCAGGCCAAGCACAGCCCTGACCGATGCCCTGGGAGCTCTGGAGCCAGAGTGGAACTTTGGAATGGTCCCTTCAGTGCTTGTTTCCTTCCATTAATCACTAATTTAACCCCAGATCCTTGGCCAGTTGTCAGAAGCTCCTCTCAATGCATTAGTTTGTACATAGTCAGTGCATTCCTGTCTTCTTAAAGAAGTCTCTCCTGGACCCTTGGACCTGCTCCAGGCTGGACTGGTGGCTCCTGGGGCTGCTGTCATTCTGGGCTCTCATTTCACCATCACCCTGGGCTTCAGGGCATCACATTGTATAAAGGTTCTGGTCACTGTACTCCCCTGTATTGGATATTCTGTTTTCCTGTGTTCCATGCTGTCTTCCTTCTTAGTTTATTCTCTTGTTTTCGTGGAGCATATCTTCCAGTAACATCCATAGAAAGTAGAATAATGGGCCATACATTTTTTTGAGATCTTACATATATGAAAATGTTGTTATTCTACCCTTACATATTCCTAGTTTGGAAAAAGATAGACTTCTAGCTTGGAAATACTTTTTCTCCATTTTAAATGCATTGCCTCATGCCTCCTAGCTTCCAGCATTGCTACTGAGAAGTCCAAAACCACTCTGATGTCTGACCTTTTGTATGAGACTTTTTTTTACCTTATGGAAGCTTGTGGGATCTTTTCTGTCTCTGATGATAAATTTTGCCTACGTGTGTGCATGTATGTGTTTTCTTTTATCCATTGTAGGCACCTGAGGGGCCCTTTCAATTCATTTGGAAATTCATGGGCTTCATTCCCAGGAAATTTTCGTAAATTATTCCTTGGCTGTTTTCCTCTCCTTTTTCTGTTTTCTTTTTCTGGAATGTCTATTATTGAGGCACTGTATGTTCTATACTTCATCTTACCACTCACTCATTTTTCCATCTTTTTGTTTTTATTTTTGGAAGATTTCCTCAGTTTTATTATCTATCACTTTTCTAGTAAGTTTTTAAAATGAAACCTGACATGTAAACAGCAAAGTGCACAACTCACAAGTATGCATTTAGCTCAGTGACTCATCAGAAACTGGAAACACTTGCATGACTCCAACCCAGGCCAAAAAATAGATGATTATTATTACCTATTATTACCTCTCATGCCCCATTCATCACCACTGCCTTCCTCCCCCCAAATCATCAGGATCCTAACTTCTAACACCATAAATCAATTTTGTTGTTTTCAAGCTTTAGCGTGCATCAGAATCACCTGGAAGATTTGTTAAAACAGATTTCTGGCAATCACTTTCTGAGTTTCTGATTCAGTAGTTCTATGTTGGAGCCTAAGAATTTTCATTTTTAACAAGTTACCAGGTGCTGCCGATGCTGCTGAGAACTACTGGCCCATTTTTTAACTGAAAACAAATGGAATCATACTGTGTGTCCTCTTTGGTGTATGGTTTCTTTTGTTCAAAATTAACTTTGTGAGATTTATCCCTTTTTTAAAAAAAATATAGCTGAAGTTCATTCATTTTAACTACGGAATAGTATGACTGTACCGTATAGTATGAAGTTATTTATCCATTTTGCTGTTGATGGTCATTTGGGCTACTACCGGTGTTGGGTTATTGTGAATAATGGTGCTAAGAACATTCCTTTAGAGTATTTCGGTGAAAATGTGCATATATTTCTGCTGGGTATATACATGTAGGAGAGGAATTGCTGGTAGGCAGCATGTGTCAAGTTCTTTTCCAAAACAGCTGTAGCAATTTTTACTCCCAACAGCAGGTTGTGAGTGCTCTCCTTGCTCTGCATCCTACACAATACTTGATATCGTCAATCTTTTTATTTTTAGCCATTCTGGTAGGAGTGCAGTGTTCTCTCATTGTGGTTTTAATTTGCATTTCCATGATGACTGATGATATTGATTACTTTTCCATAAGCATATTGGCTATTTGGCTATTCTTTTGGATGAAGTACCCATTCAAGTTTATTCCTCATGTTTCCATTGATTTATCTATCTTTTTCTTATTGACTTGCGATGGTTCTTTATATATTCTGGATATGACTATTGGTAATACATATTGCAATAATTTCTTCCATTCTGTGGTTTACCTTTACTCTGTTAATGGTGAATTTTGATAAATATAAATCTTTGAGTTTTGTGTGTGTGTGGTGAGAGCACCTGAAATCTATTTTAAAGTAAATTTCCAGTATATAATACAATATTATTAACGATAATCATCACACTGTACATTAGATCTCTGGGCTTATTCATCCTACATAACTGTAACTTTGTACTCTTTGACCAACATCTCCCCATCTCTCCCACTTCCCTGCCCTTGGTAACCACCATTCTACTCTCTGCTTCTATGTATTCAACCTTTTTAGATTCCACATGTAAGTGAGATCATGCAGTATTTTTCTTTCATTCCTGGTTTATTTCATTTAGTGTAATATCCCCCAGGTTCACCAGTGTTAATCACAAATAGCAGGATCTCCTTGTTTCTTAAGACTGAATAAAATTATATTCATATATTGGGGCTTCCCTGGTGGCACAGTGGTTAAGAATCCGCCTGCCAATGCAGGGGACACGGGTTCGGGTTCGAGCCCTGGTCTGGGAAGATCCAACATGCCACGGAGCAACTAAGCCCGTGCGCCACAACTACGGAGCCTGTGCTGTAGAGGCCGCGAGCCACAACTACTGAGGCCGCATGCCTAGAGCCCGTGCTCTGCAACAAGAGAAACCACAGCAATGAGAAGCCTGCGCACCACAAGGAAGAGCAGCCCCTGCTCACTGCAACTAGAGAAAGCCTGCACACAGCAATGAAGACCCAATGCAGTCAAAAATAAAATAAATTTATTTAAAAAATTATATTCATATATATATATATATATGCACACACACACACACACACACACACACACACACACACACACAGAAGACACAGAGCAAGCCGACAAAGAAACGGATATAGGAATGGATGAAGAACAAGCAATAGCAAAGAAACCTACAGCTGAAAAAGATAAATTGTAAATTATACTCTCACTATTTGGATCCTGTGTGGAGAGGGAATGTGAAATTTAAGTTACTTCTTTTGGGAGAGACTTGCCTTTGTACCAATGACAATGGCCAAGAGGATGGAATGTGCTAATTTATCTAAAACAATGAGGGCTCACTCCTGGAGATGGAATTGGGGTTGGTTTTCCAAAGCACACAGGTAGCTTAGGGGAGAGGTGGTTACTGAATGAAATGAATGAATGAAAATCTATGCATTGTTAGCAGGAGATAGTGGGTGACGGACGCTTGAGAGGCAACAAAACATGTCTACTACATTCTCCAATGAGCACAATGAGTTTAAGCCTTGACTACTCTTGGAGTCTCTGCAGCACAAATAGGTGTTGGCAGGGAAATTAATTCCCAATTTCACGGGAACTAAATAACTCTCTCTGTGATGGATTTGTTTGTTTGGTAGTCAGTGCTGACTTCCAAGTCCTTCTAGAATGCCTTTCTGCACTGCATAAGCTAACAAGCTAAAAAACTCCAGCATAAACAGCATTTGCAGGCTCTCTTGCAGCTAGGATCCTGGATGTGACTTACATCCTGCCAGTGAAATGTATTCATGTGAGATTTGAAAAGTAGGAACGAGGCAGAAGCTATCTTCCAACTGCTTCTGGTTTTGTTTGTTTGGTTCATGAACAAGGCTTTGGAGATAAGCCTAACAAACAATTTCCAGGTATTGAGAAGCAGTTGCTGTGATGGCAGCCTCCTCCACTTGATTCTTAAGAGTTTAAGTAACTTGTTCAAGGTTACGTAGATAATTAAACAACAGAGTTCAAGCTCAGGTGTCTGAATTCACAGCTATTTGGAGAGTTCTCGAGGTTTGCCCCAGTTGAGCAGAAGTAGTGACAGGTTAGGTCTGGGAATTGTTCCTGAAGGCCCAGCTTAGGGTGCACCCCTTCACTGCTTCAAAACATTTTGTTAAGTGCTTAGTTCTTTCTGTTATATACTTTCAGAGCCATTTCAGTTTCCTGCACTGAAAACTTCTCACTAACGTAATAGTAGGGAAACACCCTTCTGGGATCTGGACAGAGCTAGCTTATCTCCCCAAATCCCAGGTTTTCTAATTATAATCACACCATGGGTATGGATTAATTAATAATTAATTAAATTAAAGTTTCTCCCAACAAGCAAGGGCAAGTACCTGTGCTTTGGCACAGCTGTAGAAGAGCCTGAACAGAGGAAGTCAGGAAATAGGGCACCAGCCGGGCTTGGCTTCCGTGGGTCCTGCCTCCACCGGGTGTGTGGGGAATGAGAATCTCTTTTACTATGTGCCCATTTTTACTATGTGCCAGATCCTGTGCTCTGTACTTCACAAACATCATCACATCCACGACTCAACCCTGCAAAGCAGGTATGATTACCCTCAGTTTACATATGGGGAAACTGAGACTCCGAGAGATTAACGTGACCTGACCAAGATGCTCAGAGTTAACATTCAAGTCTGCCTACACACTCAGCATATACACATTTACATTTTAAAAATTCTTCTCCTAATTATAAAAGTAATGTATGTTCATTGTAGAAGCTTTGTCATCATCCCTTTAGTGTCATGGTAGCAGGATGGAAGCAAGGGCTACTTTTTCTACAAATGAATTTACATAATTGTAAAGTCTCTGCTTCTTCTATTACATATGCTGCCCAGTTTTTGATATAGGATATATGAACTCTATTTTCTTTCTTTTTCTCTTTCTTTTCTTTTTAATTGAACACTGGCATGAACAATATTTCAGAAATAAATAATTGACACACTGACTTGTGTTGACACATTAATAAATGAAAGGGCATAGCTAGTTACCTGCAGTAAAATTGCAAAATGGATAATTGAAAGGAATCACAGGTCACATCTTAACTTATAATCTTATTAATAGGCTATATGAGCTAATTTAAAAGGATTACAGCATCTCTGTATCAGTAATCTTATATGATCATTTTAACGACTTACCAAAGTGTGTGTATTTGCATGTGTGTGTGTTTTGGTTGCCCATTCTCTTCCCACAGGCTTTAGGCAATACTTAAAAATGTGGCTACAAGAATTTAGAAGATGTTATCTGTTGCCTGTTTAGCCTAAATTGGTCCAGGATGATAACTCACTGTAATCAGGTCTCAACATTTTGTAGGCAGCAGGAGAAATTCACTTACACTCTGTGGCTGAAAATGAACTATGAACAAACCTCATATTGAAAATTTCCATGATTTTCTTTTTTTTTTTTTTTTGCAGTACGCGGGCCTCTCACTGTTGTGGCCTCTCCCGTTGCGGAGCACAGGCTCCGGACGCGCAGGCTCAGCGGCCATGGCTCATGGGCCCAGCCGCTCTGCGGCATGTGGGATCTTCCCGGACCGAGGCACGAACCTGTGTCTCCTGCATCGGCAGGCGGACTCTCAACCACTGCGCCACCAGGGAAGCCCCCATGATATTCACAAATGTTTGGGATCTAGACTTCATTCAATTTTAAGGTACTTTGGTGGTCATGACAATAAAAACCACCTCTACTCCAGTCCTCCTCGTCTTCCTCCGCCTCCTCCTCGTTCTATGGCAATATAGTCAAATGGTTCAACCACTAAAAAGTATAAAGACACAATCACTGAAACCTCCCTCCCATCCTTGACCTCCATCTACCTAGCCATCTTCCTAATTTCTTATATATCTTTCTAGAAATTCTTTATGTATATACAAGAAAATACAAATTCTTGTGTTTTTCTTTTTTACACAAAATGTAGCAGAACATACACATTGTTCTGTACTTTTTTTTTAATTTAAAAGTATATCTTGGAGAGCTTTTCATATTAGAACATATAGAGCTTCCTCCTTCCTTTTTATAGCTATGTAATATTCTATTTTATGGATGTCATATAATTTATATTTCTGCCTGGGGTTTTTCACCATTTTAGTTGCTTCTAATCTTTTGCTGCTACAAACAATGCTGTGATGAATAGCTTTGTGCATATGTCATTTTGCACATGGTGAGAGTCAACATATATTAAATATGTTTATTTATTTAATTTAAATAGATGTTTTAAGACTGCTTTTTGTAGAACTTATGTCAATATACACTCCCACCACTAATGTTTGAAATGCCTGTTTCCCTAGACTTGCCATGAAAATGTTATTAAACTTTGGATTTTTTGTTTCATATGTTTAAGATTAATTTATATTTCTTTTAATTCGTGTCCTTTCCCCATTTTCTATTGGGTAACTGGTCTTTACTTATTTATATCTAGAGGCCCTTTACATATGAAAGAGATTACTCCTTTGTAATCTAATATGAAAACATTTCTCCCAATTTATTATTTATTTATTCTTTGACTTTACTTATAATGTTTCTTAAACACTAAAGTATTCTCTTTTGTATGGTTGAACTTATTAATCTTTTATGGCTTCTGGATTTGGGGTGACAGAAAGACTTTCCTTACTACAAGATGAAAGGTATTTTCTCATTTTTCTTTTAGAACTCTTGAGGGTTTTTAAAAAGTTAAAAAAATTTTTTTTGGTCATGCAGCTTGCTGGAGGGATCTCGGTTCCCCAACCAGGGACTGAACCCAGGCCATGGCAGTGAAAGCCTGGAATTCTAACCACTAGGCTGCCAGGGAACTCCCTGAAAGTTAAATTTTTTATTCATTTGAAGTTAACTTAGTGAGGCATGAGGAATGGATTCAACTTCATTGTTGTCTAAGTGGCTACCCATTTGTTCCAATACCGTTTATTTAGTGGTCCATATTTTTTCCAATGACTTGAGATGTCAGCTTTATTATATTGTATCTATGTATGATTTTGTGACTACTTCTGGATATTATATTCAACTCCATTAGCCTATCTGTCTGCATTACACTGTTCTGATTACTGAGGCTTCATAATAGCTTTTAATATATGTAGTGCTGATCTACCTCCCCTGCCATTGCTCTTCTTTTTCACACTTTGTATCACTATTGCTCCTTTCTTTGTCTATGTAAATTTAGAATCAATTTATCTAATTAAAAAAAGGTGTATTGGGGGATTTCCCTGGTGGTCGAGTGGCTAAGATTCCATGCTCCCACTGCAGGGGGCCCGGGTTCGATCCCTGGTCAGGGAACTAGATCCCACATGCCACAACTAGGAGTTCGCATGCCTAACTAAAAATCCCACACGCGACAACGAAGATCCTGTGTGCCACAACTAAGACCTGGCGCAGCCAAATAAATAAATAAATATTTTTTAAAAACCTATTGGATCACATTAAAATTTTGAATTAAGTTATGGAGAACTGACATTTTTATGATGTTACATATTTCTGTCCAAGAGCATGTTATATTTCTACTTGTTCAAGTTTTCTCTTGGATAGTGTTTTCCTGTGAAATTATCTGGTCCTGCTGCTTTTTTAAAGAGGTAGGGTAGGGCTTCCCTGGTGGCGCAGTGGTTGAGAGTCCGCCTACCGATGCAGGGGATACGGGTTCGTGCCCCGGTCCGGGAAGATCCCACATGCCGCGGAGCGGCTGGGCCTGTGAGCCATGGCCACTGAGCCTGCGTGTCCGGAGCCTGTGCTCCGCAACGGGAGAGGCCACAACAGTGAGAGGCCCGCGTACCGCAAAAAAAAAGAAAAAAAAAATAAAGAGGTAGGGTAGCTCTTTGACAACCTTCTCTATTTTTTCCATACAAATTGTTCTCCATCATTTCTCTCTCTTCTGAAGCCGGTTTTGTGTGCAAGGTTCTTCTGCTATTTAGAAATCTTGGATTTTCTTCTTGTAAGTTACCTTTATAATTAAAACCTTCTATGACGTCCTTCATCCTCCATTTCTTTAGATAGTATCTATGGCTTCCCTACTATGAAAATAGTAAAACTAGCTCATATCCTAATACAGGGCCCAGACTGGCAGCTGAGGCAGCGGCAGCAGCAAGAAGAGAGGAGGGTCTCTGCATGGGGGCACAACTGAGACCCGTGGTGGCCCCTCCATCCACAGAGCATGTTCCTGTGGTGTCTGCACAACTGCTTTGGCCTGAGCACTGGGACAGAAATTGCCAACACTCAGGCAGTAAACTTTGTCGGTAAATTATTACAAAGGCAAGCAAACACATGCACGTGGCAATCAAGCATAGTAGGGAGTTATTAGAATTCTTTGAGGAGTTTAGAGTCTGGTTTTTAAAACTGCTGCAACATTGTGAGGCAAATGTCCACAGGCTTAGAAATAGAAACCAAATATAAAAATCATTCCATTAGATGAAAAAGAACACTATTTACATATGAAGCTTCAGCTTAACCAATTATTAATACGGGAGACAATTTTAAAATTAATTTTTCCTTTTAATTGAAGATACAGCAGTGAACACTTGAATACATAAACAAGTGTTTTGAATTATACACAAATCATGAAGCCACTTTCGGTTTCTTATATGACGTTCACAAATTACAGGAAATGTCAGGGAAAACATTGAAATGCCATTGTATAAATTTATATTTAAAATTAAATTCAGACTTACCCCAAACTGATTTGTATGAAGAGTTAAATCTTCTAAGAAGAAAATTTCTGCAAGAATCATCAGCTCTAGATGTACTAAAATTTATGTTTCAAAGTAATTTATCAAAAAATTTTCCCCGTGTGTTACAGCCTATAAAATACTTTTAACAGATCCAGTAATAGTTTCACCAGCAGAAAGATCCTTCTCATAACTAAAAATTATCAAAAATTATTTGTGACCTTTCATTTGCCAAGGATGACTGATGTCCCTTCAATTATATTGATTGAAAATGAAGATCCCAAAAGTATAAATTCAATGACCTAATAAATGAGTTTTCAGAAAAGTGACCCAGAAAAAAATCTGATGATCAATCAAGATATCACATTAATAAAGTATTATTGTTTATTGCATTCTATAAAATTATACTAAAATGTTATTTTTGTACTTTGTAAGTTTGTTGTTACTCATATATCACTATTACCCCTATAAAATAGTGTTAAAGGAAAAAACTATTTTTGGTACCTTTAATGAAACTTTTCCCTCGCTTTTTTTTTTTTTTTTTGCAGTATGCTGGCCTCTCACTGTTGTGGCCTCTCCCGTTGCAGAGCACAGGCTCCGGACACGCAGGCCCAGCGGCCATGACTCACGGGCCCAGCCGCTTTGTGGCATGTGGGATCTTCCAGGACTGGGGCACAAACCCGTATCCCCTGCATCGGTAGGTGGACTCTCAACCACTGCGCCACCAGGGAAGCCCCTTCCCTTGCTTTTTGAATAAGGAGCCTTGCATTTTAATTTTGCACTGGGCTCTGCAAATTAAGAGCTGGTCCTGCCCATGAGGTTGGCCTATGTTACAGATAATGCAGGCCAGGGAGCACCAAAGGTTTTTAAACAAGAATTATCATATTTATATTTTGAGGGAGGTACTGAGGATGAATACTAATTAAGTCTCTTTTCTGCTGGACTGTAAGCTCTTTGAGGCAGGGTTTGCCTCTCATTCATCTTTGTATCTCCCATAGTGCCTAGCACAATACCTGGCATACATATGGGCCACAAGGAGCAGTGGTTAAGAAGGAGGATCTGATGCCAGACATCTCGGCACTAAGTCCTGGTCTGTCCCCTCCTAGCAAGTTACTTAACCTCTCTTCACTTCAGTTTCTATATCTGTAAAATATGGATAATGATGATATCTACTTCATAGAGTTTCTATGAGGATTAAATGAGCTAATGCATATGAAGTACTTAGAATAATGCCTGACATTTAGTATTCATTCAAATATTAACTATTATCATTTTAAGGAAAAATTTATTGGAAGCATTTTTAATCCTCTGTAAGCAAAAAGGAGTGTTGGTGCAGTTTTCAGAACCATTGAAGAGACAGAGTCCTGGCATTTACACCAAGATAGCATCAACTCTGTGAATAAACAGTTATTTGTTACTTAGGCTCCTGAGAGGATTCAACCCCATCCAACTCTCTTTTTCCCACCTCACTCAGAGGATCACCTGCTACCCAGCTAAAGTTTCCTAATGGAGGCTTATCTGGAGCTGAATAGGAATATTTTTTTGGCTGTAAATAACAGAAAACTTAATGCAGAAAACCACAATGAGCCACCACTTAACATCCATTAAGATGGCTATTGTTTAAAACAAAACAAAACAGTAAGTTTTGGTGAGGATGTGGAGAAACTGGAATCCTTGTGCATTGCTGGTGGGAATGTAAAATGGTGTAGCTGCTGTGGTCATTAGTACTGCAGTTCCTCAAAAAATTAAAAATAGAAATACCATATGATCCAGCAATTCCACTTCTGGATATACACTAAAAAGAATTGAAAGCAGAGACACGGATAGATGTTTGTACACCCACACTCACAGCTGTATTATTCAAAATGTCCGAAAAGCAGAAGCAACCCAAGTGTCCATTGACAGACGAATGGATAAGCAAAGTGTGGTATACACATACAGTGGCATATATTCAGCCTTAAATGAGGAAGGAAATTCCAACACATACTGCAATATGGATGAACCCTGAAGAATTTATGGTACATGAAGTAAGGCAGTCATAAATAGTGTATGATTCTATTCATATAAGGTACTTAGAGTAGTCAAATTCATAGAAACAAAAAGAATGGTGGTTGCCAGGGGCTGGGGCGGGGTGAGAGAATGAACAATTATTGTGTCAGTTTTGCAAGATGAAAAAAGATCTGGGTATAGATGGCAGTGTTGATTGCACAACAACGTAAATGTACTCAATGCCATTAAAGCGTATACTTTAAAATGGTTCAAATGGTAAATTTTATGTTATATATATATATTACTACAATTTTAAAAATAAAAATAAAAATATTTTTACAAAACCAATTCAAATGTTAAGGAAGTGTACTGGCACATATACCTGGAGGTCCCGAGGTGGGGCGTGGCTCAGGTGGGACTTCAATATTCCTCTTGGTTTACCCTTTTTGGGTTGGTATCAAGATGGCTGCCACAGCGTCTCATTCATCACACCCATATCGCAACAGGAAAAGAGAACTCTTCCATTCCAGCCTTTCAAGCAAAGGGACTGCAATTCCTTCTGATTAGAACACGTGAACCAGTGTTAACACGTGAACCAGTGTTTACCCCTGAACCAGTGACTGTTGCAGGGGGAATGGAATGAAAGATATTGATTGTCTTAATCCAACTCCAGAGCCTGAAGTCGAGGGTGGGGCAGCTTCCCTCCTAGGAACATGGGCTGTCTGGGGAAGGGGTGAATATCTGGTAGGAAGGAGGAAGGAGCAGATGGAGATGGGTTAAGCAACTAGAAAAATTTACTACTTCACATCCAGCTCAGACGTGCTGAAAAAGCTTTCCAGGAGATGTGAATGCCATCCATAGAGGAGAAATCAATGTGTGTGCACGAGCAGATGGGTTTTCCTTTCTGCATTAGTCCTCAGAACCTGCTAACTTGCCGACTCTAGTACTTTCATTGCTGTCTGCGGGACATCACAGCACACATCTTTTTCCTTGGGGTATAGTAATATATATTTTTTTTTTCTGGAGGTAATTTTAATAGAAAGCTAGTCTCATTCATTTCTGGTTGATTCTTAATGGTATGTATTTAATTTAATTTAATTATTTTTAAACAACTCTGTTGAGTTATAATTGACATTTAGTTAAGTCATACATATTTAAGGTGTACAATTTGATAGTTTTTATATGTACAGTTGGCCCTCTGTTAGTAATACTTATTAATCAAGATGTTGCACTTCATTTACTCAAATATTTATTGAGACCCACTTCATGTCTAGGCAAAGGGAAGAGCGTGAGCAAAAGAAAAGATGTATCTGGGGGTAAGTGACAAATTCCTGGTACAAGTAGTTCGATGTTGCTGAGTGTAGCTTGTGGGTAAGGGTGTAGTAGGAGAGAAGCTGGAAATGTAGAAGGGAGTCAGATCACAAACGTCTTTGGCTAAGCAGTTCTTGTTTTAACTTACTTTTTGAGGTAAAAAGATACAATAAAGTGCATAAAGTGTTTTAAGTGTAAGCCAACATCTCAATGAATTTTTATATACGTATACATCCATATAATCCCCACCCAGATCAAGATCTAAAACATTTCCAGCATTCCAGAAGGTTCCTTCATGCTTCTTCCCAGTCAATACCTATCCCCAGAGGGAACTACTATTCTGGCCTCTATCACTATTAATTAGTTCTGTCTCTTCCTAACCTTCATAGGAGTGGAAGTACACAATATGTACCCTTTTGTATCTGCCTTGTTTCACTCAATATAATAATCATGAGATGCCTCTGTGTTGTTGAGCGTATTAGAGTTTGTTCATTTTATTGTTCATTTTATTTTTTCATTTATAGTATTCTATTGAATGAATATCCCACAATTTGTTTATGTATCCTCTAGTTGATGGATATTTGGGTTATTTCTAGTTTCGTGTTAGTGTGATAAAGCCATTATGAACATTCTTGTTATGTGTCTTTTGGTGAACATATGCACTCATTTCTCTTGGGTATATACCTAAAAGTGGGTAGCCATGTTTTGCTTGAGTGGTTATATCAAGGGAGTTTGGACTTTAGCCTGAGGAGGACTGAGATCGTTGTGATGAAATTTACATTTTACTCTGGCAGCCACTGTGGAAGATGCACTGAAGCGGGGTGAGATTCTAGACCGGGAAATCGATAAGGAACCACCGACTAGGAGCAGCAGACCAGGTGAGGGATGATGAGGCCTGAGCTTTGGAAGCTTGCATGGAGGAAGAGGATGTTTTTGAGAGATGGTAAGAAGGTCGAGTTGACATGAGGGTTTGGCTGTGGTGGGAAGAGAGAAAATGGAGTCTAGGATGACTGCCAGGTCTCTGACCTGGTGTTGGCAGAATGGTGGTGCCCTTCTCTCTAAGAGAGGAAGTACTTGAGAAGGAGCAGGTTTGAGGAAGAAGATGAACTCCGTTTTGAACATCTTGAATCTGAGGGACCTGTGGGAGATCAAGGTGGAGGTATCCAGTAGACAATTGGAGACAATACACAGAACTGAAGCTAAAGGGAGATTTCTATTATGGAAACAAAGGAATGAGTGAACCATCAGGGAGAGGATGTTGAAAGAGGAGGATCCCAAGAAGATGACCGAGAAGGCATTTCCTGAGAGGCTGGAAAATCAGGAGCTTGCCTGTTGCCATGAAAACCCAAGGGAGGGAGAGTTTCTAAAAGGAATTTCCAAAGGCTGCTGAAGAGTCAAAAAAGATGGGCACTGAAAGGTGTCCAGTGAATGCAGTCTACCTTAGCCATATGCAGTTCAGGAGCACCCGCAGCTTCCGCTTCCACAGTCTTCTTAGTGCCAGCAGCCCACACCAGTGGCTGGGGCTGGCTGGGCTGTCTCTACCCTCCGGTCTGGTTCATGGCCTCTCAGCCTGAGGGAGGGGAGAGGGAGTTTCAGCCTTAGTCCAGGGACAGTGTGGGGACCTCAGTGGGACAATAGAGGGCAGACGGCAGCTAGTTCAGGGCCCATGAAGTCCCTCCTGACATTGGAACACTGAAAACATTGACATTTGAGCACAAATTTCCCCTGAAGCCTTTCCCCTATGGAAATTCCTGGTTGTAAACCATATTGACTTTAATCTGAAGTGTCAGAAAGGTTGCCGAGGAATCTGGGAGCCGACCAGCTGAAAGCACAGTTGTATGGAAGTTAGGGCAAACAAAATAGGATTCAGAACATTTTTGGAGATCTGTGCCAGTGGTAAACTTTTCCGGGAAACACGGGGAAAACTTATACTCTTAGACAAAAAAGCATTGGGTCTCATAATTAATTTGTATTCTTACTGAAATATAAACTTGGGGAAACAGTTGAGGGGAAGAACAGTGCATCTTATTTCTTACCAGGCACAAGGGGCTGGAGGAGGCTCCTGTAGAGTTTAATGGGCAGCTTTATGTATTTATATGCTTTGACTGGAGCTAACGAGGTCTGTGCCACACAATGGGCAGTTTCCAGTTGGATTTTAAAAGAAAATAACTTTGATCATTTCAAAAGCAATGAAGCCTGATGCAGCGGAGAGAAAAGAAGGCAGTAATTTATGGCTACTATTAAGAACACAAAGGCAAAGGCGGAGAGAACGTTTCACTAAGTGAAGATTTACAAATGTGTAAAAATAACTCTTATTACTAGAAATAGCTGAGTGTCTCTCTCCACACCAAACAAAAGGGAGTGGGAGGGAGGGGTGAAAGACAGAAAAAGGGATGCAACCTGCTTGCCTTTGCTGGGGATGAAAAGGTCAGAAGAAAAACAACCACAGAAAAGTTATTTTCTCAGATTCTCCATTAGACAGCAACACTAGGAATGAAGACCCAAAGAGGCAGTCTCAGCCTGGGTGCCGTGGGGACGGGAGGGGCAGGGGCAGCCGAGGAGTGGTGCAGAGTGGGGAGCTCTGAGAGGGTGCTGGACCCTAGGAAGACATGTTTTTGTGCATGAGCTCGGTGTGGATTTTTTGTGATGTTTATTTTTTTCTGATTATCAAAGGAATGAATATATATACACATACATACATACATATATGTGTGCATATATTCACAGGAGAAAATTTAATAAATACAGAGACGCTCAAACAATGAACATTAAAATCCCTGAGTATGGTGTTTTGTTGCATCTGAGAATTGCTACTACCTTCGTTCCTGGAGTGATGCTGATGCTGCGTGTGGTTGGCTCCAGTCACCTGTGCCTAGGGTGGTGTGGGAAGGCCCTGTGCAGGTGTGTTCCCTTATAAGGATGTCTTGCTTGGAGGGCCAGGTGACAAGCACTGCCTGTATCTGCAGCTGGCCATACCTGATGTTTATGAGTTCAGGTGGTCGTAGATACCACCTGTGCCCATGTTGGGCTGTCTTGTCCCTGGTGGCTCACCCTTGACATTCTGGCCCCCTTTTCCTTCACCTTTAAGCTGCTCTGAAGATACATTTAACCGGTTTTCAGTGAAATGAACACTTTGTGCTGTGCTTATGGGCCCAGCACTGTGCCACAGAGGGACAGTCTCAGCGGTGCCCCAGTGGGGGACAAGTGGGCCACTCTCCTCCCAGGACTTGGGGGCAGGGGATCAGAGAAGGCCCGGGTTGGGCAGAACGGAGAAGGGTGTAGACAGTGTGTGCTGAGGTGAGCAGAGAAGCTGGGCTCACCCTCTCCGTTGAGTTCTCCTGAGGATCCGAAGTCTGTGGAATCACTTTCATTCCATCCACATTCCCCCTCCTAAGTGGAGAGATGGGTAAGCCCCATAGGTGGTTTTGGGGTTTGGGGACTATAGGACTCTGAGCTACACAGGACACTTTCTGGGTGCCCCGTGTCCGAGTATTTCAGGCTAGAAGTGCTGTTTGTCTTCACAAGAGGGACCGGGTCAAGTTGGAGGACGCCGCGAACGGGCGGAGCACGAGGCTCTCCGCGGGCCGCAGCGCCGCGGCGGTGCGGGAGCAGCGGGTTTGCGGCGGGGGCCTGCGCGGCGGGGGCCTCGCGGCCCGCCGGGCCCGACCCCGCTAGGCTGACAGCCGTCCTCCGGCCACTGCGGCCGCGCCCCCTCCGCCCCGGCCGGGAGGGGGAAGGGAGGGGGCCGGGAGGGGCGGCCCGGGGAGGACTGTGTGAAAATGAGGCCGGGGCTCGGGGGCCGGGCGGGGCCGGGCCGGGGGTGTCAGAGCGCTGCGGGCAGGGCGCCCGCACACACCTCCCGGAGCCGCCGCCGCGCTCGCCGCCCGCGCTCCGCAGTCTCTGCCCGCAGTCGCCGCGCCTTCCATGGGGGTCGCGGGCCTTGGCTGCCCCTGGGCGGCCCGGGCGCTGCTGCCGCTGCTGCTACCGCTGCTGCTGACGGCGGCTGTCCCGCCCGGTTGGGGCCGCGCCACGGGGCCGCCAGAGGGTGAGTGTCCGGCCGCGGGGGCGCACCTGGCACGGCGGGCAGGGAGGGCGACGAGAAGGGGTCCCGTGACCCTCGCGGGGCGCCCGGGGCAAGTGGGGCCGGGGCTCGGCTGCGGAGCTCCGCATGGCCCCCCTTCCCCTGGGGCCGCACCCGCAGGCCAGGCAGAGGCGCTGCCACCGCGCGGGCCAGAGGCCCAGGGCCTGAGTGCGCGGCCCGGCCTCGGACCCGGGGCTGATGACAGTTCCCGCCCTGATCCTCGGGGAGCGCCTGCTGGGCAGACTCGCGCGGGCTGAGCGGGGAGCAGGGCTTTGGAGTCTCCTTGCGGAGATGGGGAAACTGAGGGCTCCGGCCGCGTGAGGTTATGGCAGCCGTGCTCCTTTCTTCTGGGGCCGGGAAGCTGTCCTGGGGGCTTCAGGGTCGGCTCCAGGGATTTTTCTGTCTGTGGAACAGCTGCTGCTTGAGAATCTGGGAATACCCGTTGTGCACTAACTGGACTTGGAATACTTTCAAAACTCTTTTGTTTTTAATTAACATCCTGGAAGGAGTATCAGCCAAGGAAAGGCTTCTGCCAAGGCCGGTTTCCAGGTTGAGAGGGTGGGCAGCGGTGAAGGGGTGAAGGGGGGCAGGCACCATTACCTCTCTGCATGGTCTGAGGGTTCAGGATGGTGTTCTCAGAGCCCAGGGTGAGCTTTCCCCCCATACCCCAAACCCTGAGAAAGCTGACAGACTCTGCTCGGTTTTCAGAGCATTTTTGCCAACTTGCTCTTTCCTTCAGCAGGCCTTTACCATCACCTACTCATGTGCCAGGTACTGTGCTTTGCCTCCGGGCCACAGGTCCAGTCTGTAATCAAGATACCATCTAGATGGGGAGGCAGGAAAACAGTGACAATGTGATATGTGAGCATATCCTGGGGGACAACTCACCTACACTCTGGGGTCCTGGCAGGCTTCCTAGAGGAGGTGGGTTTGAGCTGAGTCGTGAAGGCCAGTGGAGAGGGTATCCCAGTCAGAGGGAACAGGCTGTGCCTGGAAACAGGGGCCTGGACATGGTCCACTTCATCCCAGGGGCTCCCAAGCAGTTTAGCTGGCGAGGCGTGAGTGGGATGGGCTGGTGGGAGATGATGCTAGAGAGGGGCCAAGGCCAGGTCACCGGGGCTCGGGGCACCATATCAGGAGCTGCTGTGCTCTTTTGCAGATGTGGACGAGTGTGCCCAGGGGCTAGACGACTGCCACACCAATGCCCTGTGTCAGAACACACCCACCTCCTACAAGTGCTCCTGCAGGCCTGGCTACCAAGGGGAGGGCAGGCAGTGTGAGGGTAAGTGACTTGGGGACCAGCAGTGGGTGGGCCAGCAGGGGAAGCTCCCTACCTCCTCAGTTCTTGTCGTGGCCGCTTGTGTTGGTAAAAGTGCTTCAGCAGCCCTCCCACCGCCACCCCGGGTCACATCACCTACTCTCTGAATTGCATGTCAGATCCTTAAAAAACAGGGAACATCAGGTCTTTCCGAGAGCTGATCATACAGTTTTATCTGGCTCTGAAATGTCCTTTTGTCTAGCTTCTGCAAAGGAAAAGCGCTGCTTTAGTATCTTTTGGTCCCACTCAGTTTGGGGGCAGAAAGTCAGCAGCCATGTTGATCAGGAGAGCCATGCTTGCCAGAACAGGGCTGATCTGTGCTGATCCTGTACCTCCCTGGGGCAGCATCCTTGCTCTGAGTGCCAGAGTCCTGCCCTCCCCTGAGGTTCTGGTGGCTCTATCTTGCCCTTGACTTCGGGTGGTTTGGCATTGTGACCTGCCAAGCTTTAGAGCTGCACCAGGAGCCTGCCTCATTTGGAGCTGCAAGTTGGCCCTGGAAAGATGTGTGGAGGGATATTTTAAGCCCTTAGAGCTCCAGATCTGGGAGGCTGAAGTCTGGACTTTGCCATTTTGTGTTCTGGGCCACGGAGGATCAGCTCAGTGTCAGAAACTCTGCCATTGAGAACTAGCTGCAGACTGGACTCTCATAGGAAGAGGCTGCTTGGGGCATGGAAACTGTGGCATGTTGGAGCTGGCAGGGCTCTTCAGGGAGCTCTGAGCCAATCCTCTCCCTCGTGTTACTGATGGGGACACTGAGGCTCAGGGGAATCGGGAAAGGGGTCGTGGGCATGATCACACAATTAGCCGGCAGGTGAAAAAAAGTCAGATCCCCACTCTAGCTCTGTCCCTGACCCCACGTCTCTGCTGTTCACGCAGCCTCCTAGTGTCCCTCTTTGGTTGGGTGAGAAATCCTAATAAATTTATGGTCTCCTTTGTGCAGGAGGAGCAAAACTCCTGCCTCTCCCATCAAAGGAGACGTGCTCCTGGTCAGGTTCGCAGCAAGTGGAATTGGTGGTCCATCCATAAAGCCCTTCTGTTTCTTCAGGCTCATATTTTCCCTGAGACAGACAGCCATCTCTCTCTCTATCTGCCCTGCATCATGGGAGGCCAAAAGAGTACTGTCTCTGAAACATCTCTCTGCCAGTTCCTCCATACCACATCCTCACCATATTAAATATTCTATTAACAGTACTGGAATTCACACATGTTGGTACCCTGTTTGGGGAAAAAAATGTTCACTTTTTCACTGTGACCTTCAGTCACTGTATGCTCTCTGGGGGTAGAAACCATGCCAAGTTTTCTTTTGGATAAAGTACTTACTTAGTAAATAATGTTAAATGACAAGTGGCAAAAGTTTGGTTATTCTTAGCTGTTGGGTTTGGCTTATCACAAATAAGAAATTGAATTGCTAACAGTTTAGAGTGAAAAGCCTACTATTTAGTTTAAAATAATTAATGATTGACTGGCATCGCTGCTTTTCTACCTTTAAATTGGTTTTAAAATAATATGTGATTATTGTTATAGAAAGTCAATACAAAAAATACAAAAATGTGTAAAATAGAAAAGTAAAGACCTTCCTATTTATCCCCAGGTAATCACTATTAACAGAGAGCATATATTCTCCCTGTTAAGAAGGATTTGATTTTTTGAATACTTGTAGTGTTTATAAACCTAGTGAATAAGGATGACCCTGTTTAGTTTGGATTTCTGGTACAGGGATCCAGAAATGGTAACTTTCTTCCAGGAAGGAAAAGGAAAGAAAATGGGGATTGCAAAGATTAAAAAATACAGATATTCAAAGATGTAACTTTTATGTGTATTTCCTGGCTTAATAGTTTTTAAGCCTCTTGGGTCCAATCTGTGGTATCATTTGTGTTGTGATTATCACTGAAGTCACTTGCCCCTATTTAAGTTCAAGGATGGGAACTGGTTTGCTCAGAGTGAACAGAATTTTATCCTCCACAAATTTCTTCTGCCAAAATGTTGGAAAAATGAAAGTATGGGCCCTGAATAAGTATTTTTAAAATAATGTGCTTCAGAAGTGTCTTTAGGTACATGATGTTTTATGCTAAATGATCTTTGCTTATATCCCAGACTTTGGGGAGGGGATGTTTCAGTGGTCAGTATTAATTATATGGTCCTTATTTCTCAGTTTAAGGAACTGAATCAGGTTTAACAGGGATGAATCTAGACTTGGCCTTTGTATTTTTTTTTTTTTTACTTTTTATTTTGAAATAATTTTAGACTTCAGAAAATTTGCAAAACTAGTGCAGAATTCTTCACATATGTCTGTCACTTATCTTACCCTAATGTTAACAATTTATATAACCATAGTACAGTATCAAAACCAGGAAATTAACACTGGCACAATATTATTAACTAAACTATAGACTTACTCAAATGTCACCAGTTTTTCCCTAACAGTTTTTCTATTTTTTTTCTTCCAGAATCCAACTCAAAGTCCCACATTACATTTAACTGTTGTCTCCTTTGTCTCTTCCAATCTGTGACAGTTCCTCAGTCTTTCCTGGTCTTTCATGGCAGTGACACATTGATGAGTACTGTTCAGTTCTTTTGTTGGCCTTATGTTTTCACATGATAAGAAGTAGTATGGTAGGAACTGACGCGACAAGAGAATGTCTTATGTCTTCTCTCGATAAAATTGAGGTTACACATTTGTAGTAATACAAAAGTGAAGCTTTCGGCAAAGCTGCTACAGAAGCGCTATTGTGTGCTTTTCAGTGCATCACATCTGGGGCACATGATGGCAACATTCCCACTACAGGTGATGTTAATCTTGATCATCTGGTTAAAATGGTGTATCCTGGGTTTCTCCACTACAAAGTTACTATTTTTTCCCCTTTCAGTGTGTATGTATATATATATATATATATATATATATATATATATATATATATCGGGGCAGATGCTTTTAGCCTATGCTGATTTTAGCATCCAACTGTGGATCTTGCCTGCAACAATTATTACTGTGATATGTGACTCTCGGTAATTTTGTATTTCTCTAGTTCCTTACACGTCTATTAATTGGGATTCTTCTGTAAGGAAGATCTGTCCCTCCTCCCCCATTTATTTATGTATTGATTTATGTGTTTATGTATTTATGCCAGTATGGACTCAACGGGTGTTTATTTAATTATATGGTTATTTATTTTTGGCTCAAGTTGTTCCAGCTTTAGCCATTGGGAGCTCCTTCACATGGTCTCCTGTGTCCTGTTGACATGCCTCCATCCTTTTTTGAGAAATTCCTAATTTTCTGGTACCACAAAATGCTCCAGCCTCAACCTGTATTTTCCCCTCCCCAGCCCTGGAATCAATTACTTCTCCGGGAGCACTGGTTTTCCTTTTATTGGAAAATGATGTATAGAAACCAAGATCTGGATGCTTGGTGTTTTCATTGTTACTGGGATGTCATTCCTCCTAGGCCCTCTCAGTGGACAGAGCTAGGAAATATATGTATGTATACTAACCCACACATACACACTTATCTATATTTATTCCTTGTATCCATTTCTATATATATATTAAAAACAGTGAGTTACACTGATACTTCAGATTCCAAAACAGTATCACAGGATTCATTCTAACCTCCCTCTTGGCTTATTCATAACTTCTTTCTCCAACAGTGAGAAACCTGGCTCTCATTATCTGCAATATATGCACCTATTTGTTCAATCCCAGTATACACATAAAGTATTTACAGAATTACTACTCTATAATTCTGGGAGTAAAACGGATTTAATAATTAGGGTACAGTATTTGTATACAACTATTTTTGAATTTGGCCTTATAACATCCAGTCAAGCTATTTTTCAGACATACTTAGGCTAGTACTTTTCTTCCCCATCCCCTTCAGTGTGGTGTGTTACTCATTTACAGTACAGTTAGGTTCATTTGTTTCTCTCTGTGTTCCTTTTTTTTTTTTTTTGCGGTACGCAGGCCTCTCACTGTTGTGGCCTCTCCCGTTGCAGAGCACAGGCTCCGGACGCGCAGGCTCAGCGGCCATGGCTCACGGGCCCAGGCGCTCCGCGGCATGTGGGATCTTCCCGGACTGGGGCACGAACCCGTGTCCCCTGCATCGGCAGGCGGACTCTCAACCACTGCGCCGCCAGGGAAGCCCTGTGTTCCATTTTTTAATCCCTCTTGTCACCCTCACTCTTGTTTCCTGGTTGATGTGTGTGTATGTAAAACATCACCATGGTTCTGAGAGTCACAGCTGTTCAAAAACTCAGAGAAGTGTGACTCCTTCCTCCTATTCCTTTCCTGTTCCCGTTCCTCCTTATTTCCACCCCTTCTCCCACACACCATGGGTCACCAATCTCTGTGCTTTCTGGTTTATCCTTCCTGTATTTCTTTTGCACAAATAAGCAGCTAAATATGTATTTTCTTTTTAACTGTTTTATTGAGTTATAATTTACATACCATAAAATTCACCAATTCTAAGTCAGTGTACAAATCAATGATTTTGGGTAAATTAGTTGAGTTGTGCAGTCATCACATAATACAGTTTTCAAGCATTTTCCTCATCACAATAAGATCCCTGTTCGTAGCCCCAGTTCCAGGCAACCACTAATCTATTTCCTGTCTCTGTAGATTTGCCTTTTCTGGACATTTCATATAAATGAAATCATACATTATGGTCTTTTGTGTTTGGCTTCTTTCACTTAGCATAATGTTTTTGAGGTTCATCCATGTTGCATCCTGTACTGGTATTTCATTCCTTTTTATTGTTAACTAGTATTTCATGGACATTTGGGTTGTTTCTACTTTTGGGCTATTATAAATAAAAATGCTGCCAAGGATATTCACCTGCAAGTCTTTGTGTAGACATGATTTTGCATTTCTCTTGATACATACCTAGGAGTAGAATTTCTGGGTCATACGGTAAGTTTGTGTTTAACCTTTTAACGAACTGCCAGGGAACTTTCCAAAGTGATTATGTCATATTACCATCAGCAGTGTATGAGGTTTCCCATTTCTCTACATCCTTGTCAACATTTGTCATTGTCTGTCTTTTTTATTATAACTGTTCTAGGGAGTGTGAAATGGTATCTCATTGTGATTATAATTATAATTTCTCAAATAATTAATGATGTACATTTTTTTCATGTGCTTATTAGCCATTAGTATACTGTCTGTGGTAAAATGTTGATTCAAATCTCTTGCCCATTCTAAAGTTGGGTTTTTTGTCTTCTTATTGAATTGTAAGAGTTCTTTATAAGCCCTTTATAAGGTATGTGATTTGCAGATATTTTCTACCAATTTGTGACTTCTCTTCATTTTCTTAATGCCTTTTGAAGTACAAAAGTTTTAAATTTTCACAAAGTCTAATTTATTAATTTTTAGATTTATGGATTGTGTGTTTGGTGTTGTATCTGGTGTTGTATCTAAAAAATCTTTACCTAACCCAAGGTCTCAAAGATTTTCTCATGAAAGTTTTATATTTTCTCTTAAAAGCTTTCTAGTTTTAGCTCTTACATTTAGGTCTCTGATGCATTTTGTGATTTTTGTGTATGGTCTGAGTTAAGGGCCTAAATCAACCTTTTTTGCATATGGATATCCAACTGTCTCAGCACCATTTGTTAAAAAGACTATCATTTCTTCCAATAAATTGCCTTAGCACTTTTGTCTAAAATCAAGTGACCATAAATATAAGGGTTTATTTCTGGACTCTGATTCTGTTCCAGTGATCTGTTTGTCTGCCTCTATGCCTGTTACCACACACTGTCTTGATAACTGTAGCTTTATAGTAAGTGAAAATCCTCCAAATCTGTTCTCCTTTTTTCAAAATTGTTTTCCCTCTTCTGAGTCTTTTGCATTTCCATATAAATTGTAAGATAAGCTTGTCAAGTTCTGCAAAAAGAGCGTGCTGGAATTTCGTGTGTGTGTGTGTGCGTGTACCTCCTTATTTTTTACATGAAGATAACATACTACAGATACTCTTTTGCATTTTGATTTTTTTTTTACTTATTAGTATATTCTAGAAATCACTCCAAATCAGTTCGTAGAGATCTAGCTCATTGTTTCTTTTTAACAGCTGCATAGTATTCCACCAAGTAAATGTACCTTAATTCTTCAACTGCTTGCTGTGCATGGGCATTTAGGTCATTTCCAATATTTTGTAATTACAAATGCTGCAGCAAATAACCTTATGCATATTTATTTTTCTGTTGTTGGAGATTGCTAGATGTGGGATGGCTGATTAAAAGGTAAATGCATATTTCTCCACACTAAAGAAATAGTGCTTGTGTGGTTTACTTCTCTTTTACTCCTCAGATATTGATGAATGTGAAAATGAACTCAATGGAGGCTGTGTCCATGACTGTTTGAACATTCCCGGCAATTATCGCTGCACTTGTTTTGATGGCTTCATGTTGGCTCATGACGGTCATAATTGTCTTGGTAAGGAAAACAGTTGGCAACGGTAATTCTCCTTTACCTACCCTCCGGCACCTCCACCCCTTTCTTTTCTTTGACAAAAACATACTCATTAAAAGAGAAATGGGATCAGAGACCTTTGTTTTCTGGCTCCCTAGAAATCACACTCGCTGATAGAAAACCAGGTTAAGTATTTTAGTTTTTATGTGATCATTCATAATATAAATCCTCCATTAGTCCTAGGAGGTGGGTGGACATTGACATTACTACTTATTGATTTTCTGGCATTGACTTGTTACCTTTAAGATCTTTGGTCTTGTGTTAAAAGGGTCTTGACTCATAACCATTTCTTCAATGGTAAGTGTCTCTCTTCCAGAATCATGTAAAACTACTTGTCCTGAAGATTCCACATGTGTGCTTGGATCTCAGCCAGGTAGACCCTCCTGTTTTTTCTTAAAAGAGAGAGAAATTCAAGTAGAAACCTTCCATTAACATCCTCCTAGTATTCCACAAACCAGAAACATCTGTTGGAGTTTCAGTGAGTTAGGGACTGCAAAGAGTATTGTTTACATTGGTTCCTTATGCCAGGAATAAAACAGAATTTAAAATTAGCAAGCAGTTGGATAGGGTTGAATGTTGGATGGTCTTAGAAGATGCAGCACACCTGGAAGGCAAGTGTTTGTGGTCTGTTTGCACTTTAAGACTGGTGTTAGCAGTGGTACAGGAGGACATGGGACCCAGATGCCATCAGATTCCTTTGACACTGATGATCCTTCATGTGGTTGACCCACTTATATCCACTTGGCTAACCAAGGAGCAGCTTGAGCCAGGCCCTGGCTCTGTGGGGACAGCTATTCAGATGCTCTCTTGCTGTGCAGTGGGAATGGCCACTTGATCAAATGCTTTGAGATCAGCATAAAAGTCACTAAGTGAGTACAGGCAGAACTTGTATTTTTCGTGTTGGGGAAGGAGAGTATTTGGGACTAAGCCCTGATATGACCTGTATCATGTCACCTGGAGCCCCATCCTGATGTAGACTCTGTCCCTTCCTGTCTGAGCCCTGTGTGAGAGGTCAAGCACTGGTCAGACCGCTTGGCCTTCTAAGCCTGCAGCTATCAGGAAGAATTGATTGAGGGCTGGGGAGTCACTAACCCCTCTGCAGACTTTCTAGGCCATTAGCACCACAAAAAGACACATTAGAGAGACAATCCTGAGAGCATCAATAAATTGAGATTAATTAAAAACTTTAGAAAAAAAAATCACTTTTAGTGTGTAATTTGTTGAGAAGCATACAGTGTGGTTTTTTTTTTTTAAACCACTTTCTAGGGGAAATCACTCATTTCCCTTTGATTAGCCAATGGCATTTTGAGGATTTGTATTTGATGGAAGACCCAGTCATCACAGTTGTGCCCAAACCCACAGCTTGGAGGAAGTATGAGCTTCCTAAGAACAAAAAGTGGACACTTCCAAGAGTTAAGGACCTGGGCCAGCTTGGGTGGGGGTGGTTTGGAGTAAAGGCCTGAGGCCCCAAGTCCTTCCTGGCCTGGCTGCTAACACAGGTATTTCAGCAGAGTATCTCCGTTTCCCCTCTTTGGGGTCTCTTTGTGGGTTTGGTAGCAAGGGTCTGCCTTGGAGAAAAACCCTGAGTATATCCACCGAGTATATCTGAAGGGGCTGAGGATTCTATGAAAAGGAAGGCATGAGAAAATACAGTGGTACATTGAGAACAGCAGGACCAGCACACATAGAGACGTAGCTGCCATTTGGACTTGAAAGAGCAGAAGCATTTTGTGACAGGAAAGGAGCTCAGGGCCTAAATTTTTTAGGAGGGACAGTTTCCTGTGTTCTTTGGGATGACCCTTACCTCTCCCCCGCCCCCTGACCGCACAATTAGCCGCCGATATATTAGCCAGGATATGCAGAGTACAAACACCACTTAGCTCTGGCACTCGACCCAGAGTGCTCGGAGATCCTGGGTGCCTGTGAGCCTGAAACACAAAATGCAGCTCTTCCACACAGCTCAGCCCACCTGAATTCAGCTTCTATTTATTGAATGTCTGGGAGCACAACATAGCTACTAGGTCCTGTAGCACACTGGCATCACTTGAGAAGTTTAAAATGACACCACTGTCCAGGTCTCATCCAAGGCTAGTTAGATCAGTGTCTTAGGAGGTGGGGTCCGGACATCAGGGTTCTAACATGCAGACAGGGTTGTAAAACACTGTTTTACATTCTGCAGAAACTCACCAGCCTAGTGATACACATTTGTACACGTGAACTTTTGTATTAATTCAGTCAGAGTGCGTCACCCAACTTGATTCATTTCTAATTGCTTTGGCGAAAAGGAATAGTGGGTTAAACACGGGATGGGGCGGTGCAGCTCAGAGGGGAGCACACCTTTACTTAGAACCAGGCCAGGATTTGGTGTTCAGGGAAACATCTCTCCTGCTCACCCCAGGCCTCGCTGTGGAACAGCGGGGCCAGGTGTGATCCAGCACATCTCACCCTCTG
The DNA here is from genome assembly GCF_949987515.2 of Delphinus delphis. Lineage (NCBI taxonomy): Eukaryota > Metazoa > Chordata > Mammalia > Artiodactyla > Delphinidae > Delphinus > Delphinus delphis. The sequence goes on along the minus strand of NC_082690.1, from coordinate 64,482,802 downwards.
GAATGTGCTCCCTTCACCCTTTGGCACAGAGAAGGGCAAGTCTGTTAGGCTTCAGGGGATGGCTTAAGTCCCATCAGTTTAGCAAGGCATCTGCTGGGTAGTGTGGGAGGACGGATGACTGTAAAATCTGAAGCTTGAAACCAGATAACAGATATCTAAGTGTGAATGTGCTTGTTACGGATGCCCCCAGGAGCCAGTGACAGGTACGTGGGACGTCAGGGCTAGAGAAAATAAATTGCTTTTACATCAGCCTTCTCCTTGAGCTTCTGTCATGTCTGAGATTTTTCTAGAAGTTTCCTCTTCTTTAACTCTGGTGATGCTGTGCTCTCCTGCTTGTTTGTTCATGCATTGAAGAGTTAATATGTGCCTGCAGGTTCCAGGGCTATGCTAAATTTAAAAAAAATCTGTCCTCAAGGAGTTTGCAGTCTAGTGGAGATGCATAAGTAAAAGATGTTGAGGAGTCAAAAGGTACAATTTAAAAAAAAAAGATTTTGAAAATGCACGGTGGTAAGTGTATTGATGGAGCCGCGCACAAGGTAGTATGTGACACAGTGGAAGGAAGGTCCCCTAACCTCGCCCTGGGGGCATAGCACTGGGGCAAGGCTCCCTCCCTCCCTGCTGGACACCACAAGTAAGTGGTTTTCAAAGCTGTCTTTACACCAGGCTCAGGCTTCCCACAGCCTGTTGGAGCTAGCCCTGAATGTCAGCATCTCACACTTACTACCTCCCTGCCCTGCTGGGGACCAACCACATCTCCACACCCAATTCTGTACCCAGCACTGGTCTTCCCCATGTTTCTCAGCCACCTCACCCCATGTCCACATGGCAGCTTATCCACAGTCCCCTTCTATTTCTTCCATCCTAGGCATCCGCACTGCCAGGCCCCAGGTCCGGTCCCCTACTAGCGCCAGCCATGGCTATTTCAGGCAAACGTGTGAAGCTGGACTTCCAGGCTTTCAATTCTTCCCCTTCCCTGTGTCCTTCCCTCAGCTGCTGCCTTATCCTTCCCAACACGAGGGGCTGACCATGTCACCCTGCTCCAGGGGTTCCCAGTTGCCTCTCAAATGAAGCAGGAACTTCTTTGCTATTCAAGGTCCTCTGCAGTGTGACCCAGTCTATCTTCCCAGCTCTGTCTCCTGTAACTTCCCTGCATGTACTGTGCTTCAGCCCAATTGAATAACACTGTGTTATCTGAACATGCTCTGTGTCTCCCAGCCTTCGTACTATGCTCACACCCTTTCTTTTGCCTAGAATCCCTTCTCCTGATTTAAAATTGAAGAAACACTGCAGAGCTCATACCTTCATCAGCTTTTCCATAAAACCCATCCCGATACCCACAACCAGAGGTGACTTCTTTCCTTTGTACCACCATTTACCTTATCTCACAATTACTTGTACAGTTGTCTCTTTCCCTCTGCTGAAGGAGATGCTCCAGGGCAAAGGAATTTGATCTTACGCATCTGTGTTTTATTGTCTCCTCTAGCACTGTGCTTAGGAAAGAGAAGGTGTTCAATAAATACTTACTGAACTGATTATCCAGGTGTCCAGGTGGAGGGCCTGTTTAAGGGAGCTCTAGACCCATGAGGGCTGGGTTAATTACCTGCGGCCCCACTGACTTCAGTTCTGAGAGCTTCTGTGATGCAAGGACCTGACGAGAGACCTCGTCTCTGCTTAGCAGGAGCCCCTGGGCTGCCGGGGCAGGGTGGTGGTGGGTGGGGCGGTGTGTGAAGCAGTCACAAAAGCAAAGGCTAAGCCTTCTCCCCCTCCAGATGTGGACGAGTGCCTGGAGAACAATGGCGGCTGCCAGCACACCTGTGTCAACGTCATGGGAAGCTACGAGTGCCGCTGCAAGGAGGGCTTTTTCCTGAGTGACAATCAGCACACGTGCATTCACCGCTCAGAAGGTAGCTCTGCTCGGCTGGGGGCAGGGGGCAGGGTCACATCTGAGAATCCCCCACCCCCATCCTCAAAGGCTCTAGAGGGAAGCACGGAGTTTAGAAAGCCTGGAGGCCTGAGGACAAGTGGGCAGGTTATTTTAGCTGCACCTTTCTCACCCTGCTAAAAAAGTGGGTTGGACTGGGTGAGCTCTGAGGTCTCTTCAAACTCTCACATTCTCTGATTCTAATCTCTAAATGGAGTACATTTCAAACATGACTAGAAATGCAATGGATGATCTGCCCAGTTTTTCAGAAAGGTGCTGGAAACCACAGCACGTTTTTTGGGGAAGGAGGGGCTGGAGCCTTCCTTGGGAGACTCAGTGAATTGCCCTGTTTTCAGCAAGACCCGGCATTCCCTGTGTTTTGCGTTTTTGAACTCTGAGCTTCTGGGATTCCAGGGGGCAGGTGAACCCCCTCCCCAGACTAGGGGTCTCTATACTATGGTTTTCTTCACCCATGTTGTCATTTACCATTCCTCCATAAATTTGCAGAAAATTCTTCTCCTCTGATGGCTCGTTCTCTCTGCGTTGAGTTTATACCTACTTTATTCTTCTATTAGTTCAGTGGATTCTCAGGAGGGAGAGGAATTAAGTACCTGTGGCCCATCAGCCACTTTGAACTCAGTGATGTGCTTTTAATTCTCTGCTCTTTCTTAAGCCAAAGAACCACATTTTTAAAAAAAATTCTATTTATTTATTTATTTTCGGCTGCATTGGGTCTTTGTTGCTGCGCACAGGCTTTCTCTAGTTGTGGTGAGCAGGGGCTACTCTTTGTTGCGGTGTGCGGGCTTCTCATTGCGGTGGCTTCTCTTGTTGCGGAACATGGGCTCTAGGTGCACAGGCTTCAGTAGTTGTGGCTCGTGGGCTCAGTAGTTGTGGCTCACGGGCTCAGTAGTTGTGGCTCGCGGGCTCTAGAGCACAGGCTCAGTAGCTGTGGCGCACGGGCTTAGTTGCTCCGCAGCATGTGGGATCTTCCCAGACCAGGGCTCGAACCTGTGTCCCCTGCATTGGCAGGTGGATTCTTAACCACTGTGCCACCAGGGAAGTCCCCAGAGAACCACATTTTCTTGGCTTTATGTCTCCCAAGGTTGCCGGTGCCTGTTTTTAAGGGAAGTGCCCCAAATCCTAGACTATTAACTCCTTTTGGCATGTGCTGCGTATTCATCCTCATAACTTAAGAATGTGGTGATTTTCAGTTCTTCTACTATTTGTAGATTTATAGATTTATTGTTTTAATCGTGGTGGTTTTAGTGATTTTTCAAGGGTTTCTTTGTGGAAGATGATTTTTGCCTCATTTTCCAAGAACGATGGCCCCTTTCTTATCCCTAACCAGAAGGCCTGTCTGGGTACTAAGAAGAAGGGTCAGAGAAATGGGGAGTCGGATGCTTTTATTACCCAAGCCTGCTCATTGTCAGTGTGGAAGCTGGGTGGTCATAGACTCCAACCCTAATCAGGTGGATCTCTTATCCCATGCAGATGTGTGGCCCTTGATTAAGTAGCAGTTAGGTTTCATTTTCACTTTCCTGCCGGGGGTTCTCTGGACTCTTGGGTGAGCTCTGCCTCTGGTCAGAGGCTGAACTAAGATGCCAGCAGCACGAATGATCTGGATCTCAGGGCCTCTCCCTTTTGGTTGCTCAAAGCTGCTTCCTGGAAAGTCACTCTGGCTTTCTCTTCAGGCGGTGGGGAGGGGGGTGGCGCCCTGTAGGTCAAGCCAGGGCTTGAACACCCCCCGTACGGGTCCCACCACTCACGAAGCCACTCTCGGTGATTAAGACCACCTCTTACCCTCGCTCTTCCAGAGCAGTGGCTCAGCCCCTTTCTCCTGTCCCAGACTGGACAAGGCTCCAAGCCCCCCAGACTGATTACAGACACGGGCTCCTCACACCAGGAGTAAATACAAGAGCAGCTCCTTTCCGCAATTTGTGTTTTCTAAATTTTCTACAATTCAGACATTCTTAGAACCCCTGAAGAGTATTTAAAATGAGCATATTTGTCTGGAGCTATAAACCAAAATACAAGAATTTGAGTTGTGGTCTGGAAGCACTCTGTGATTTTCTGTTGTGTTTCAACCCGATTGCTGGGCAAATTCACGGCAGCGTGAGCCAGCAGATTGGAGCAGTCTGCAGCTGCCCCCTTCCATCCTAGGGTTTTAACTCTTCAAATAGAGCCATCTGTAAACAGTGTTCCTGTAGGGTTTCCTCCTTGATGTGCACATTAAACCCTTAGAAACTGTATTAAAATAGATGTTAAAACCCATAGCTGATTCTCTGAAGATGGTTGAAAGAAGGTAAACACTAGAAGGTAAAGCTAGTATTTTCTAGTGTAGCTGTTGTTGTTTTTAATAATTATTTACTAAATGTTCTTTAATATAGGGGATCTTAATAGCTGATTCTGAGAGAAACTCAAGCTATTGTGTTTTTTTCATCCTTAGAGACCCCAAAGCTCTGATAAAGAGACTGTGTGTTTTCACCCATGTAATGAGGGTAGGCTAGAGGGAGACACACCACCCCAGCCTGCCTTTGTGCCTATTCATGGGAGCTCAGGCTCTCAAAATGAGCATTCCTTTTTTGTTTTGTCCGCTCCGAGAGTATTTTTAGATGTTTGCACTGCTGCCTTTTTAGAGTAGTAAGGAAGGTGTCAGGTTAGTGAGGAAGAGGCTGTGCTCTCAGCAGAGGCTGTTTCCCCCTTTTCTTGCCCTATTTGCAAGGCATACTTCTATTTGGTTTCCAGAAATATTCTTCAGTGAGACCCTGAGCCTGGGGACCACCAGAATGGGATATTTCTCACATTTCTGAGCTGTTTCCTTCCTGGTGAACTAACGACCCGAAACAGGACTGCCAGGGCAGTTTCTGGGGGAGCCAGAACCATAGCTGGGCCTCCCAGTTTGGACCAGATCCATCTGCCACCCCTAGCAGTGACCTTGTTTTGAGCCAGGGGACTGTGAAAAGCTTTGGGGTCAACTCTTAAAAAGCCCTTAGCATTTCCAGAGCCATTTAAACCTCCGATGTCTCCTGGTAACTTTAGGTCTTGCTTGATAGGATATGACATCAGGGGGCAACTTCTTTGTATCCCCATGGTATCTGGCACACAGTCAGTTCTTACAAAATATCTCTTGTGTAAATGGATTGCTCTGAGGCAGTAAAGGTCACTTTGCAAATGTCTGAACAGACCTGTAAACAGAAAGAAAAAGAAAAAGAAGAAGAGGAAGAAGCAGCTGACCTGTTTAGGAGTGTACCTCACAGGTGTTACTGCTGCCTTTTCTTGGGCACTGTTACGTTTACCCTTAGGTGCTCCTGGGCCCTATTACTTCAAATGTTCTGCTGATCCAAGAACAAAGGTAATGCTTGCTGGGCCTTCCTAGGGGAACAGGACACTGCTTCTGGAGGCAGCTCTTACCTTTTGTGCCATCTTATTACTGGGAGCAAATAACGCCTTCAGAAGTCACCAGCCAGAGCAAAGAGAGCTTTCCACTGACCCCGTGCAAGCTTCTTTCTGTGTTAATTGACAGCAGCCCTTGGCACGGGTGAATGAATCCCAGCAACTTCCAGCAGATTGAGTGGTGGAGTTCAAACAGCTTGTAACTGTCAGATAAAAAACAAGATAGTTTTAAGAGAATATGGGATGTATTAACTGTTGTTCTGTCTTTTGGAATAGGAATGACATCTGTTTGTATTAAAACAATCATTCCAGTTAAGCACAGATCAACGACCCCATGGTGAGAACTGGAGAGAAATGACTTTTGACTTCATTAGAACCAATTGGCTAAGGTTTTAGGGGCACAATACGGAACAGTATTGGATCCTAGCGAAGCTGAATGAAAGCTTTTTGTACTCAGTTAAAATAGTGCCACTTCCAGTATTAGAAAATGTCTTGTTAGTGGAGAATCAATAACAAAATCCCTACTCTTAAAGATGTTTTAGAGTTAACATTGCACAAATGCAAAGAAGCATCCCATGAAGACGCACTTATTAATGTTGTACAAACCAAGGAGAGGTTTTGAGATTACTCTTGGGTTTGATAACAGTTCCTTCAGAGTGCTGGGAGGCGGCAGAGCCCCCTAAAGGATTGGTACTGAGAAGAGGCCTGATGGTGGCAAACCACACAGGTGTCTACTTTTCTATGACCCCGTCATTTAGATGCATGTTAAACCATCCAGGAAAATAACCCTGTTTCCTACCACAGTTACCACAAGATCGGGCCTAATGAAAATTACAGTATACCTGAGAAGGATTTTACAGCAGCTAAAGGAAACCACATATATGAGGTCTCTCTCTGTTCTCTCTGCTGTTGTGTTCCAAGCCCACTGAGGGAGGGCCCAGGGACTAACTGAAGGTGGTCACATAAGAGAGGTCCCTGGGCAGGTGTCCATGGGGTGATGCTGAGATACAGTAGTCTCAGTCACCTTCAAAGTGTGGATTTGGTGGGGGTAGAGTGGAGGGTTGAAATTTTCTGAAAGTCATCTTCAAGAGTATGTGAAAAGGTTGGGAATCTTCATCAGTCTATCTTCAGATTTTTGTAGAGAGGTTCTCCTTTTCTGTTTGTATTCTTGATCAGCATGGGTAACAACATGGCAGAGATAAGAGTCTGAGGACATGTTCCTGGGGTCCACAGGTTCTGATTCCACACCTAACAGAGAGCTCCTGGTGGGTACTTTCTTGCTTTATTTTTTTAAATTTTTTTTTGGCCATGCCATGCGGGATCTTAGTTTCCCGACCAGGGACTCAACCCGGGCCCTCGGCAGTGAAAGCTCAGAGTCCTACCCACTGGACCACCAGGGAATTCCCTCCTGGTGGGTACTTTCTTTTCAGTGTATTGGGAGAGCTCCTGCCTCTTTTGGGGAATTGAAACATCCTATCTCTTGGGTGACATAAGAAAGTTTTCATATCTCTGTTGACCTGGCTTGATTTGAGTGATGTATTCTTTTAAAACATGGGACTGATGGACACCCAGGCAGGCAGGTCTGTGGCCCACCCCCCAGACCCTTGCCTCACTCCCGGGGTCAGGATTCTGTTGCAACCTGGTCACTGGCTGCGTGCTGCTGTTTTGCAGAGGGTCTGAGCTGCATGAATAAGAATCACGGCTGTAGTCACATCTGCAAGGAGGCCCCGAGGGGCAGCGTTGCCTGCGAGTGCAGGCCTGGTTTTGAGCTGGCCAAGAACCAGAGAGACTGCACCTGTAAGTACAGACTGGCACACAGCTGTGCTGGGAACCATCCTACCCCAGAGGTTGTCTTGTGCAGCCCAGCATCAGAAACATCAGGGAAGGCAGTCACGTGAGATATTGAGGGTAATCTCCTGTAGGGAAGGGAAATGATGTTTTCTAAAAGAACCAGTCGGAAGGAAATAGCACTCAGGAGTAAGGAGTGTGAATGTTGGGGGCCAGGTCTCTCTGTTCCCATAGAATAGAGTCAAATTTCCTCATCTGGCAGCTCTTTGGTACCTGGTGCCTGCTTCTTATACAAGCCTCGTCAGCCTCCTTTCTCTAGACACCAGACTCCTGGCTTTTGGAGAAAGCCCCCATTCTTTCATGCCTCCAAGGCTTTTCTAAGCCTTCCTTCCTTCCTAGCTTGGTGAATTCTCACTCAATTTTTCATATCCTGCCTAACTTCTAATCATGATAAAGATAATAGCTACTTTGGGGGAGCATTTATTATGTGCAAAGCCTTGTCTAAAGAGGTGCCACGTTGCATTTAATTCTTACAGTCACCACCTGATGAGCTAAGTGGAGAAAATCGTGGAGAAGGTAAAGCTACAGGGTCACACAGGAAGTAAGTGGCAAATGTAGGATTCACACGTAGGCCTGCCTAACTGTAAGGCTTGTGCTCCTGGTCACCATGATACATAACGTCGGAAGCCTTCCCCGATGGCCTCGGACAAGGCAGCCAGTTTGTATTTTGGCTCCCATAGCGCTGTTTATTCCTTGATGATAGCACGTGGCACTCTGGGGTTGAATCGTGTGTTTGATTCAACCACACGATTGGGTTGAATCTGGAGTTGAATTTATGTGTCTGTCTCCCCAACTACGAGCCCCACCAAGTCAGGGATCTTGTCTTATTTTTGCCTCTCAGTCTTCCCCTGGATGTGCTCAATCCACATTTGTTTAATGGATGAGTCAATGAATGGTGTACACAGTCCAGACGCAGCTGCCACACAATGAGGAAACACAATAATAGCTCCAATGGATAATAGGAAACAACCAGCCATTAAAGGTGCTTCTAAACCACTATTTACGCCAGAGGAGACACGGAGGGTTTCCCTGTAGGAACTCTTCCCAAAGTCATGGACCCTCTAGAAGACGCCTGCAGTTTGCTGGGGATGGTTGTTTACAGTGAGCAGACCTCAGTGGTTAAGAGAAGGAGAGGCAGTTTTGTCGGTGAGAGACTCCTCTCTGTTGTCTCCATCGCAAACCAGAGTGCAACCTCAAAGCCTGACAAACCAGGGCTGATGCCACCGTCACCAACAACAGGTTCTGACAGCCTCACAGGGCCCCTAAAAGTGGGGCTGGCTCCAGCTGTCTTCAAAAGGAGGACCCAGGTCTTCACAGGAGAGCCACCTGTGGAGTGAGACTCAGCATTTTACAGCTTTTTGGGAGCCAGTAGAATACCTGAAAACTTACTTTTAAAAACTTAAAACGTTTTGAAGGTATCACTGCTCAAATAATATTATAAGATTATATTCAGATATTATAAAACTTGAGGATATAATAAAGAAAGAATCCAGAATTCCACCACACAATCAGTTGTTTTGCTTTTTCCTATTCCTATTTTGTTGTTGATATGCGTACACAATTTTTACACAGCTATAGTCACAGAACAGTTTTTTCTCACAGTGCAAATATGTTTTTAGTTCTTTTAAATTAGAAAATTAAAAATGGTTGTGTAAGAATTCAAACAGTCCAAAGAAACATATAACATTTCCCCCTTTTCCTTTGCCATTTCCTTTGCCAGAGGTAACCACTGTTGAGTTTGATGAATAGATAGTTTTGTAGTTGTTTTTTTTTTCCCCCTTGGCTTGCCATCAATGTGTTCATACATAAGCTTTGTAATTATTGGTTAATGTTGCATTAACTGTGTGCAAAGAGTCATCATTTCCTCTGATTACCCTCCCTTTTAACTAATCCACATGGAATCTGATGAGAGAAAGCCTAACATATACATACAAATTAAATATTATCTGTTCCAGATATTAAGTGTTATAGCATTTCCAAATGCCCTAGTACTTCTCGTGATAGAGCAAAGCACTAGTTTGGAATCTTTTGGTATAATTTCCTTTAAATAGTGAAAAATCTCCCCTGACCTTCCCATGTCTATCTTTCTGTATAACGTTGCTCTAAATCTGTCATTAATCATTTCTACAAGTCATATCGTGACTACCTGTTGATATAGACAGGGACGTGGTCTGAGTCAAGGTTCTCTCTTTTATGCACAATTCCTAGCACATGCTAGGTGCTCGAATACTTCCTGAATGAAAATCAGAGTTCTTCGGGAGCAAGTACAGTCCCAGTTGTGGAAACCTCCGTGCTTTATGGTTTGATTCTTTTTCCTCTCAGTGACCTGTAACCATGGAAACGGCGGATGCCATCACTCCTGTGAGGACACTGCTGCAGGCCCAGAGTGTAGCTGCCATCCCCAGTACAAGATGCACACGGATGGAAGGAGCTGCCTTGGTGAATGGTGACCCCAACACTGGGTTAGGGTCTTCCCCAGCCTGCTCGCCCCACCCCAGCCCTAACCCTAACGATTAATATTGTTTAGTACTAGAGGCAGGGTGTTTCCAGTGCACATGCCCTCAAGCATGTCCCATGCTGCCTCACATGTGGCCGTGGAAGTAGTCTAGGCCTGGACCGGGGGCCCCTTTCTCCCTGTGAGACCTTGGAAAGCCCTTTTTCCTCTCCTGGATTAGGCTGCTCCTGAAGCTGGTATTCTGAAGATCGGAACAGCACATCCCAAAAGGCCAGGGCAACGCAAAGTTAAAGCTAGCTGTTCATGATGACAGGTGGCCTTTGCCATCAGCAGGAGCCAGGGTTGCATATTTCTGGTGGGATGCCTGCCTGTCCTGCCCTTCATGGCGTGTCCTTTGCTAGCTCCATTTCAGATGTTCCCCAATCCAAGATTCTCTTTGTCCTGGACTGAGGGTTCTGGAGTGAATCTGAAGCTTGCGTTCCCCAAGGTCTCTGGTTAGTACAGTAGAATTAAAAAGTCTTTTCCATATTTAATGTCTATTAAGGCTCTGAGGCCATTTAACACAGAGCCTCATTACAACATATTTTTATTGAATGAACAGAGTCACATTTCTCACATTGTTCTCATGTCTGGGATTTCCACTGAAGTGGTTGTGCAGGGGATGAACAATCTGACTCATTTAGTCTGAGAACTGTGCTGTTTGCATCTCTTGCAGAGCGAGAGGACGCTGCCCTGGAGGTGATGGAGAGCAATGCCACATCCATGGCAGATGGGGATAAACGGGTGAAACGGCGGCTACTCATGGGTAGGCGCCTCATCCACCCTCCCCCGCCAGTGACGTTGTCCCTTTCCCTCCCCAACTTACTGCATCAGGCCTGAGCCTGGGGCCCATGTGCCCTCAGACCAGCTGAATTAGAGTCAGCAGCTCCTGTCCAGCCAGGGTGTGTCTGCTCTCCACTCACTGCTATTGCTTAGTCACCATCCAGGACCCCTGGTATTGTGGGAAGAGCGCCGGCCCAGCCATCAGAATAACTGGGTTAGCGTCATAACGCTGCTGAGACTTGCGCTGAGACTTGGGCAAACTGTCCCGAGCCGCTGTGTCCTGGTCTTCCTCTAAAATGGATGTAATACAGTTGACCTCTTAGGGTTATCAGGAAGCTCAGTTAAGACAATAATATGCAAAAGTGCCCAGAGTCCGCTGTCTGGGACTTAGTGGGTGGTCAGTGCATGTCAGACCACCCACCCTCTGAGTAACTGTGACGAGAGAGGCATTTTGGGCAGCCCCTATTTGGCATATGGCAATTTGGCTGGGTTTTTGTCCACTGAGTCTTCTATTTTGGACTCAGCCCATGTTAATGGCAGAAGAGATGAATGGAGAAGAGTGGCACTTGGCTGGGGGACACAGGAAGGTCTGGCAGCCGGTCTGCTGGAGCTGGAGGTGACTGCAGACGTTCAGCGGTGGCTGTGAGGGTGGGCATCAGATCATTTGACGTTATTATTCTGGAGAAAGCTCAGCCTGGCCTCAACAAAACTGATCTTTCGATAGCTTCTGGATTTAATAGTCAGGTAAGATATTAAGCAGCCATTGGTTACCAGGCAGGTGACATTTCTGAGCTCTTTTCTGCCCTATTAAAATTATTATTTTTAATTGCCTTAAAATAGTGCATATGAATAATATAAAAACCTTAAAAACTTAATTAGCACTATTAAGCTTGTAAAGCAATATATCATTTCCCTGTCTCCTAACTAGCCATTTGCCAGGGGCCACAATTTTCAATTCTAGTTGTTTCTTCTTCTCCTGACTCCCCCTCCCACATGTTTCTGAAAAGGGAAGTGTATACAGTTATTTCTTTTTTTATAAATTTATTTATTTATTTTTGGCTGCGTTGGGTCTTCGTTGCTGTGTGCGGATTTTTCTCTAGTTGCAGCGAGTGGGGGCTGCTCTTCGTTGCGGTGTGCAGGCTTCTCGTTGCGGTGGCTTCTCTTGTTGCAGAGCACAGGCTCTAGGCACACGGGCTTCTGTAGTTGTGGCACACGGGCTCAGTAGTTGTGGCTCACAGGCTCTAGAGTGCAGACTCAGTAGTTGTGGCACACGGGCTTAGTTGCTCTGCGGCATGTGGGATCTTCCCAGACCAGGGCTCGAACCTGTGTCCCCTGCATTGGCAGGCAGATTCTTAACCACTGCACCACCAGGGAAGTCCTACAGTTATTTCTTGATGTGTCAGGTTTTATTTGTTTTGTTTTGTTTTTGTTTTTCTTGGCCGAACCGCACGGCTTGTTGGATCTTAGTTCCCCGACCAGGGATTGAACCCGTGCCCTCGACAATGAGAGTGCGGAGTCTTAATCACCGGACCGCCGGGGAATTCCCTTGATGTGTCAGTTTTAGATATTAGCTTTTGACTTCCTACCACAGAAGAATAAGTTATATCTCCCTTCTGTCCCCTTCCCCCATATCCTTAATATAGTTTCACAATTTACATATTATGAATATCTAAATATGATTCACCCCTGAGTCATGTAATGTGCTATGATTATGTTTTCTTTGTTTGCTTAGTTTTCTTAGTACCTCTTACCAATTTTTTTTGCAAATTTCTGGTGGAGCTCTAAAACCTTTACAATATGTTCAGATACAGCAGATAACTTATCAATTCTATTTTCTTCTTAAAAAGTCCCTTCTGAGGCTTCCACCCTGCTCTAGCAGGGCCTGAATCCTGGGCCAGCTGCACCTCTGTCATCCTGGCCTATCCCTGAGCCACAGCCTGGGAATTCCCTTCCCCATGCTCCTGTTTTGGTGGATCCCATGTCTTCTCTTTTGTTAGTTTACATGGGTAGATATAGATTTTTTAAAAACTTTGCATACCTGAAAATGCCTTTATAGTCTCCCTTCACCCTTTCTTGAGAATTTGCCTCAGGATAGAATTCAAAGTTGGGAAAAATATTCCATCAGAGTTTTAAATAGCGCTCTATCGTTTTGAGCATTCAGTGTTCTTTCAAGAAGTCTAAGTCACTTTTAGTCTTGATTCTTTGTATGGAACCTACGAGAGCTTCTCTCTGGATGTTCTCAGGGTCTCCTTTTGTCCCTGGTGATCTGAAATTTCACAACGATGTCCACACTGTGGGATTTGTCCCACTTGTTATTCTGAGCACTGAGTAGGCCTTTTCAAGAGGGACATTCGCATCCCCTGGTTCCGAGAAATTTTTCTTTTGATAACTTTCTTCACTTTTCTCTTTCTCTCCGGGACTCCTATTAGCTGGCTGTTGTAATTCCTGGATTGCTCCTCAAATTTTCTTCTTTTTTCTCTTCTTGATATTTTTGTTCTACTTTCTAGGAGATCTTTCATTTTTTTCTTCTAATCCTTCTATAGGGTTCTTTTTAAATTTCAGCTTTCATATTTTAATTTTTTAAGAATTTTACTTTGGTCTTTTGTTGTAGGAACCTGTTCTTATTTCATGGATGCTTTTCTTACCTCCCTGAGGAAATTAATGATAAGATTTTCTAACTTCTCTGTTGTTCCCTGTATTATCTTTGCTTCCCTCAGGTTCCTTTTCCCTTGTTTGTTTGATTTGGTGTATTTATTTCATACTAGAGGCTTTCCTGAAATGTCTGGTGATCCTTGGCTGACTTTTCTTATTTAATAGTGGAATATTGAAAAGCCAGTTGGATATTCTATCAGCTGGTGGGCTTTATGCTTGGTTGACTAGGCAGTGGCTTAATCATTTCATTTGGAGATCTTCAAATGCCAGAATCTATAGGTCTTTTCCCTTGGGCCGGTCAGTTTGGCTGGAGAGGAATCCTTCAGTCTCCTGCTGAGGGGATTTAGACTTGGCTGCCAGTGTCCTGGGAACTGGAGTGCAGAGGGGGTGAAAGTTTGAGATCTCTCTTTTCACAGTATAGACTTTCACCTGACAGCACCTCCTCTGCTGTTACTGGTGCCCTTTTCCAGAGAAGAAATTTATCTGCTTTAGTCCAAATAGGGATGTGCTGTGGGCTGTGGAATTAAGATGGGGATCTGGGAGCCTATCTGTTATACAGGCTCTCAATCAATCTTCCTATTTTTAACTCCGTCCTCACCTCTGCCTCTAGACTAACTTTAGTACCTCCAGTTCCTGAGCCTCTCTGGGATTCTGTGGCTCAGATGAGCTTACCACTTGGCATCACTCTGCAGACTGCTAGGTTTTTTTTAAAAAATAAATTTAATTATTTTATTTTTATTTATTTTTGGCTATGTTGGGTCTTTGTTGCTGCGTGCAGGCTTTCTCTAGTTGTGGCAAGCAGGAGCTACTCTTTGTTGTGGTGCTCAGGCTACTTGTTGCAGTGGCTTCTCTTGCTGTGGAGCATGGGCTCTAGAGTGCGTGGGCTTCAGCAGTTGTGGCACATGGGCTCAGTAGTTGTGGCTCGCGGGCTCTAGATCTCAGGCTCGGTAGTTGTGGCACACGGGCATAGTTGCTCCGCGGCATGTGGGATCTTCCCAGACCAGGGTTCAAATCCGTGTCCCCAGCATTGGCAGGCAGATTCTTAACCACTGCACCACCAGGGAAGCCCCACTGCTAGGGTTTAACTTTCTGCTATGCCAGTTACTGTTCCTCCATTGACATGCCACTTCCAGAAGATTTGACATCTTTCATCTATTGTCTTTTATTTTTCCTTAAGGATTTATACTTTAAAAAATTTATTTACTCTCATTTTAATGAGTTTTGGTGAGGAAACAGAGATAAACATACATGTTCTATCTGTCATATTTAATCAGAATTAAGTTTACTGCCCCCCCCCCTGCCCCCAAGGCTTTACAGAGGTAGCTATGGATGTAAAATCAGTTTCTGGATGCCTAAGTGCTAACCGTTGAATGAATGTTGAATAGCATTTGTGTATTACTTGGAATTCATGCATAATATACAGAAATAGAAGGCCATTAGCTTGTTATTCTTCATCTCTATAGATATGATTTAACAACTGCGGCTGCTTTTTCATGTAACTATGACCGGTCTTTCTCCTTTCAAGGAAAGGTAAACTTCTAATCTGAGTTACTTGGCAGTTGCCAGGAGGAAGTCATTGGTCTGCGGCAAGGGAATGGGTGGCGTGGGCAACGTTTACCCTCTCTTGCTTTGCCCATTACACATGGTGAATAGAGAAGGTTCAGGATAAAGGAAGGAACATCCCCCTTTGCTGTGTTCTGCATTCACAGCTAGGCTGCTAGATGTGGTCATACTTGCAGGTCACTGGCTGTTGATCAACAGGAACTTTTAGTGGCTTCAAATCTGCCACTGAAAAGGCTCAGCAGGTTGGCAGAGGCATCTTTCCCCCTCTCTCACCCTGTCAGGCTTCCTCGGGAGATGTCACTTATTTAGATGGGTGCAGGGAGGAGCTGCCCGTGTTATCCCTCTAACTCACCTGCGGGTGGCAGCGGCTTGGGATATGACCATGAGGACCCCACACGCTTCCTGACTTTCATGAATTTTTGTCAAGTATTAACACTGCACCAATACCCCTTTCTTCCCAGCTGTGTGGGCACTTCTTTAGGAAGCTAACTGCCTTTTTCTTACCTCCTTGGCAGAAACATGTGCTGTCAACAACGGAGGCTGTGATCGCACCTGTAAGGATACTTCGACAGGTGTTCATTGCAGTTGTCCCGTCGGATTCAGTCTCCAGTTGGATGGGAAGACCTGTAAAGGTAGCCTGTCCCTCTCCATGCGGCTAATGTGTGGGAGTAAAGCTCTTCCCCTCCACACCTCCTGAGCGACTCCAGATTTGCTTATGATTCATATTGATCAAAAGGAAGCTTTTCTTCCCTGGGCTAGTAGAAGGTTGTAACTGAGTAAGCTTAATTAGAACCAGCTTAATTTCACTAACTGTTGAGAAGGTCAGCTTCTACAAACATCAAATGATCCATTTCAGGCAGTGGCCTTATTAGAAGAAAGCAGTTGTTCAAGGGAACATTCTTTTGCAGGAGATAATATCATCATATCATAAATAACAGTCTAGAGATTATTATATAAATAACAGCCAAGATTGTTATCCAGAGAACAATGAATAACTGTACGATTAACTTGTACTGATGAATAGAGACCCCGATGACCTAGTATTTCATGGGCCCGAGTACAAAGGCTTAGTTCTTTAACGTGATAAAAAAGTAGATAACCAGTTACCAGTTGAAACTGAGAAAAGATAAAATTAATTGAGTGTCAGAAATCACTTAAAAGCATTGAGGCTATTTGATCGTGGTGTGATTTGCCAAAACAAATATTCTAGTTCCTTATAACTTTAATCATTAAACTGGAATGGGAAGTATAGGAAAGGAAGCCATCTTATCTTGAGAGACTTGTGCAAGGATGAGAATATAATAGGACATCACCGTTCTTTCCCATAGCTTGTTTCCTTAATGCTAGTCAAGGGAGGGGCAGTGTAAGTCAGAGTTCTCCAGGGGACCAGGCACTTGTCTTTCAAAATGGGTTAAGCCAGACAAGAGAACATGTGTAAGTTTAAAAACATCAGCAAACATCCTTAAATGCTTTTATGGGTCTGTTTTGTTTCAGAGAATAATGAAGCACACACAATAGCACTTCAGGGATTTGTGGATAACGAGGCAAGTATCGCTGTCTGATTTGCCGATGCTTGACTGTTACAGATATTGATGAGTGCCAGACGCGCAATGGAGGTTGCGATCATTTCTGCAAAAACACCGTGGGCAGTTTTGACTGCAGCTGCAGAAAGGGATTTAAATTATTAACAGATGAGAAGTCTTGCCAAGGTATGTCCTGAAACATAGCTAGCTGTGCTGTGTAATGCCCACTGGTTGGATCGGAGAAGACGAAACCCTGCTCGGGCAGAGACTGGCTCGCTGGGCTTCTCTACGGAGTCATTAATCCAACCTCCACCCTGTGCTTCACTTATTTCATCTGTTAAGTAAAATAGAAACACTGAGGTAGCTCACAGGTATATTTTGGAAATTAAGCTGTTAATGATTAGAGAACACCTCAGTGAACCCATGTGGTGTGATTACAGCGGAGCTCGCTGCTAGAAATGGAATGGATCACAGAATGCAAGCAGGGTTGCATTAGGGTGTTGAAATTATGAATAATTTTCCCTTTCTAAAATTCCCTTTAATGTTATGGATTTTCTAACAAAATTTGGTGACAAAAAGTTGTTGATTTAGTTAACATACCTTTTCTCAGCAAAAAGTTGGGGTCAACCAGTTGGTCCCTTCCTTATAGGCCTTGTTTGAATGACCAGCCTTTGGTGTTTGGGGAAAGGGTAGGGGTGAGGGAGGGAGGGGATTAAGTTGAGGAAAGGCTGGGCAGTTCTTGGGCAGGATTTCAGACCCCTTCTCAGACACATCCTTCCCATATAAGGGGCGCAGCAAGGGAACTTCTCTGGGTAGCAGTTGTTGATATTAATAAGTGTTTTGCACAGTGATAAGCTGTTTTGGGTTGGGGGCATCATTTATATTTTCAGCTGAGCACATTTTATGCCCCACTGATATATAGAAAGAAACTCTCAGGAAAGATGTGCTGTCATTTATTTCTGATCCATTGCTGAGAATAAGAACAGCCTAACTTATTTTGTTAGAAATCCCAGAATTAAATCAAAATCAGAAAATAATATCTGATTTCACTTCATATAATAAAGATGCAACATTACCTTTCTATAATCTTATGGTGTGAATTAGGTTTCTCTCTTGTTTTTTTCTTCTTGGTATGTAATTTGTCAGACACTTCACACCCCTTTAAATTCAGCGAGTTCACTCTAGATGACTACTGCACAGTTTTCTTCTGTTTGACTTGGAAGGAAAATTTGCCGTTCCACATAATGTTTCATAATGTATAGAGCAAGAAATACTATTTAAGCTGTGTCAACACATTAAAAAGGAATTAGAAAGTGATCTGCTTATTTTTGACAAAGCAAAAGCCTGTTGTGAGCAGCCAAAGTCAGCTACTGAATGAGCCCACTTTCTCGGTAACTGGCTGATATTAATAAAAGAATTCATAGAATGATATCAATTACTACAGAAGAAGTGGACTTTTTCTCATTTTTCACTGATCAGTCTTGGTAGAACAAATATTTACACAGAACAAACTTACTAAAGAAATTGTCAGGACTTCTGGGAAAAGTTACGGATGAAGAGGTTTTGTAAGATTTTGCCCTCTTTTATTTCATGTTTTTCATTCCTCCAGTCCCTTCCAAATGTTTGTTTTTTGTTAACATAGTTTCTTGTGGCACGTTTGGTGTTGAAAAGGGATCTAGCAATGGTCTAGTTGGCTTCCACTGAGTCCTGGTTTATCCATTTGGAGATACAAGTCATAACTCTGTTAAAATCTTCCAAAGAGTTGAGGAAGTGAAGCACTGAGATTCTAGTGTACAGGAAAGATGTAAGAACCAGACCAGGGAAGAAGAGATGATTAGACTGACAAATGCAGCCTCCTGAGGCTAGTTTCCATGACCTCAACTGCAGCCAAGGATGCCTTCATGCTGAACCGGGAAGGGAGGGAACCATGGGGAGGAACTGGAACGGAACCATGGGGGAGGAACTGGGACTGAACCATGGGGGAGGAACAAAGCCAAGGGATTGGCCAAGAGGATCCTGTTTGGTGCTTAAGCACCACATTTCAGTGTCTGCAATAGAAAATTACTGAGGATGTTAATGTTAATGCATTCTTTTAGTGCAGAGGGCATTAAAACCCTGGATCAACTGGCCTCCTGGGGCCAGAAGATGAATTCTGGCAAGACCCAAAAGAGATAGGAGCTAGATTTCTCTCCGGCTCAAGTGTTTTCTCCTTTTAATTGGCCATAGCTTATAAAATTACTATTGCTCCTTTACCAATTAGTAATAGAACAGTAATAATGCACAGGCAGCACCCTAATAGTTTACAAACCCCTTTTGGTTATGTTATCTCATTTGACTTCATTTAAATATTTTAAATTATTCAGCCCTGCAGATAAGCATGGGTGAGAGAGACCAACCGAGCTTTTAGGCAAGTGCAGTGTGCAACAGAATTTGGAAATAAGGGTCCTGGCTGTGAGTATACTTATTGTGGGCTGCTCAACACTTTGTTTAACACAAGTGAGCCGGGAGAACTGATAGATAATTTTCACTTTGTTGTTTTTGTTATTGGTCAGCAACTGGTGTTCTTATAAGTGTATTCTTCTCTCCACTGTCCCTCAGAGTTGGTTTCAGCTCCCCTCTCCCTTTGACAATTACAGATGTGGATGAATGCTCTTTGGATAGGACCTGTGACCACAGCTGCATCAACCACCCTGGCACGTTTGCATGTGCTTGCAACAAAGGGTACACCCTCTATGGCTTTACCCACTGTGGAGGTGAGTGGAATCCCTCTAGAGTCGGATGAGGCTGGGACTTATTCCTAAGGTTTCCCCAGATCAGGGCCAGTTTTTCTACCTTGGGGGCTGAACCGGACATACCAGGCCCTATACAGTAGTAGGGAGTCCATCGACTCGCGGGAAGCAGCTGCTATGGGAAATCGTCCCACATTGATCCCTTTAACTCGTCACGTGTGAAATGGAGTAGAGAGAAGAGCTGAGCTCTTGCAGTTGTGAATTCTTTATGGACTTTATTGATACAGTTGTACTCAGACAGTGGGTGGGTCTCTCAGGAGCTGGTGCCCTGTCCGCTGGAACTTCCCAAGATAGTAAAGTCATGGCCCTCGGAGAGGCTTGGCAGTGCGCCAACTGATTCCACAGCTCTGCTCTGCATAGGAACTGGCTGCGGAGCTTGGTTTGAGCTCTTTGAGCTGGTCTTTGTGCAGGTCTCTGAGCTGGAAGTGGGACCATGGACTCTGTCTCCCTGCTCTGAGCCCTTGCAGCAACATGTTCTGATGTCTCATGACCTTACAGCTAAGTAAACTATGGCTTAAGTCAGATTTGGCATCACTCTGCTGTCTCTAATCATCAGATTCATTCAGCAATCTTTGAGAATACAGATTCTTATTCTAAAAGTCTAGGGCTTCAAGGTGATTTTGGGGATCTGAGGATGTGGGAACCACTGGCTTTAGTACTTCCTGCCCAATCCTTGTTTCCTGTGTCCTTAAGAAGAATGGATAGTAGTGATTTGCTGTAGATAGTGTTGTTTTTCTTCTCCTTTTCAACACATCCCTGGCATGGCTGAACACATGCCCTTCCAGTCCATCAAGAAACCCCGAGGAAATATTCCCTGAATATAGACGTGTATTTGGGTTTTAGTTGGAGTCACCTTCTGACCGGGACTCAGTCTCAAGTTGATGGGGATTAGTGCAAGTCATTTTTCTTATCTATATCCCAACTATATGAACCGCCAAGTGGGGAGTCCTAATTCTCTCTGTCTCTCTTGGGATGTAGCCCAGGAGGATGGTGGAGTTTTAAACTGGAAGCCTGTGCAGTGTCTGAATTTGACACCTGAAAATAGAGTGTGACCCCCTTCTGAGTGTCCTTACTGGCGGAAATGTTTGGTCAAGAATGGAACTTGAGTCCATGCTGGTGAGGCTTGTGCCAGGAAGGCCACTGAGTGGGGAGTGGGTCAGCTCGTGCCAAGTGCACATTCTGAAGGCCGTCAGCACCTTCCCTTAGTTCAGTGAGCTTCAGCCGTGTGACTCACCTCCTGCTCCTTCCTTGATGGAGGGATCGTGTCAGCCAGGTCAGCAAATGGCTGCTGTGACAGGAGAGCGTTTTGCTCCACAGACACGAATGAGTGCAGCGTCAACAACGGAGGCTGTCAGCAGGTCTGCGTGAACACCGTGGGCAGCTACGAATGCCGGTGCCACTCTGCGCACAAGCTCCACTGGAATAAAAAAGACTGTGTGGGTAAGAGGCGCCGAGGCTCGGGCTCAGTGCGCGGGCTCACCGCTGGCCCAGCAGCACTCTCCCACGTCCCCCTGGTCCCACTGGACCCGGAGTGCGGCTGACCAGTCCTCCACTGCATTCTCCTCCCCCGAGCTGCAGCAGCCGTTCTTTAAATCCTTCAAAAACAGGAGATACTTTGCAGGCCCTTGGGGGTTTCCTTCTGTGCTTCTGCGTAGGTTGGAACTCACTTCTGTTTTCCTGGTTGCTTTTCTGCATGAAAAGAATAGAGTACAAGGCACTCCTTTACCCTGGGGGAAATAAACATGGTGTCCGTGTTATGTGCTGGGTGTCGGCACTACCTTCCCTTCTTGGGGCCTTTGAGCATGGGACTCAGCCGTCCTTGTCACACCTTCTCTCTCTGTAAGTGTCTGTATTTTGTCCTGTCTAGAAGTGGAGGGGGTCCTGCCCACTAGCGTATCACCCCACGTGTCCCTGCAGTGTGGTAAGAGTGGTGGAGGAGACAGGTGCTTCCTCAGATGTCTCTCTGGCATTCACCTCTCTTCAGGTGAGTGGGTCCCAGGCCCTGGGGCAGGTCCTCATGCCAGGGCCAGGCCTTCCTGGCCTTCAGGTGTTAGATGGCTTCAAAGGGCTTCCAGGTCTTTGACCAGCTGCCCCCTGACCACTGGAGGCCCATGCTCTGAGACCCTGTATTCTGGGGGCTTTTCTAGTGGTTCATGTGGAGTGGGGTTGCGGGTGACTTGAGCTGCCACCGGGAGAGACTGTAACCTTGCTTACCTGCTGACGATCCACATTCTGTCTGTCAGGACTGCAAGAGGCCTATTCTGTCACCTGCGGCTCTTCCTCTCCTCTCAGGAGCAAACAGCAAAAATCAAATGACTCTGCTTTTGGGGGTAATTACCAAACCTGCGTGTTGTCTCTGGGGCTCACGGTGTTCAATGGGCTTCATTTGTGGGATACTGTTCTTGGGCGTTGGCTTTGTTTTCTTTTCTCCTAATCTCTTTGATGCCGCAAGCACGTTACAGGATGTTCTTACCTGTAGCCGTGGTGCCTGCGATCTGACTCGCCACATAACAGACACTTACTGAGTGTCCATTGTGTGCTGGAAGGCTCCATGCAGCCCTGGTGGGTCATCATATTGGGCAGAGGCCCACGTAGCTCTAGGACCAGGAGACGCAGGTCTTCCCAGCTCCCTGTACCATAGAGCACCTCAGAGGCTTGGCAGGAAATGTGGGCTTGGGGCACATGGCATCAGTGGAGACAGGGACATGACAAGGGGAGCAAGGATTCTGACCAGGGACAGGGGCCCAAACCCTTTATCAAAAGACAAAGAAGGACATTTAAAGCTTTTAAGAGGCCTTGTCCTCCCAGATTTAGACAAGCATCTGTGATGATGTCATGTGAACATCTGAATAAGGAAATGGTTCTTGATGTCCATATTATGTATATAAGCAAAGATAGAGATGCAAAGCATGATAATAACAGCTCGTGTGAATTGATGGAGCAGTTAAAACATGCCAGCCACTGTGTTACATGTATTAGCTGATTTAATCCACACTACAGCCCTCTGGGGCAATTTTACTGTTATCCTCATTAACCAGATGAAGAAACTGAGGTTCAGAGAGGTGAAATAACATATCCAGAGCGACTCAGATAGGAAATAGTGGAGCCAGGATATTGACCAGGCAGTTTGGGTCCAGAGTCTTAAGCATTATCCTTCACTGCCCGTCTTGTCTGATGTTTGGACCCAGCCAGAGGGGACTTCACAGTCTGTTTCACCAAAACTCGTAGTGATGATCACTTGGAGATTAAGGCCACCCTAAGGTGAGCAAGCAAATAGTTAACAGTTATTCAGTTCTTACTATGTACCAGACAGTAGGCTAAACACTTTTTGTTTTGCATTATCTCATTAATCCTCACAGCAGCCCGGTAACGTAAGGACTGTAATTATGTCTATTTTACAGATGAGAAGACTGAGGCTTAGGGAGACTAAGTACCTTGCTCAAGTTCTCATCACAAGTCGAAGGGCTGGAATTTGAATCCTGGTCATTGGCTCCAGAGCCTCACATGATTAAGACTGACCATGGAAGGAGAACAGAATTTTCCATATGAGACCCTCAAAGTAGGGCTTGCTCCCTCACAGACCCTGAAAATCCTAGCCACGTTTAGTGAGTGCCATCCTTGTCTGGAATGGTGGCTCCCTCAGCCCTGTCCTCCCAGGACAGGCTTATTTAGGAGAATCTGCCCTTCCATTTCCCTCAGCTGTCTTGCTCAAATTTGAACTGGGGGATTCTGGCCTTCCTTCTTGGAAAGGCACAGAAATGACCTCATTTTTCATCTCACCGTTGAGGCTGTTTTGGGCCCTTCCTTTGTTATGTTTGAGCCCTGGATTCATCTCAGATGGAGCGATAAGTGTAACTCTTAGGAGGCTCCTGGTGCCCCCAGTCCAAGGGAACGGGCGCTCCCCAATCCCAAACTTTCTTGGTCTCAGCATAAGAGAGGGGCTCAGGGTGTACTTCCAGCAATGGACAGCTCTCCATTACCCACTGGTGTTTCCATTCCTTTGCCTCTGAAGGTAACATCTCTCACTTGTTTCTTTCTGAAGATGTCGCCACCGTCAGGACAAGTGTAACCTTTAAGCTAAATGAAGGCAAGTGTAGTTTGAAAAAGGCTGATCTGTTTCCCGAGGGTCTGCGACCAGTACTACCAGGTATGGAATCAGATGGCTGGTGCAGGGAGCTTGCCTGCATTGTGGGAAAGGGGCCTGTAATGAGCCGAGCCATTCAGATGGGATCGAACAGTTCAGAATCTCTGTGGACTCTCTTCACGAGATGAAGAAGAGCCTCACTTGGCACCTCCGTATGCTTCTGGAGTTATTCTTCAGGGTTTCCTTTGCAGGGTACAAAGAGTGAAGCTCTGGGGAAAGCTGTGAGTTAATAGGAATCAATGAGGGCTTAAGATGCATTAGTACCTTGTGATCATACTGGGTTAAATTTTCTAGACCTTAGAGTTTCCTTAAAATAATCCAAAATCCGAATCCAAAGAAATGAAAAAAAGGTTTGGCTCAGAAAGGGTAACCTTTGATGAACAAAGATGTAATATCCAGCTTTCCTGCTGGATTTAGTTTTTGGAGGCAGTGATGCCATTTGGCTTCAGCAGAACAAATACTCTCCAAGTAGACCTGGCCTTATGAAAAGAGCAGAATCCAACATTCCTCTTTCTTCCCCAGCTCACATTTCCAGTATTATTTCATAGAATAATTTTAGAAAAAAAAATCAGGAGTCATGTATTAGGGAGGGTTCTTTCCCCAATCTACCCTCAAATAAACTGTACAAACAAATACATGCAAAATCACTCTAGTCACATATGAGTGCCTATTTTAAGTAACTAACCAAGATTAATTTGGGCACCTCCATTTGATGGAACATTATGCAGCTATTAATTATGGGTTTTCAAAGAATGTTTAATGACATTAGAAAATGTTCTTATTATAATGCTAAGATGGAAAAAGAGAGAGTAACATTGTGTATATCTAATATGACCTAAATTGTATAAGAAAAAGCGTGAATAGAAGAAAAACAAAGAAAACTCACCATGTCCTTATTAGTGGGTTATATGTGGGTGGAAGGATGATGAGTGATTTTAATTTTTGTCGTGCATTTTCCAAATTCCCCACAGTGAGCATTTATACTTTTAATCAGAGGGGAAAGCATTATTTAAAAATAGATTTGGGGGCTTCCCTGGTGGCACAGTGGTAGAGAGTCTGCCTGCTGATGCAGGGGACACAGGTTCGTGCCCCGGTCCGGGAGGATCCCACATGCCGCGGAGCAGCTGGGCCCGTGAGCCATGGCTGCCGAGCCTGTGTGTCCGGAGCCTGTGCTCCACAAAGGGAGAGGCCACAACAGTGAGAGGTCCGCGTACTGCAAAAAAAAAAAAAAAAAAAAGATTTGGTCTTTAGTTCACTTAATGGTATTGTACTAATGTTAATTTCTTAGTTTTGATAAAGATACGTGTAAATGTAGGATGTTAACATTAGGGGACACTGGGTGCAGAGTATATGGGAACTCTGAGTACTCTCTTAGCAACTTTTCTATAACGTCTAAGCTTATTTCAAAATAAAAAGTTTAAAAAATAGATATGGAAAAATGGAAAGGAAAACAGGTTCAGAATGAGCATCTGTTCAGTTTGAGATGTGAAGTTAGCCTTTTGAAAGGGTAAGATAGATCTTTAGGGAAAAATTAATTTGCCTTCTCCTTCCTTTGGTCCTGATGACCTGCTGATTTGAACATCCTTATAATGTTAGAGAACACGATACAGATAATTCTTCAGTTCAATAAAGTAAGATTAGTTAATTGTGTGGATGGTATGTGGACCTGCTCTTTGGTTCTGGTTAACAATCATTAGTTAAAAGATTCACTGGAAGCCATGGAGGGAGGAGTGATGGCCAAAGTCAGGAATGAGGATGCACAAAGCCCTGCCTTACATAACACTTTCACTCCCCTCCTACGTGCCTTCATGATATTGTTTGGTTCTGTTGATTCTTTGTGCCATTTATTGCTCCTGGTTATTTCAAACTGAGCCATCATTGTTGACGTGCTTTCCAGCTTTCCCTTCGGGTTGGAATTACTCCAAGGTCAGTTTGCCTGAAAGCAGGAGTTAATTTCCTTGCTACTCCTGTGCTCGTTCCTTACTTGAAGCCCCTCAGCCCCTGCTTGAGACATCATAGTCCAGCTTTAAAGAAACCAACTGTGAGAACATGAACGCACCTTAACAAATTACCAGTCAGGAATGCAAGACGATCTTTGGTCCCCATCTTCCGCAGATGTGGCCGGTCAGTCGGAAACATCCAGCATTTATTCATGAAAATAAGTTTCAAGAGCTAAATTGTAAAGTTATATAGGTGGCAATACTGGTTCTTCAGGATTAAAGTGTCATCGTGCTGCAAGCTGAGGGCTTGCAGCGTCTTGGCATATGGAGTTAATCATCTAGTCCCTTGAGAGTTGTTCTAATGAAATGTTTACAGAGTTGTAGCGAATGTTCAGCTGAGTGCTTTGCCAGGATTTGGCTTCCGATAATTTTGTTTCTTCATACAGAGAAGCACAGCTCAGTAAAAGAGAGCTTCCGCTACGCAAACCTTACATGCAGCTCTGGCAAGCAAGTCCCGGGAGCCCCCGGACGACCGAGCACCCCTAAGGAAATGTTTATCACTGTTGAGTTTGAGCTTGAAACTAACCAAAAGGAGGTGACAGGTTGGTTTGAAAACAGTCTGTGGTGCCAGACTTCTTACGGCTTGCTCCTTATTTCTTTGCCTTTCACTTTTCATCATTCTTGCCGGGGGTGGGGGGGTGGCCGGAAATAGTGCAACCACTGAAGTATCTCCTGTTTTTTTTCACCCCCAAACTAAACTGAATTGTTTTGGAACCTGATGATTTTATCTGCTTCATCAAAACCCAAAGCTACCATTTTGGTCAACAAATTTCTGTTTGAATTGAATGCTGCCCAGCCTGCTAGGTGCCCAGCTCCAAGCCTCTCCCCATGCTGTGCACAGGGAGCTGTGGGTGTTTGTGGGTCCTGCAGTTGGTCTGGACATGCTCACATGCTGCAGCCTGACCCCTCCACTGCTGTCCCTCTCGTTTCTTCAGCCTCTTGTGATCCGAGCTGCATCATAAAGCGAACAGAGAAGCGGCTCCGGAAGGCCATCCGCACGCTCCGGAAGGCTGCCCACAGGGAGCAGTTTCACCTCCAGCTCTCAGGCGTGGACCTCGAAGTGGCTAAAAAGTCTCCCCAAACATCTGAACACTGGGCGGAGTCCTGTGGAGTGGGTCAGGGCCATGTAGGAAACCAATGTGGTGAGTGGCCTGCTGGCCGGGACATTCTTGCTAACAGAACTATCTTGAGCTCCAAAAACACTAAGGGTAACCAAAAGCAAGTCTGTCCCATCCTTTCTCCCCAGGCTTCTTCCAGAGAACACCTGGGACACCCACGCTCATTTAAGAACTACATGTGGGTGTTGGCCTTGCCTACAGGATCAGGAGCCCCCCAGCACCTGGCATAGTGCCTGGCACTTATTAACTCTCTGTTGGGTTGAGGGACAGAATGGAAGAGGCAGGGTTGATGAGAAGAGGGAGTGTTGCCCCTTAAGGATCTGAGGGACCGTGGTCTTCAAAGCACTGTAGTCCCCCAGCTGGGGCAGGACTGCAAGTATAAGGCATCCATGAGCCTTCTCGACACTCCACTATCACAGTTCCCCTATCATCCCTCTGGTGTGACACATGGTGGCAATGAACAAACTCCTGTCCATAGTTTTGTGCAGAGGCAAGGCTGGGGGTCGCTCAGCTGCCTTATGAGATCCCCGAGCTATGGCCCAAGCTTTCTAGTAGTGTCAGTTCCAGTGTATGGTGGTGGTGGTGGTGGTGGTGGTGGTGGTGTGTGTATGTATGCACGTGTGTGCATGTATCAGAATTAAACTTGAGCAATATCAATTCTATTCCTCTGATGAAGTTCCAGGCAAGAGGAATCTGGGCAAGACGTTCCAAGGTGGTCAGTCTTGAGATTTGTTTGTTGTGAGAGACTGTTCTGGGCAATTATGAGAGATTCTACCTAAAAAGTCTTAGATGGGGGGAAATTAGGGTCTCTCTTTACAGTAATACTGTAACCATTTGTTGAATCCTCATCTGTCACAAGCATAACACTAAGCATTATATCTGCATGACCTCATTCAGTCCTTCCAGTAATCTTACCAGGTAGGTATTATCTCCATTTTACAGATGAGCAAACTGGAGCTCAGAGGGATAAGTGCTCTTGCTCAAGGTCCCATGGATGGTCCCACTCCAAAGCCTGTGCTCTGGTCCCAAGAAAGGTGAATTTCGATAACCAGACCCCTCCAGAGTAAATTGGTGTCCTTTCTGAAGTGTCATTGGAATCATGAGGCCTGAGAAATGATGCTTGAGCTAAGGAGTGATAAACCAGTGTTTCTGAAGAAGCAAAGCTGAGCCCAGAGGCACTTGTTCAGAAGAATTGTCAGCAATAGGTCCACAGCCCAACTCTGTTGCTTTGCCAAAACATAGTGAAAATCATGTGTAAAATCAGTGTAACTGTCCACCAGGGGCTGGTTCTCAGATAGTCTTGACTTTTATTCCAGCTGACTCTCCTAAAAAAAAAAAAAAAAAGGTAAGAACAACCCAGCTGGTTGGTTGGTTCTCACTGAAAATTCTAAGAGTTCCAGTTTCCATACCAAAATGGTGATGAGAGTTGGCTGTTGCCGCCCTGCTTTCCAGGGTGAGTTGCAGAAACTGTCAGGATAGGCGGGCCAGCCTCCTTCTGGCCTCTCAGAGCTGAATTGCACCCCTTCCCCCAGCTTCTGTCCTGTGGGAAGAGGCCCTGCAGTCTCACCAGGGAGGTTTATGGGTCAGTTAAGAGTTCAGGAAAAGCTAGTGTCAAGGGCCCTGTGGAACAACTCCCAGTGAGAGTATTATTAGTACTACCATGGGGATGCTTCTGGGGAATAGAGGCCTCAGGGGGAGGATTAGGAGTTACTTAACAGAGGCCTCATGACCATGACAGCTGGTGAAAGACACTCAGTACAAGGTTTGTGTAGCTGTTGTGTGTGTGAACGTGTCCCTGAGATGCTTATCACGCTGAGTTAAGTTGGATTTGCTTCTAAGGGAGGCCATGTATCCTGTCTCAAGAGCTCCCTCTAGCACTGGATGAATTTTGTAGTCCACAACATCAGGTTCACCCTGCCTGACAGCAGTGTTAAAGATTTTACCATGTCAAAGAAACAGCACAAGGAACTACCAGTGAAACTCCTTTCTCCTGCTGGAGGGAGGAAGTGGGTGTAAAGAGGAGTCAGGTGTGTTAGTTAGAAAGGGTTTTTACCCAGCAGACTCCTGGCATGGGCAAACCATGGTGTCTTTGTGTGTGTGTGTGTGTGTGTGTGTGTGTGTGTGTGTGTGTGTGTGTGTGTGTGTGTGTGTGTGTGTGTCTTATATTCCTGATCTATTTAATGGTGTTAGAACATCATAAAAAGCAGGCTTACTGGTATTTTCTGAGCTCTGATGGCACATGCAGTGGAGACAAACCTAGGGTAGTTCTTTTTAGAAATTGTTTTGTGTTTCTAGAAAAGAGCCCAAAGACTGCTTTGAGTCACTTGGAAGGAGAGATGGAACCATTATGTTTTTCCTTTAAAATATTTTTTATTTAGTTTTTAATTACCTAAGTGGTGCATATTCCAAATGATACAGAAATGTACACAGTTAGGATGGAAACTTTCCCATCAGGTCCCAATCCCACTCCCCAGAAATAATCACTGTCAATAGTTTGCTGTGTATCTTTCCACATCTGTTTTTATGCATGTATAAAAATGAAATTTTATTGACTCATTCAATAAATATTTATTGAGCACCTACTGTGTGCCAGATACTATTCTAGGTGCTGGGAATCCAATAATGAGACAAAAGAGCAAAAATCTCAGCCCTCATTGAGTTTACATTTCTGGAGGAGGGAGACATACCACAAACCAATAAAGAAGGAAATATATCCTGTAGCAAATGGTGGTAAGGGGGTGACGAACAGGTAAGCAGAGAAGTAGAATAGAAGATTCTATTTTGGCAAGGGGAGGGGTGAGGAGCAGTGTACTCCCCCAAAACATGGACTGTGTTCAGGGACAGTGGTCATTGGAAAGTGTCATTTGGGCAGAGATGTGAAGGATGGGAGGAACCAGCTATGGGGAGATCTGGGGGAAAGAGTCCCAGCCAAAGGCAACAGCAAGTACAAAACCCCTGAGGGCTGGAGAGAAGGCCAAGATGATGAGAGCTGAGGGAGGGAGGGCAGAGGAAGAAAGTAAGAGCAGTAGCAGAGGGCCAGATCATGTGGGGAGTGGAAATCCTGGTGAGGTCGCTGAATCTGAGTGAGAGAAAAGCCAATGAAGGGATTTGAGTGAAGAGGTAACAAGGTTCTGACTTAACGTTTCAAAAGGATAACTTTGGCTGCTGTATTGAAAATAGGCTGTAGGTTTGTTTATGTGTGAAAAAAACCAAAAAATATATCAATGCAGTTTTAATAGTGCTGTGTATTGTTTTTAACTACAGGGTAGATCATGGACATCTTTCCATGCTACCAGAGGAGCTACCATACTTCTTTTAAAGCTTCCTAATCTATATTTGTTTTAAGACACCAGTGTTTATTAGCCATACTCCTATTGGTGGACATTTAATCAAGTTATTCCTGATTTTTCTGTTACAAATAACGCTGCAGTGAATTTTCTTTTTGTGCACATGTCCAGTATTTCTGAAGGATAGACGTGCAGATGTCTAATTGCAGATCAAAGGACATGCATATTTAAAACTGAATAGATGCTGCTAAATTACCCTCCAAAAAACATACTAATATATACTCCCTCCAACATTGTATATGAGTGTTTTTTGCCCTGCCTCATGGCTAACATGGATTATATATTACTGATCTTTTTCTTTTTTAAATTTAATTTAATTTATTTTTGGTTGCGTTGGGTCTTCGTTGCTGTGCACGGGCTTTCTGTCAGTCGCAGCGAGCGGGGGTTGCTCTTCGTTGCAGTGTGCATGTTTCTCATTGCTGTGCCTTCTCTTGTGGTGGAGCACGGGCTCTAGGCGGGCGGGCTTCAGTAGTTGTGGCATGTGGGCTCAGTAGTTGTGGCTCGCGGGCTCTAGAGCACAGGCTCAGTAGTTGTGGTGCATGGGCCCAGTTGCTCTGCGGCATGTGGGATCTTCCCAAACCAGGGCTCAAACTCGTGTCCCCTGCATTGGCAGGCAGATTCTTAACCACTGCACCACCAGGGAAGCCCTACTGATCTTTTAAATTTTTGCAAATCTGATAAGTAAAAATAATAGTCATTTTAACTTGTTTTTCTTTGATTATTAGTAAGACTGAGCATGCCTTCATATGTCTGTGGCGATTTAGATTTCTTCTTCTGAGAATATCCTTATGCTTTGCCAATTTTTCCATTGAATTTTTTGGTTTTCCAATATGATTTTTAAAAAATAAAATTTAAAGTCCCAAGTTATATCAAAGAACATAGTCACTTCTGACCAAACATTTTCTTTCTTATAGTCATTTTTATACAGTAAAGTCTCATTAATTTGACATTTAAGGACTTTGGGGACAGCCTGCTCTGCAGGTGACCTTTGTACCATCTGTGATCAATTTTAGCAAGATGGCAAAAAAGAAAAATAGCTATTATATTCTCCAAGGAACAAATTCCTTAAGCTCACAGTAATTCATAAAGTCCTTCATATATAGAAGAAGAAAGAAAAGAAAAAATTAATGATGAAATGGATTTCTATTTTTCTTTCATAGCTGTTTATCCTTTCATAAAGGATACATTATTTAAGGAGTATACTTGCTAAAGTATAAATTTTTTTTTTTTTTTGCGGTACGCGGCCTCTCCTGCTGTGGAGCACAGGCTCCAGACGCACAGGCTCAGCGGCCATGGCTCACGGGCCCAGCCGCTCCGCGACATGTGGGATCCTCCTGGACCAGGGCACGAACCTGTGTCCCCTGCATCGGCAGGTGGACTCTCAACCACTGCGCCACCAGGGAAGCCCTAAAGTATAAATTTTTGTATTTGATTATTTTGAAAACTTGTTGAAATTTTAAAAAGACACAATCCAGGCAACTGGCAAACTGGGAAGTATCCTAGTGCCTGGGTTCTTGAGAGACTAGGAAAGTTTAATTCAACTTTTAATAGTAGTAGTGTTCCTCTGCAGTAGTTGAAAAAACTTAATTAAAACAGAATTTATTGAGATCCCACTCTGTGCCACTCTATGAACTTAGGTTGAAGCAGTGAGAACATAATGGGTGAGAAGCCTGCTTTTATGAAGTTCACATTCTAATGGAAGGAGATGGACAATAAAAAAGTAAAGAGAAAGATAATTTCAGAAATTATAATTGTTATTGAAGATAATAAAACAGAATGGGTCAGAGGGGAGGAGAGATTACTAGTCCCTACAGGGTGTTCAAGGGAGACCGTCAGAGCAGGTGACGTTTGAGCTAAGACCTAATTGAGAAGGAGGAGCTGGCCATGCAAAACTCTGATAGAGGCAGGGGGTGCTCTGATGGAGGGGATAGCAGCAAGTGCAAAGGGCCTGAGGCAGGAAGGAGCCAGGCATTTTCTTCTTAAGTTTTCAAAATTGAGAAATTATTTGGAACTGAACAGGCAGCAAATTTCTTTTCTGTTTTAAATCAAGGAAAATATAAAGTGTATATTAGCAATATAGACCAATATTAGACCAATATTTAGCACATGGACTTGGTAGGAAACGCTTTTAATTTAAAAAACATAATTTAATAAAATGTTGACATGTATTGAGCCCTTAATGTGTTCAGCCCTGTGCTAAGTACTTTACATGTCTCATCTCATTTAGTCTCATCACAAGTCATTCTGCATCATGCCCTTTTTACAGATAAGGAAACTAAGGCATAAGAAGGTAAGCAGTTTTCCCAATGTCACGCAGCAAGTCAGTGGCAGAGCCAGGATTCTCATTCAGATCTGACTCAAGAGCCTATGTTCCTAACCATCTCAAATTGAATGCTCTCACATCTCCCACATATAGCCTGTGCCCTGTGATTATCTTACTCATGCCGCACTCGTATGGAGTGCCCTGCATGGGCCAGCTCTGTGGTGGGTGCTGAGGAGGTCTGAATAAATATGACAGCATCCCTCAAGTCGTAACCCTCCCAGGGAAGAGTCAGAGAAGCCTTCCCCAAAGAGAGAAAGCCTAAGTGAGTTTTGAAGGGTGCACAGATGAAGCATAAATGGGGAGGAGCATTCAGGCAGAGGAACAGCCTTAGGTAGTGAGGTTGAGCAAGATGTACACAGGGCATTATTGGCATTTCAGTATTACTAACCCTGGAGTGGAAGGTAGGATGCAGTGAGCAGCTAGGCTAGTGGGCAAAACATGGCCAAGTCATGAGAGACCTTGAATATGTTGCTAAGGAGCCTTGACTTTATCTCTAGGTGACAGGTGTCATTAGAGGCTTTAATCAGGGAGCATAAGGTCATATTTACATTCTAGAAAGATCTAACTGAATTGGGGGTCAGGACTGGAGGCAGAAAAACCGATCTGGGAGCTTCTGAATGCTTTGCATAAGAGAGATTGAGAACATGAAGGCACTAGATGGAGTAGAATAGAAGCAGTGGATTAGAGAAATATTTAGGAGGAAACGTGAGCAGCATTTGATGATAAATTGGGTTGGGGACTGAGACGAGGAAAGAGTTGGGGTGAGCTCAGAGGTTTCTGACTTGGCCTCTGATCCTGCACTTGCTTCCCATATGTCCCTCATCTCACCCAGCCCTGTTTCATATGCAGGAGGCACTGAGAAAAAGCCTGTGGGTTGGTTGAATGGCTAGATGAATGTGATCACTGGGGAAGAAATAATCAGAAAAGATTTATAGGAAAAGCAGAAAAAAATGGGCTCTTGAGAGGGCATGAGAAAGAATGAAAACTCAGATACAGAAAAGGGGACTAAAGCCTGAGTTTGAGAACTGTAGGGAGGCAAGTCAAGGAGGTTTTTGAGCCAGGGAGTGAAGCAGTCAGAGAAGCACTTTAGGAAGGTGAATCTTTTTTTTTTTTTAATTAAAAAAAATTTTTTTTTGCTGCGTTGGGTCTTCATTGCTTTGTGCGGGCTTTCTCTAGCTGCGGCGAGAGGGGGCTCCTCTTTGTTGCGGTGCGCGGGCTTCTCATTGCAGTGGCTTCTCTTGTTGCGGAGCACGGCCTCTAGGCGCATGGGCTTCAGTAGTTGTGGCAGGCAGGCTCTAGAGCGCAGGCTCAGTAGTTGTGGCGCACAGGCTTAGTTGCTCCACGGCATGTGGGATCCTCCCTGGCCAGGGCTTGAACCCATGTCCCCTGCATTGGCAGGCAGATTCGTAACCACTGCGCCACCAGAAGCCCCTAGGAAGGTGAATCTGATGGCAGCATGTAATAACAGAGCTGAGGCCGAGAGGAACACAGGCAAGAGAAATCATTGGAAGGTTATTGGAGTAATCTAGATACGAGATGGTGAGGAGCAAAGGACACTAGTGCCATGGGGATGAAGCATAGGGGATGGACAAAAGGGACACAACTGTAGGATGCTGCAGCAGGGAGGAGAGACGTCTGGGATAACTGTGGTTTGGAGCGTTGGTGACTGGGAATATAGAGGTGCTGTTTAGAAAGAGAGTAAAGCCAGAGGGGTAGGAAGGCTTGGGAAGGGAAGAGAGAAGCATTCCCCTTGGGAAAGTTGAATTTGAGTTGCAACAAGACTCCTAGGCAGAAATGTCCATGGGCAGGTGGGAGTCTAGGAAAACGACTGCACCTCTCCATGTGCGGACTGACCCTTCTATCCTGCGTCTGTCCATACATGCTCTGACTCGCCTGCTGCTGAAATGGATGAACAGCCCACGCTCCTTCCTAAGGGTAACTCCTGCACTGGGGCTCTGGAGCCCATTCCCTCTCATCATCTCAAAAACGATACTCCTGCTGTTGTCCCCACCGACCCCCATCTCAGAATTCTCCTTCTCTACTGGATCATTTCAAACAGCACGCAAACCTACCTCCCGTCTTAAAACCCACACAAATCCTCCTTTGACTTCCTGCTTCTCTCCAGATCCTGCCTTCTTTCTTTGACCCCCTTGTAAAGCAAAACTCCTTGAAGGACTTGTCCAAATTTGCTGTCTTTACTACCTCACCGACCATTTTCTCCTCCACTCTAGCCAATCTGGTTTTCATTCCCAACCTCTCCACTGAAACTGCTTTTCCCAAGATTTCTAGCAACTTCCACATTACCAAATCCAGTTTCCAGCTGTCCCTCAGACTCTGCTGATCACTCCTGCCTCCTGGAAACTCTTGTCATGGGTTTCACACACCACACACCTCCGGTTCTTCTTCTGCTTCACCAGCTGCTCCCTTTTCATTTTCCATACTGGTTCTCCCCTAATTTCTTATCTCTAAACATCAGGGATCTCAGGGCTCAGTCCTCCATGCCCCTCGCCTATCTTCACACTCTCCTCGGTGACCTCATCCAGCGCCATAGCTTTAAATACCACCACATGCTAGTGACTCCCAAACTGCCCTCTCCAGCTCTAACCTCTGTCTGAATCATGGACTTCTCTGTTCTAGAGGTGCTGAACATTTTTGATCACACATATACACACACACAGTGAAATACTTTTGAATTTGTGAATGTTTACTTATTTTAAAATTATATACTCTTACTATTGGCTAATATATTGTGTACAACATAACAAGTAGAAGAATGAGATACAGTTTACATAAACAAAATTTCAAATAGCTGGCTAGTCTCTGAGGGACCGTATTGACAACTTGGTAAGGTTCATTGTGAACAGTAGTGGTTGTAAATCATTTTTCAAATAGTCTTTTTGTTCATTACTAGTGTTTTGGCTTAACTCTTGTCAGATCTGATTAAATTGTCACTGTTTCTATCCCGTGATGTGGTTTGACAAGAGCTAGTACCAGGAGAACAAGCTGTGTCAGCCCTGCACTTCCCTGTGGTTCACCTGCACTTGCATCACTGGTTCTGCATCATGGGCCCAGGATTTCTACAGGAATTGTTTAAAGCTGCTTTCTACTTTGTGATGGTTCAGTTGGTTGAAACTAGATCATTTTAATCAGGAAATCTATTCAATGAGGCACAACTGAAATTCTTCTCGAGACACTGAAAAGAAGTGAGTCAGTCAGTACCTCCCCACCCACAGGTCTCTTTCTCGGGGACCTTGTGTCTTCACACGTGTCTCTGACTTGTGGAGATGTGGACTGACTAAGGGACTAATTTTTTTTTGGGCTGCATCGGGTCTTAGTTGAGGCACACGGGATCTTTTGTTGCTGTGCGCAGGCTCTTCATTGCGGCGCGTGGGTTTCTCTCTGGTGTGGCGTGTGGGCTCAGTAGCACCGCAGCATGTGGAATCTTAGTTCCCCCACCAGGGATTGAACCCTCATCCCCTGCATTGGAAAGCGGATTCTCAACCACTGGACCACCAGAGTAGTCCCTAATCTTTTTTTCTTTTAAACAGAAGAACTTTAAAAAAAATGATTTTTCTTTCAGTTTTATTGAGATATAATGGACAGACAGTACTGTATAAGTTTAAGATGTACAACATAATGATTTGACTTACATGTATCATGAGATGATGACCACAGTAAGTTCAGTGAACCTCCATCATCTCGTATAGATACAACATTGAAGAAATAGAAAAAAAATGTTTCTCCTTGTGATGAGAACTCTTAGGATTTACTCTTTTAACAATTTTCATATGTAACATACAGCAGTGTCAATTATATTTATCATGTTATACATTGCATCCCTAGTACTTATTTATCTTATACCTGGACGTTTGTATTTTTTGACCGCCTTTATCCAATCTCCCTTTCTCCCACCCCCAAGCCCTGTGCAGCTCTGGTAACCACAAATCTGATCTCTTTTTCTGTGAGTTTGTTTGTTTGTTTGTTTTTGAAATATAATTGATATACAACACTACATTAGTTCCTGGTATGTGACACAGTGATTTGATATTTCTGTACATTTCAAAATGATCACCATGGTAAATCTGGTTTAATTGCTAAACCAGTGAACCTTTCTTTACGTCTTATTTTTTAGATAAAAATTAATACACATAGATGTGAAAATGCTTTGCTCACACTCTGGATCATTTTGTAAATGTAAATGATACCCCTGAGGTGTAGCATTCTACCTTGGAGACCACAGGTATAACTGTCCATAGCCTTCTCAACACCAACACTTGCGTGGCCAAAAAATATCTTAAACTTGACATGTCTAAACAAAACATTTTATTCTCCTCTCTCCCTCCAAAATAAAACCCACTTCTCCCTCATCTCCTTCATCCCTCATCTCCGTAACTGGCATCCCTGTTTGCCCAGTTGCTCAAGTTGAAAGCCTCAGTCTTTTTGGCCTCTCTTGCTCTGTCATGCTCCTTACTGAATCCATTAGCAAATCCTGTCAGATCTGCCTTTACATTATATCCTGAGCCTAACTAGTTTTCTCTTCCTCTGTTATTACCACTCTGTTCCAAACCACCACCATCTCCTGCCAGTCTATTGCTATGGGCTCTGAATTGTTCTCCTTAGCCTTGCCTGTCTTCAGGCTGTTCTCCACACGGTAGCTAGAAGATCTTCTAGAAACATAAGTCAGATCATTTCACTGCCCCATTTGAAACCTCCAACACACTTTGAGTAAGGTCTAATTTCCTTACCATGACCTTCAAGAACCTCCGTAAGCTGGCCCTTGCTTGCTTTTAGAGTCCATATCCTATCACCCAGTCCCTTTCACTATGTTCCTGCTACATTGGCTCTTTTGCTGTTAGGCAATACCATCACAAGGCTGTTTCTCTCATTTCACTCTGCCGTCTGCTCAGAGAGGCCTTTCCTGGCTACTCTTCGAAAATAGCATTCATGCAAACTCCATCCCCACCACTCTTTGCCTTACCCTCTCTGCCCGTTTTACTTTTCTTCATTGCACTTACCTCTAGTTAGCATTCTACTATGTATTTATTTGTTTGCTCATTTATCGTTCATATTCTCCACTAGAATGAGAACCCCGTTAGGGCAGGGCCCTGTCTGTCTCCTCTGCTGTATCTCCAGCCCCCAGAACAGTACTCTGCACATAATCAGTGCTAAGTATTTAACTGAATAAATGAGTAGATGAATCTTCACAGGAACAACAGATGAAATCCCAAGGATAGTTGCCGCCAACACTAAGAGAAAAGAGGGCCAAGGGCAAATCTTTGGGGAAATATTTAAATTGAGGGCAAAAGAGGCACTCTAGAGGAAGTGAAATCTCAGTCCCATTAACTAGGCATGAAGAAAACAGCACGCACTGGGGAAACTCAGCAAGGAAGGCGTCAAGTCCGGCTCATCTCTCTGCCTCAACTCTAAGAATGTTTTCAAATAGCAAACTGAGCACACACCAAAAACCTGGACAGACATGACAAATCAACCTCTCAGCCCAAGGGAGTGCTCTCTCCTGTTATCCTGAAACACTCATTTAAAAGGAGTTCAAACCAGGATCCTGAGGCCACAGCACTGCCTCGAGCGCCATTGCCTCTGAGCCGTGACAAAGCAGCAGCTCCAGGAGACCCTGGGAATCCACGTGGGCTGCCTGTGGCTCTCCTTCAGAAGGCAAGGCGTGATTCTTAAGAAAACAGTCAGATGCTGGAGAGTGACCCCTTTTATTAGGTTCACCATCTTAGCCACAGAGAAACCATAGTGTTTGTCCATAGCCTGAAATACTCAAAGGCCGTGGTATTGAAAAGAGGGCCAGCCTTCAGGTCTCTTTGTCACCATTAATCCTGGTCCCCACTGGTCTCTCCCTTTTGCATCAGAAAGGCTTTCTTTTTTTGAAGGGGAGAGAAAACAGCTGTGCGGGATTTGAGAATGGGATTTTAATGGTCACTGAAGACACACAAAAGCTTTGCTGTGATCGCAAAGTGTTCTGGGGGCAATTGACTCCTTTGTCTGGGGCAGCAAAACAAGCTGGCTGCTCAAGGAGAAAAGAGAAGCAACTGGAACTGGCATTGAGGTCTCTTTAGGTCAGATCTTTAGCAGATTTGCAAAGAGCTGTTTTCAGGAGTCTCTTCATGACATTTCAGAATAGCTTTTTAGTGTTTAGCCCATTTTTACCTTGTGAAAGGAACAAATTAATCTGGAAGGTGCTTGCCATGGATTATTTCTGTACGTCTTTCTTTCTGGAAGGAAGATGGAAACTGTGAGTGACAAGATGAGCTTGTTTATGTGGAGCAGGCCTTTCACTGTGAGAAAAAAGAACTGGTGCCCTCTTTTCTGCAGGGCAGCCCAAGGGGCATTTCTCAGTCCTTTGCTCACTTGAGAAATTGCAACAGATGTGGGATATCTTGAGGCTTCACAAAACGTAACCTTGAAAAGGCTTTGCGGGGTTTCAATAGTTCTAAGAAGGAGTGGACAACCAGAGCAGCGGGAGTCCGTCCAGTTACTCTTCGCAGAGAGAACCAGGTCCATTCTTGTCCACCTATATGAAGGGGATCGTTTTCTGCCAGAGGAACAGTGATAAAACAGACCAGACTGATCCGACTCTAAGTTATGATTCATGGGGCTGTTGGAATCTTTGCCATCGTATGGGCACTGTCCCTTTAGGTGAATGAGTGTTATGAAAACAGCTGTTCCCAAGATGGACATGGCTTGGGAGAGGAGCTCCTAACAGCCTTGGTTTTATTTTCTTGCTGCCAGTCTTCATGACAGCTGGCTTGTTAGAGCCATGAAGGGGTTAGGCTCTCATTTACTGGCCTGCTATAGGCGCTGGGATAGTCAGGTGGAACACAGGATAAAAAGCCATGAATTCCTACTACATAATTCAGCCCAGCTTTTCATAGGAGGTGAGCTGAAACCAGAGTAATTATGGAAACCATTATCCTGTAGGGCTGCATTTAGAGACTAAGTCTGGAATTATAGGCTCTGTCTGCCAGAGCTCTGTGCATCATACCCACGATAATGTCGTTTGCCAAGAGTTTGGTTCACTTTTAATTTTTTAAAAAATGTCATTAAATGAATTAAAAATGATATGTGAATATTGTAAAAGAAAATCCAAACAATATAAAAAAATATTAAGATTTAGATTTTAGAGTAGACTTTGACTGATATCATTTAATTGTAAAAATAATATTTGAAATGTGGCATGTTTCATCTTACTATGATTTTTTTAAAAAGCCTCAGTTTTCTTTAAATTATGGGGTAAATAATGAAAAGACATTTTTATTACTGGTAATAGAGAACTTTGCCATGTTTAACCCTAAAAGTACATATGCAAATTGCATTTGTAGGGTAGGATGAAAACCAGTATTCCCCCTTACACACATTCAAGAGCTATAATAGCTAATTTTATCATGTGATATTTTGTTTTCTATTTCTTAGCAGCTTAGGTATAAAAGAAAATGTGTTTTATTCCAGTCAGACTCCCTTAATGCCCCATAGAGAATCCTTGGCAAAGTCTGGAATTGTGATTCAGTCGGCACTTTTATTCAATGACCTTTTTCCTCTTTAAACTCAAAGCTCTTGATCTCATTGTAGGTGTATTTCACAGATTAGCTGTGGGACCTTGGCCAAATTATTTAATGTCCCTAAGTCTCTGTTTCTGTGAAATGGAGCTAATCATAGCGCCCAGCTCCTTTGGGTGTTTCCAGAACTAAATGAGATAAAGTGTGTAAAGCTCGTGGCACAGTATCTAGTAGATGGTACGTACTCAACAAACGTCAGCCATCAGAAAGCCTGCTTTGGTGGTTATGATGATGTTCTTTAAATATTATACTAGGGAACCCACTTCAGTATATTTATATTCATATCCTAAAATAAGATATGAGCCCATGTTTAACTAAGAACACCAAAATATAATCAAAAGCATAGTTTATTAATTTCCTTGTAGTTTATTCTTTCAGGAGACATTTACTAGGCTTTGCTCTTTGTCATGTATCAATTTTATTACAAATATGAAGCATGCTGTTTTGCAGAGGTCATCTGTAAGACCCTTGAGATCACCCTCCCCACAGCCAACAGAGAGTGGGCTTTTTAAAACACAGCTTCTGGTCGTATTCTTCTCCTTTCAATGGTTCCTTTACCTGCAGGATAAAATCCAAAGGCCTGGCATTCAAGGACTTTTTCAGTCTATCCCCAACCTTCCTTTTTTCCCTTTCCTCCCATGTCAGGCGTGAATCTTTACAACCTGCCGCTCGTCCTATCTGGGGAGCTCCTACTCATCCTTCAAGGCCTGACACAAATGTGGCCTCCTCTAGGAAGCCTTCCAGGATGCCACAAGCCAGAATTAATAGCCCCCTCCTCTCTATTCTTCTAGCACCAGTCCTGTGTTCAGTGAATGATTTTCACTTTTATACTCCTCCTGTGAAGTAGGGAATGTCATCAGTGCTTGTGTTCAAAAATAATTAGGACCACTGTGATCCCTGCCCCCGAGGAGCTCATGGTCTAGGGAGAGAGGACCTGTAAATGCCTCTAACAGTGGGTGACAGAGACCATGGCAGAGAGGTGTACACAGGGAACCCAGAGGTGGCACACCTTCTGTATTCAGGGGGTTTGTATGGGGGAGTGTGGGGTCAGTGCCATCTGTTTACCTCCATCTCTAGCACTCACGTCATCCTTCCTTGGCCTCTGTGCCCTCACTGACAAGATCATTTCCCCCTTTGGCTAGTCAGTTGCAGGGCTGGAACATACTACGATGGAGTACAAGAACGCTGCATTTTATGTCCAAATGGAACCTTCCAAAATGAGGAAGGGCAAATCACATGCGAACCATGCCCAAGACCAGAAAATCCTGGGGCCCTGGAGACTCCAGAAGCTTGGAATGCATCTGAATGTGGAGGTGAGAATGCCCTCTGTCCCTTCTTACTCTTCCAATCTCCTGTATTGTTTAGCAGAAGGCATAAGTGCATTTCAGTGCAGACAATGCGTACTGCGCCATGGAATTCCTACCATCAGGGACCGTATTGGGCTCATCATTGGCTCTCCAGTACCTAGCTCAATGCCTGACACATGCTGAACAAATGAATGAAGATCTGATAGAATACACTGACAGGAAAAAAATGTGTAAATGTTGCAATTGCATGTTTAATCACTGTAAATAAATATCCCCTGAGACCTGAGTGATCTCCCAGTGTGTAGGGACTACCTGAAAGTGTCCAAAAATGGAGGAAGTAGCGCTGATTCTTTTTCTAGCTTTGGTCTCAAAGTCAGAGCTTATTAATTTTTTTAAAAAAAGTATCCATCTGGTTATTTTGTTAAAACTCTGTGAAGAGTTTGTGCGTGTGTGTTGCATTTTTAGTTTTTATTTGTTTTCTAATTGAAGTATAGTTGATTTATAATGTTGTGTTAATTATTGCTGTACAGCTCAGTTATACATGTATATACATTCTTTTTTAAAATATTCTTTTCCGTTATGGTTTATCACAGGATATTGAATATAGTTCCCTGTGCTGTACAATAGGACCTTGTTGTTTATCCATTCCATATATACTAGCCTACATCTGCTAACCCTGCACTCCTGCTCCACCCCTCCCCCGACCCCCTTCCCCCTTGGCAACCACCAGTCTGTTCTCTATGTCCGTGATTCTTCTGAAGAGTTTTTAATTGTCTCTTATAAAATGTTAACCCTGGAGCCATGCTTACTTAGGTTCTGTGGGCTTCTTTCCTGTTTACTTTGCTAGTAAATGTCTTTATTAAACAGGAGAAGGGCCAGCTGTACTGACACTCTGTGGGCTCAAAGGGAAGGTGTGATTTGATGTGGCGATTTGTAGGTGATGTCCACGGCAGAGTGCGCCGGAGCTCTGGCAGCCCTGCCTCTCCTTCTAGTGATTCCCAGAGCCAGATTTAGTTCCCACCTAAATGACTTCAAACTCAAGTGCAGGACCTTTTCTGGTTTAAAAATCAGATCCTCAGACTGACGGTGTGACTCCTAGCATACTTTGGCCTGTTATGAAATCCTGGGACTAACGGCAAGGTTGATAAGGAGGTACTTCAGGGCATCTGTTCACACTTGTGTGTGACCTTAATAAGATATATTTATAGTACATCAGAATATTAGTAATAATAATAATAATTGCTAACGCTTATTGTATACTTGCCTATACCAGGCATCATGCAGGCATTCATGAATAATTCCATGAGTTGTTCATATGGTTATTATATCACTACAAAAACTTTATGAGGTTAAAGAGACTCATTCAAGGTCACACAGCCAAAGAGTGGAGGATTTGGAATCAGCAGCCAGGTCTGACAGACGCCAGACTCCTCCCTCAGGTGTGTTTGTTAAACGCCATTATATCTGTACCTTATGGGTAGAAAGAAAACCATGAAAATTAATAGAGGAGAGATGATTAGGAATATAAGAGACGGCAGATTTTTATAGCATCTTGCCGATGCCAGGCCAGTTCCTAAGGGATGTGTGCTTTTAGCAATCCTTTTGTTTATGGCTGTGATACTTGTCATAAACTTAAAAAATATAATAAAGTACGGTGTTTAAAGTAAATAAACGCCTCTGGGTCCCTCTGTCAATGTGGATTGGATTGGTTGCATTTAGTACACTAATTGAGGGAGGCCAGGACACACCTTAGCATAAGGAGATGTAACTTAGTAAATATAATTGGTAAAAAGGGGAGACTCTTCTGTGACCAGAAGAGTCTTTATATCACTAGGATGTAATCAGCTGGGTGAGGGTGTACTTCTGGGTCGAATTAGCACATGGACTGCAGGCAGAGAACCCTCTCTCTAGGGGCTCCTGCACTGCAGCAGCTGCCTGGGCCCTGGGTAGTCCTAAGCCTGCAGCCTAGCCATGCCTGCTCCGTAATCCAGAAGGGTCCACACTTGTCTCCATCTTTGCGCTGTGCTGTGTAGCCCTGTGTGTAAACATCAGCACCCACATGCTACCTCGTCAGTGTCCGCAGCAGGGCTGGACAAAGTTTCTCTCGCTGAGGTGGGAGCTGAGGTCCGCATGGGGTGACAGGCCTGACCACATCTCTCTGATCTCATCTGCAGAGAGATGGGAAAGGCTCTGCCCAGGGGCCTTGCTCACCTAAGGTCATTGATCCCCCCAGGTCTGTGCCAACCTGGTGAATATTCCGCGGATGGCTTTGCACCCTGCCAGCTCTGTGCCCTGGGCACATTCCAGCCTGAAGCTGGCCGTACTTCCTGCTTTCCCTGTGGAGGAGGCCTCCTCACCAAACACCTGGGAGCCACTTCCTTCCAGGACTGTGAAACCAGAGGTGAGGACTTGGCAGCTTGCCTCTTCCCGGAATTGAATTTCCCCTTTTGAGAACCGTGGTAAAGCCCCAGTCAAGCTCGGCCGAGGTGCCCTGTGTGGGCCCCAGTGGCAGGGAGGACAGGTCCCCACGGCCATTCGTCCCTGCTGGATGTGCAGGGAGCACAGGAACTCCCTAGATATGGTCCTCCCCTTCGAACGGGGCTGACGGCAAGACAGCCGGGGAGATGGGCAGGTTTAGTCCACAGACTCCCTCTGCTCCTTGCTTCCAGGCCTCCTCTAGCTCCTCACCCTTCCCTAGAGTTCCCCACTCCAGAACAGGCCCTACGCCTTCTCCAGAGCCTCACCCCGCTGCCTTCTGCAGGAGCCCAGCCCCAAGCCCAGGGTCAGCTCTGCGCCCCTCCAGGCTCCCAGGCCCGCTGTGCATGAAGACAGAGCTGTGAGCATTCACGCCCGACGACATCACGGACAATGAACTCAGAAGATACACCCATACCTCGTTCCCTTTGTGTTTTTCTCAGTGTCATGAGTCACAAGTCGCACCCAAGCTGGCTATTTAGGGAATTAAATGTTGATTAGCCCCAGAGTAGTAGGAAAGCAGTACTTATTTGGGCATAGACATTTCTGTCCCAAACTGCAAAAGCTTTCGTGTTACATCTGATGAAAATAAGTCTTTTTTTTTCTTTTTGTTCTCTCCACCTTCCCCCACCCCTACAGTTCAATGTTCACCTGGACATTTCTACAACACCACCACTCACCGATGTATTCGCTGCCCAGCAGGAACATACCAGCCAGAATTTGGAAAGAATAATTGTGTTTCCTGCCCAGGAAATACCACGACTGACTTTGATGGCTCCACAAACATAACCCAGTGTAAAAGTAGGTCTCTCTCTAAGGCTTTTCACAGTCCTTGATTAAGAGGGCAAGCACCTGGGTCCACCTAGGGGGTGCGGGTTGGCAGGGGTCCCTGGTTCATTCAGGACCGCGGAGCCGTTGTTAGCCCTCCTCAGGGCTCTGCAGCTCAGTGCTGGACCTGCAGGCACTCACCTGTATTGGTGCAGGCTACTTCTCCAGGCACATTCACAGGCTGTACTTGCTGTAATTTACTCCCAAGGGTAAAATGTCAGTTCAGCCCTGTTCAACAAGCACTGTTTGAGGACCTGTTATGTGCCAGGCAATGCAAGCAGAATCAGTACCTGGCC
Organism: Delphinus delphis; assembly: GCF_949987515.2. Taxonomy (NCBI): domain Eukaryota; kingdom Metazoa; phylum Chordata; class Mammalia; order Artiodactyla; family Delphinidae; genus Delphinus; species Delphinus delphis. The sequence goes on along the minus strand of NC_082690.1, from coordinate 64,438,421 downwards.
CTGCAGCAGCACAGGCTGCGGGACTGCAGAGGAAAGAGCTACTCGCTCTGTCTGGAGAGACGAGGAAAGGTTTTGATGGGGAGAGTTGGGGGAGAGTGGGAGAAAGAACTTCACGCCCAAGAGAGCAGCTGGGAGGAAGCACAGACTCAGAAAGGTGAAAGGCTTTATGGGAAGAGACCCCTGGACCTGATCATGGAATGTGCTGCAGGGAGTCTGAAGCAGACCAAGAAAGGAAGCCTTGTTGACTGAAAAAAAAAAAAAGCACAACCTAAAAGTTGAGAGTTATGTTTTATTCGGCTCACAAAACTGAGAACTTAAGCCCGGGACACAGCCTCTCTGATAGCTCTGAGGGACTGCTCCAAAGAGGAAGGGGAGGAACCAGGATATATATGAGTTTTTGCAACAAAGACCAGGTAGTCGGAACATCAAGATTACTGTTAATTAAACAAGACCCAATATCTCAAGGTAAGGAAGTTAGCGCTTTTCTGTGTAAGGGAAGATACAAGAGTCTGGGCTCACTGAAATCGTTCCTTTGACCTGCACCTCAGCTATCTGGGGCCAGCATCCTGTGCTTTCTCATCCTGAGTCTCCTCAGGGTGCATCATTTGGGGTGGCTGCGGTGTGATGGCTTGATGGTCGCAACATCCTTTGTTTACTGACATGGCAGGCAACGTTTTTTCTTTTTTTAAATTTTACTTATTTTTATTTATTTATTATTTTTGGCTGTGTTACGTCTTCGTTGCTGTGCGCGGGCTTTCTCTAGTTGAGGTGAGTGGGGGCTACTCTTCGTTGCAGTGTGTGGGCTTCTCATTGTGGTGGCTTCTCTTGTTGCGGAGCACGGGCTCTAGAGCACGGGGGCTTCAGTAGATGCAGTGCATGGGCTCAGTAGTTGTGGCTTGTGGGCTCTAGAGCGCAGGCTCAGTAGTTGTGGCGCACGGGCTTAGTTGCTCTGCGGCATGTGGGATCTTCCTGGACCAGGGCTCGAACCTGTGTCCCCTGCATTGGCAGGTGGATTCTTAACCACTGCGCCACCAGGGAAGCCCAGCGTTTTTTCATTGACAGTCTTGACTGCCAGACTAGGGAGCTTAGTTTGTATTCTGTAGGAATGGGGAGGTAAATCATTCAAGGACTTGCTATTTGGACTTGGTTTGTTTGCTTCTTTGTTTTTAACTATTGTGTAAAATTCTCTAGTAAAGGCCAGCTGACAACCTCAGCTGGTTCAGCAATGTAGTGGAGCAAGAGGCCTCCCCAAACTGGAAGAGTAGGGGATTGAAGGGGGCAGTGAATCACTTGAATTTATGACTGGAAGCTTATCTGGTTTTCTCTCTATCCCAACGAAGCCCTTTTAACAACATCCTCACAAGTAGCTGTCTAGTCTCTTTTTTGTTAAATTAAAAAAATTTTTTAACATCTTTATTGGAGTATAATTGCCTTGCAATGGTGTGTTAGTGTCTGCTTTATAACAAAGTGAGTCAGCTATACATATACATATATCCCCATATCTCCTCCCTCTTGTGCCTCCCTCCCACCTTCCCTATCCCACCCCTCTAGGTGGTCACAAAGCACCGAGCTCATCTCCCTGTGTTATGAGGCTGCTTCCCACCAGCTATCTATTTTACATTTGGTAGTATATATAAGTCCATGTGACGCTCTCACTTCGTCCCAGCTTACCCTTCCCCCTCCCCGTGCCTTAACAAGAAGCTTACTGCTGCTCATAATATCCTAGTCTGTTGGTAGATTACACTTGGGAAGTTCACAGTGTAAGAAGATTCTTTTCCCCGTCAAGATGAAATGTTTCCTTGCCTTCCCACCCCTGGTCCTTGGAGCTGCATGGCACAGTTCCTCAGGTAGCCGGTCAGGCTCGGAGGCAGTTTTCTTGACTCCATGACTCTCTCCTCTCCCTCTTCTCTTCCAGGAACAAAAGGCTCTTTTTTTGTTTTTTTGTGTGTTTTTTTCCTACTGGGAATAATAAATCCCAGTTACAACTAGAGAGGCCAAAGGTAATCCTTCAACATCTTCTCTTGAACAGGTTCACCTGACAGTTTTCAACATTAAGCTCCTTTAGGGCAAGAATATTTGTTGGATGAATGGAGATTCAGTGAGTGAAGTGTGGCTGAGGTGGTGTGTGTGTGTGTGTGTGTGTATGCACAAGTGTGTATGCTCCTTGCCTTTGGTGCCAGAGGTGAGTATCCAGCATGCCCTATACTGACTGATAGCTGAATGGCATTCTCTTCCCCACTTAAAAATAAAACATGGTCTTGACCAGAGAGAAAAGTGAAAGAGTATGGCTGTCATGTCTTCATCAAAGATCTCTAGGAAAGGGTCAAATATCCTTTGCTGAGCAGTAAGCTCTATTCTCCCTATTTTGACAGACCTACAAGTTCTGTGCCATGCATTCTCCTGGCACTTGGACTTTGTAAACAAAACAGTAAAAACTAAAGTTATCCTTTTGTTTCACAAACACCTGTCCCTGACCTTGAATGCCTTCAAGTTAATGAGAAAATGATGCCCTGGGAACCCAGAGGGGTGGGCTCTGTGTGGGAAGTTAATGTAGTCGGGCTCCCAGTGGGGGCTGTGGGCACTACAGGGCAGACTCATTCCTGCGATGATGTCATTTCCGGGGGCAATAGGGTTCTCCTCAGCCAAGCGGGGGCTGGCCATGACATCATTGTTATTATTATTTTTTGACCATGACATTATGACAGCTGTGCTGTGCCTTGGTAACTCATGGCATTTCCTCTTCCAGACAGAAGATGTGGAGGGGAGCTAGGTGATTTCACTGGATACATCGAATCCCCAAACTACCCAGGCAATTACCCTGCCAACACAGAATGTACCTGGACCATCAACCCACCCCCCAAGCGCCGCATCTTGATTGTGGTCCCTGAGATCTTCCTGCCCATAGAGGATGACTGTGGAGACTACCTGGTGATGCGGAAAACTGGTGCGTCTCACCTGTCTGCTCCTCTCCCCTTCTGAGGCCAGCTGGAAAGCCTGATGGCACGCTGCCTGGCTTTATTATTTAAAACATTTTTTATGGAAGTATAGTTCATTTACAATATCATGTAAGTTTCAGGTGTACAGCACAGCGATTCAGTCATATATATGTGTGTGTGTATATATATATGTATATATATTCTTTTTCAGATTTTTTTCTCTTATAGGTTATTACATAGTATTGAGTATAGTTCCCTGTGCTAAACAGTAGGTCCTTGTTGGTTATGCCTGGCTTTAAAGGGGAGAAGCAGGCCTAGAATGCCACCTCGTATTAGAACAGAGATGGGACATGAGTTTCTAGAGTTTGCCAAGAAAACAAAATTTAGACAAAAACCACAGGTTGAGGCCTCCTGTTGAAGCCTAGAGGAAGCGATCCTGAAGGTCAGTGTTCCCTCTGTGCTCATTGGGAACCCTCTTCCACAAGGACACAGAGTGTCAGTGAAGCTCATGCAGGGCTAGCTTCAGGACCCCAGACACTTGCCTCACCCTGGGAAGCAACTCATGGCTTAGGGACTGACCAAGACAAAGGGCGTGGTCCAGCCAGGAGGGACCCGCCTCCCATCCTGATGCATGACCCAGTGTCCATAAAAGGATACTGTCACCAACGCAGCTTAGAGGCAGTGTCATGAGGGGGCTCTGCCTGGATCTGAATGCCAGCTCCACCTCTTACTAGTTCTATGATCTTGGGAATACGTTCGGGAACTTTCTGTGCCTCAGAGTGCTCATCTGTTAAAATGGGGATAATAATAGTTGCTACCTCATAGGGTTATCATGAGGAATAAATGCATTTTTATTTGTAAAGCACTTAGAATAATAATGACGCATACTACTTAAGTATTCGCCATTCTTATCAGTGGTTACAATGTCTGGAGTCAGGTGTGGGTTTGAATCCTGATCTTTCCACATACTGGCTGTGTGACCCTGGGCAAGTAATTAATTTCTCCGTAAATGAGATAACCACTGCACCAACTTCCTCTGGTTTTGGGGGGTGGGGGCTAAGTGAGATAAAAGTCTATAAAGTGCAGAGCACACTGCCTGGTCTAAGGAACCATGCAGTGAATGGCGGAGATTATTACCAGGTTGCAGCAGGTTGGCCCTGCAATGTGAGAGCCCTGACCTCAGCTCCTACAGTGAGTGCTGCAGCCTGGGCTGCTGCCGTTTGCCAGCCATGGGCCTTGCAGTTAGCCTTCCCTGGGGCCCACAGTCACGACTGTGGCCCTTACGAGGACTCAGCTGGTCCTGAAGAGCCCTTGTACATAACTTGTTTTGTGGTGTGAGTATTTGAAAAGATGAGTGTTCATTATCTGCAGGCTCAGTGATGAGTCTTGACCCCCGTCCCCTCCAACTTCCCTTGGCAGCTTCGTCCAATTCTGTGACAACGTATGAAACCTGCCAGACCTACGAACGCCCCATCGCCTTCACCTCTAGATCCAAGAAGCTGTGGATTCAGTTTAAGTCCAATGAAGGGAACAGCGCCAGAGGGTTCCAGGTCCCGTATGTGACGTACGATGGTAAGCACTGTGAAGCCCAGGCTGCAGCACGTGTAAGAGGGTTCTCTGCTCTGAACAGAATCAACTCCTGGGCCAGCTGGTAGACTGCTGACAAGCACGCATGCTCAGAAAGGCAGGCAGGATACGGAGAAAGGACATCGCTGACTCACAGGTGCCAAGGTTTAAACAGGCATTTGGGGATACTGACTACAAGGATGAACAGATGTTTTAGAAAGTAAATGAACGTGAGCATAGTTTTGTGGGTCAGAACATGGGCGATGGCGTCAGCCAGGTTGGGTTTAATCTCTTCTGCAACTTTGTGGATGTTACTTACCATCTCTAGCTTCATTTTCTCAGTGTGTAAATAAGGATAGTCGTTAGACTTAATGTGAGAGTTCAATAGGATGATCCATAAGGGACTTGGTGCAGTGTGTGGCACATAGTAAATACTCATTAAGTATTAACTTACTGCAATTGCAGCTTTTTTTATATAGAATCCCAGGGAATGAGGAAAAAGACCTGAGTTCTGGTCTTGTCTCTGCCACTAACTTGCTGTGTAACTTTGGGCAAGTTAGATGACTTCCCTGGTTTCATTTTCTTCTCGTTAAACGAAGGGGTGGCCTGTGTGAGCCCTGGGGCCCTAGCAAGCTCTGAGACTTCGGTGACAAACATTGACTAGGAACACAAAATGAACTGGACCTTGTCCTGGAAGACCTCATAACCTAGCAGGGAAGAGTTATCTGTTCATCGTGAACTTATTCATTCATCCATGCCACAAATATTTAATGAGCATCTAGTATGCCAGGTATTGGGTGAGGTGCTGGAGACAACATGGTTAGTGACAGAGATACAAAAAAGAATATGGTGTCATAGATGCTACAACGGGGCATGTACAAGGCTCTGTGTGAGACAGAAAAAGGGGCAGCCATTCATTTTGCATGGGTTTTTGGAAAGAATAGAGCAAAGTCTCAAGAGATTTGGGTCTTGAAAGAATACGTAAGTTTTCTTATAAATGGGAGGAAGAACACTCAGGAAAAGAGAATGACATAGGCCAAAGGATGGAGTACCTGGCATGTTGGGGGCTAATGATTTTGCCAGTTGGTAGGGTGCATGGGGCTCAGCAGTGAGAGATGAGATTAGAAGCAGGTGGGGTTAGGCTATGAAGAGTCTCGAGTGCCAAGCTCAGAAGGGTGGACCTAATCTTAAAGGGAGCCACTGAAGGTTTTTAGGCAGACAGGTGTGAAAAGTAGGTGTTTTGAAAAGACGATATTCTATTGAGTTCCTAAAAACACTTCACATAGTTTATTTCTAACATGTGACAAACTCTAGAATCATCATCCTGGTGCCTGAAACCATGTCAAACACTAAGACAAGGGCCCTTAGTATCAGACTCCTAGGTGGACACACATGGCTCCCAGGTGGCTCTGCTGGGATTCAGAGCATCTTATCTCCCCAAAGGCAGCCAGCCTACAACCTCCCCCATCTAGGATCAGGAAGGAGCCAAAAAGCCACAGAGACTCCAGAACAAATGTCACCAAAGTTCACACATTTCGGTCAGGCTGTTCTCAACTCTGTGACACATGAAAACGTCTTGATTTTTTTCTTTAATTCAAACAAAGGGTTGTAGCTTGAACCAGGGGAAATGACATATAACCCTGGTTAGGCCCACAAGAGTGTGTCTGAAATGTATGGACACCAAGGGGAGAAGAGAGAGTGCAGGTGGGATGAACTGGGAGATTGGAATTGACATATATACACTAATATGTATAACATAGATAACTAATGAGAACCTGCTGTATAGCACAGGGAACTCCACTTTGCTGTACAGTAGAAACTAACACAACATTGTTAAACAACAATACCCCAATTTAAAAAAAAAATTGTGTCTGTCACGGCAGAAAATAGTTGAAAACTGCTGTTTTGGCCGTGCAGAAACCTTTTAGCTCTTCACCAGAGCCTATTTAATTTTTTCTTTCAACCTATATTTCAGACAGTTTTGATATCTGGTTCCAAGCCCAGAAGAATAGCAGTCACATTGAGAAGGGGCAGCTGAGGCTGCTACAGACTAGCCCACTGGCCTGGAGAGCAGGGAGCACCGTAGCTGCGGCTAACATGTGCTGAACTTATGAGGACCAGGCATATGCCAAGTGCCCTTGACACGGCACGTTCCTCACAGCCACCCATGCAGTGGACACGACTCTCCTGATGTTACAGATGCGGCCACTCTGGCTTAGAGATTTAAGTAACTGCCTGAGAGCACAGCAGGACAAAGTTGCAGGGGTCTTTGGGACTCCTGAGTTCTTACCTACAACACTGGAGCGCTTTTCTCATGACAGTTGGAGCAAGTGAGGAGACACAGTAGTTCTTTTTTTTTTAATAAATTTAGTTAGTTAGTTTTGGCTACACTGGGTCTTCGTTGCTGCATGCGGGCTTTTCTCTAGTTGCGGTGAGCCGGGGCTACTCTTCGTTGTGGTGAGCAGGCTTCTCATTGCGGTGGCTTCTCTTGTTGCGGAGCACGGGCTCTAGGCGCACGGGCTTCAGTAGCTGTGGCATGCGGGCTCAGTAGTTGTGGCTCGCGGGCTCTAGAGTGCTGGCTCAGCAGTTGTGGCACACAGGCTTAGTTGCTCCACAGCATGTGGGATCGTCCCGGACCAGGGCTGGAACTCATGTCTCCTGCATTGGCAGGCGGATTCTTAACCACTGTGCCTGACACTGGGAAGCCCAACACTGTAGTTCTTAAAAGCAGAGGAAAGATTTCTTTAAAAGATGGTGGTTTGGAAGCATTTGGGATAGTGGCAAACAGCTCTCTAGAACAGTGACAAGTGTTCCTAATGGTGAACTCCTCATCAAAAGGAGCTAATTCTCTGAGGTAGAGACTCTGCAGTAGAGGAACTCAAGATTAAAAAAAAAGAAAACGTACCCTCATTCATATTTTATAGATTTTGTATTCACGAAAATGAAAGGATAAGAAGAAAGAGACCACAGGAAGAGAGGACCAGCGATATTGTACATGTATTAAATTAGTAATTATGAGTATTATCCTATGAATTTCCATTTCCCATCACTTGAGCAGGAGACACTTTTTCTCCCACACAGTTCCAGTGATGTTCTTATGATTTGTTTGGATTTGTTGCACATAATATGCATACAAAGAGGCATTCTTCTCTGCCTGGAATTTAAAAAAGATTGTGTTTTGCATATGCTTGATTTGAATTATGACTGTAGGAAATAGGCTAGACTTTGAATGCATCAAGGAAGGTGAGGACTAAGAGTTGAGCAGCATGAGGGTCACTGGTGACCCCAACAAGCAGTTTTGGAGGAGTGCTGGGGGCCAGAGTCGACTGGAATGGGTGTGAGAGAGAAAGAAAGGAATCGAATTGGAGATAGTGAGTGCTGACAATTCTTTCAAGGAGTTTTGCTACAAAGGGGAGCGGAGACGTGGGATGGAAGCTGGAGGGAGAAATGAGGTCTAGAGAGGGTTTTTTTAAAAAACATTGGAGACACAACAGCATGTTTGCATGCTGGTGTGAAAGACCAGCAGAGAGAAAATTTCATCACGTAGGAAAGGAAGGGCAGAATTAGTGGAACAACGTCCTTGATTTGGTGAGAGAACATGGAGCTGGTAAGCAAAGTGGAGGGATGGGTCTTGGCTGGATATACAGAGGTTCATCTGAGGGAGGAACAGGAGAGATGGATGCAGATGCTGGTGGGTGAGAGGAGGTAGCGGGTGAGTCTGTGGAAGTTCTCTCTGATTGCCTTCTTAGTATCAGAGAGGTCATTGTTCTGATGGCAGCTACAGAAGGGGCATTTCTCAGAACCTTATTTGAAAAATGAAAGAGTCAGCCTGGAAAGAACTAAAGCATACAAATGCAAAATATGTCCTTTATTCAAACAGAGGACTACCAGGAACTCATTGAAGACATAGTTCGAGATGGCAGGCTCTACGCGTCAGAGAACCATCAGGAAATACTGAAGGTGAGTATGCACCCGAGGTGGCCATGGCAGTCACCCCCAGGGCTCGCCAGGCGCCACCGAGGAAGGGTTTCCTCTTGCTACCTTTCAGACACTGAGCCTACTCTGGGCTGAGGTCAGTTTTATATCTTCACCAGACTTAGGTTTTTTTTAAAAAAAACTCAAGGGGCCATTTTTAGTGTTGTCAAATAAAGTAGTATTTTTTAGTTTGGAAATGTGTGGAGGAGCAGAGGGAAACTTGTTTATCAGAAATCCAAGCCAGCGGCAACTCATGTTTCCATGTTCATTCTCCAAATAGTTGAGGATTCTTGGCTCCTTGCTCATCCTTCCAGCCTGAAGTCCACCAAATTTTAGATACTTATAAGTATAAATAAACACTGGCCATATCACTAACGCTACAAATATTCCCCAAATTCCAAAGTTACCACATGGTTTAGAAAAACAATTTTTTACACATTAAATTTTTAAAATAAAAGTAATATGTGCTCTTTATAGATACTTAGGAAACAAAAATTGGGACTAAAAAAGATAAAAATCAGAGGAGACAATTTTCACAAAGCGTTTTTCAGCTGATCAAACTACCGCCTAACAGTGGGACATTATAGTTCCATTGGCAAAATGTCATAATGTTAAAATATTTTGGCCCAGTAACAAAATTCTGTTCTTTTCAGGATAAGAAACTGATCAAGGCTCTGTTTGACGTTCTGGCCCACCCCCAGAACTATTTCAAGTACACAGCCCAGGAGTCCCGGGAAATGTTTCCAAGATCCTTCATCCGATTGCTCCGTTCCAAAGTGTCCAGGTTTCTGAGACCTTACAAATGAGCCTGCCCACGTGCCACTCAGCACAGCATTGGGCTGTGGGCTGGTGGAACACAGCGATCTGCTTCTGCAGCCAGCATAGCCGGATAACGCTGCCTCTAGTAGCAGTGCCTGGTTAGAGTTCAATTTTTATAGATAATACAGATATTTTGGTAAATTGAACTTGGTTTTTCTTTCCCAGCATTGTGGATGTGGACTGAGAACGGCTTTGAGTCTTACTCGCTTCTCATTGCTGTGGGCACATGTCTTGGATATGTCAAGGGCGGGCTGAGCGGGACTTCAGTCAGCTCAGGTGAGATGCACGTGTCCTTCTTGGTCCTCACTCCTCCTTGAGGGGGCTGCCTTGTCTGAGACTTCAGCTTCTTCCAGCATAGTCCTCCCTAAGGGAGCCCTCTGCATTCAGGTGTCGGCTCCGACCAGGCAGAGCAGGAAAGGGGGGAGGG